>NC_052613.1:37405129-37718995 GCF_016545825.1 Eucalyptus grandis
GCAGGAATGGATGATATCATGACTAAAGTAAGCAGCCACCCTTTAGTAAATGCGATGATGAATCCCCCGATGAACGTCGACACGAGCTGTATGAACTTTCCTACCTGCATAAATCATAGAGATGTAATAATGTAAGACACCATCCTTTCCTGTGTAGCAGAAGAAGTTTTTTGTGCTTCCTTCTCCACTAGTTCTGGCTTCCAACTCGAAATGTTACCTTCTCACCCATGGCATCTTGAATAAGAACGGTATCACCAGACATTCTTCCCACAACCTCTCCCGTGGTTGTTTCCTTATCGAAAAAGGCAACGTCCTGTCTCAGTATCGTCCGTAGATACAGTCCCCTTATCCGAGCGGCCTGTCTCTCTCCCGTGACCATCCAGAAAGTTACCTCTGGCAAAACAAGCGATTCCACGGTTCATTCCCACTTGCCGACAAAAACTCCAGGATTTTTCTTTTTTGAGGAGAGATATACTTACGAAGAAATGCCGCCGCACCAGTGAACACTGCCAGGTAGATAAACTTCAGAGATATCTGGATTGACAAAGTTATGAGTGTGCCATGTCAGTTAGAAGGATAGACTGCTCCGTATGAGTAACGACACCTAGAAGAGATAACCCAGTACCTTTTTTTCATGCTTTTATAATACCTTATTCATGTTAAGTACTTTAATGACTTAAACTTTTAGCGCCTAGCCTCAGAAAATGAACATTCTGCTTCAAAAGTAGTTACCTTGGAAACGAGGTGCACCACATTTTTGTTGTGCTGGTTAGTTCCGAATGAATCAATCAATTGCCCGAGAAGTACTGTCATGAGGGGCATACCTAAGCCATTGCCAACAGCACCCATCGTACCCACGAGCATCAAAAACATGTCGGTGAAGTCTGCGAACAAGAACAGCTTGGGAAAGAGAACTGAATTAGTTTTCTCATCGTCTTTACTCTTTCCAGGACTGTCCTCCGCCTCCGCATGACTCGTTGGATTAGTAGCTACACGCATTTCTACATCCACGTTTGAGCTGCTCTGTACAGACATCATACCAGGCAGAATACCACCATATATTCCTCGTCAACTAGTTCATCGAGTTTGTCCAGAAACTATCTTGCATCTGTAGAAGAAAGTCAGCTACCGGAATCAATACTTTACAAGGCAAGCCAGAAAAGTAGAACGTTCGAATGAAAAATACTCGTATGTCAGCCAACAATCAAAAAGAAGCATCCTGAAATACCGCAACCACATCCTAGTTAATAAGAATTAAAGAATCCTGGAGACAACAGATTTCCTAGCATTCGAGCATACACACCTCTGATCTTCTTCTGCCTACGCACAGATGTCAACCGGGAAAGCCAGGCCGAACGGAACGAATTAAAAAAGGATCACCAAATAATTCGGAGTGGTTTCTTCATCTTGCTCCTTAAACCAATACTCTTCCTTCTCCCATGTAAAAGCCTCTAACCAAACTCGAAATTAAAAAAATCCTACTTCAAGAAACATAACAAAACAAGACGAGGTTGAATATAATATATCAAGAATCTTTAAATCTCTGATCTTACACATGTTATAAAATGCCAAAACGAACCTAATGACCAATCGTAGATGGCTTGATCTGATCGACCATCATTAATTACCCCTTAGTTTAACGCCATAATCAACATCATCAGACTGAAATGAACTATGCCCAAGATGCCATTTTCTTTCCACAACAAAGAGAAAAAGCGGGAAAAGTAACTATAAAAAATTTCACTGTGATACCTTTACTGACCAGAGAGCTCAAAAGGGTACCTTTAAATGCAGGCAGAAGCTGAGAAATCGTCCCCTACTTCAGGTAATGCTTTGAGAATTGCAATTCGAGGACCACCGCATTATAAGCCCACTGAAAATGGCTTGAGGGTCAAGCATCTTGTGCCTTATATCCGAAAGATTGATCAGTCGTTTTCTGGTCACAATCACTGGACTCTCTTTTGTCAACCATAATTGTTTTTGTACTTTTAGTTTATATAAACAGCATGTGTGGCATGTTATTAGGGGGAGAATCATAAAAACATGGCTACTTTCTAGTTGCTTGTCCTTTGCGTCTTCTTTTTAGGAATCGAAATGTGTAGTGGGTGACAAAGCCTTTTAAAAAAGACCAGTAACATCTTAGGATTTGACTCGACCCAACGTACAACTGAATGATTCGTCGTTCTGGCAATTAGCAATAATTTTCGATATTTAAATGGCGTTAGGCCAAAGCTGGGTTGATATGGACTATCTGTTCTCTATTAAGTTATTATTCTTGAATCGTTTTGAAAAAGCTTTTTAAAGAATTAGAGTCCCAACGTATAGGTTAACGGTAGGTGAGAGATTTTAACGTGAGGCGGGACTATAGTATCTGAATTTTACATGATGATTGGTCATATTATTTATGACAAGTTTAACCTTAGATGAAATTGATAACAACTTTTAAACGTGAACCCATGAAGATGATGATGATAGGGTGCTAAAGAGGACAATCACGGCATAAAAATCAGCAGAAAGAATCAGTAAATAAAGAGGCACCATACCAAAAAAAAAAGGAAAATGAGAAAAGAGAAGCCAACTAATTCAGTCTTAAATTTATTACACAAACATTACTTTAATTCTAAACTTTTTAATTTTATCGATGTAGCGCAAATATTTAATATTACGGTGAGACAATATTGAAATTTTGCATAAATATTTATGGCTATATTGAGAAAATTAGAAAGTTTAGGACTAACTAAATATCCATATTATATGTTTAAAATTGATTGAATAATTATTATTATTTTTATTGAATAATTATTTGAGTAAAGGTAAAGGTTGTTGCAAGTGAGGTTCCTTTTCTCACGGAAAAGCAAAAGTTATTACTTTAAAATAATTATTAATGAACAAGAAAAGATTAATAATCTCGAGCCTTTCGTGGCAAAAATATATATGTCATGTCGGACGGTGTCTTTCAAGTGCTTTTAAAAGTGTGGCTTAGGATTGTACAACTGGACTGGTCTCCTCTTTGTTGCAAGAAAAAGTTTTGTGCGCTTGCTCATAAAAGTAGTTGCCACCTAAGCAAAAGCAATACCTACCTGATTGCTAAGTTAAACACTGCCTTTATTTTCTATCAAATCCATAATTTAAATTGTCAAAAGTAGCTAATTAGCATTAAAGAAAATTTTTAACCTTTAATGATGCATCTCTGTTTTGTGCCTTCCAAATCTATAGATATGTAGAAATATATTAATGTAATGCATGTAGCCATCTCTCAATCGTTTGGAAAAAAAATAATATAGAATAAGGTCTTTTAAAATGTCATATAGGAATTTTGTATAGTACATACAACTTGTACCCAAGTGTAACTTTTAAATGTTTAATATCATCATTAGAAGATCATGGAATTAAATGGCATAATTCAGTTTCTTTTGATAGTAATTCCTAATTTACTTCCTATTAAGGACATAATATAATTTATTTTTTCAATAGCTTCCTTTTTTTTTAGTTTGATTTATTTTTTAAAAATGTTACGAGACTTTGCTGTTGTTTTTCTTTGTTATTCTTTTACTTTCCTTTTCAACTATCTTCGAGATTCAATGAAGGCTATTAGTAAGAAAGTGCATATTACATAAAGCATTCTATCCCTTTATGTAGTTTCTTTAATATAACGTTCCATATATCGTACAAGGATTATCATAGGAGAATAGAAATTAAAAGTTACTCGCTTTTTATACTGTAATTCGTATAATTAGTCAAAAATGTTCTCAAACATATTCTCTTTGATCAAAAGTTACTAGCCGTGCATGTCAAAATTCTATGCAAAGCACGCTGTTCAACGATCCATAAAAAAAGTGCTAAATTAAGCTCGAAGTGTATATATATGCACATACATACTAGCCGGTGAGAACAAGGGAGAAAAGGGTAAAAGAATGGTGACGTCTAGAATTATGAATTCCAATACTTTCGGTTGGCACATGATTTGGTTTAGTGGTATCAATTCAACTCATATTAAGTGAGTCAAATCCTTAAAAGGAGTGCTCAAATGATAAATTATTCAAAGACGAATTATTCTAGAATTTTCCCATAACAAAAGTATAAAGTAGGGAGACTTGGGAGCTTGAGCAGATGGATTATTATTTGTTTAATGGAACCCAAGAGCCAGTTTTATAGAAAAAGGAAACCTTGGCACCGAGGTAAAAATGGATACGCAAGTTAGAAATCCAGAACCCTTGCTGGCTCAACCTAAAGTTAGAAAGAGCTTTATCTTTATCTTTTGACCTTCGAACAAAAAGATGCCATGATTACTTTCGCTTCTTGCTGTAGCGTGTGCTAAAGTGATTAGTGGCCAAAGCATTATGCTGCTGTGCACTGCATGGTGGCTTTTCCTTTTGAAGGGCCTTCTTTTCTTCTTCCTCATCGGGCTTATAGTGATTGCGACGTGACATGACATGACAGTGCAACGTCATGTCAAGTCGGCAGCTCTCCAGCAACTCCTCGTGTAAGAAAAAGATCGGATCGGACTAGCTGCCTATCATTTTCCTGAATTCAATTTAATACGTTAGGAGAAGGGTTTTATGGAAATCAAGGTTGAGAGACACGAATTAAGGGTGATCCGGACTCCGCGATTATCATTACTCCATTTTACTGTTGAGGTTGATTCCGAAAACATGAACGGTTAAGAATCTGCTCAGGTCCAAAAGAGAGCATAATTATTGACAAAAACGAGCAAAGACCGACTCATTAATGTTAAATTAAAAACGATAAAAAAGGCAAATAAAAGGTTTCTTTCTTTCCTTTTTTTGGTAATAAGTAAATGCTAATGAGATTAATTTCGCAGTTTTCTAAAGTATAGGAAATAAGATTAACAAGAAGCGGCTATGTCTATAATCAACTTGTAGTTGAGGGATAATTTGACTTTTACCGTTTTGCGATCCAGAGATTTTGGTTATATTATGCGATAATTGTTTTAAGCCGAGCAAATATAGAAGATAGATCAAATAAATCGCGAGAAAGTAGGTGAGAGACATTTAAATTGCTAACTAACCCACTAAGGTTCGACTGTTTAATGAGAAATAAACTTCAGTAGAAAATATTTTCCAAGGAATTTATATTCAAGGAAACTATGCATGGTTGGGTTTTGCAAATAATACCGCAACCCAGTCGGAGAACACAGTTATGGAGAAGTGAGAAAGCAGAGCACTGGAAGGCACGTGAACCAGAAGAACTCTACGGACAGGAAGGAGGGCTCTCGGTTCACTTTCCGAAATAAGGAACAGCAGACGCGTAGGTGAACTTGAGTTTAACGCTGAGGAGCCCGATCAGCATGAAAAAGGGTCGAGCTGGATCGATTTCATGCGCGCGCGTAAATGGCGGTTGGCAAGTTACGTTCCGTCCTTTCTCTAACGTGTAACCATGGAAAGAGCACAGGCCTTCGTTGTTACGAATTGATTTCTTTGACCTCATTTGCGTCCACGTTATGAAAGGAGAGTCCTTCCAGTTTCGGCTTGGAGAAATGAAATGCTTTGTCTGCTCAAGTTATGTGTTCGTATTGTCTCGGGACCACCTGTGCTGTTTTTTACATGATCATCTTATGCTGTGTTAGCTTGAGTTTTACAGCTACAGCAATAAAAGTTACATTCATTGACTGATTTTTTTTTTTTTTTTTTTTTTCAAATTGTTAGCACAAATTTTTTTGCCAATGACCACAATCATGCCTGTGAAGCCATATTCTCGTGCAGTAGCGACTCTCCATAATTTTACAGGAGCTCCAATGATCTTTCGTTGCTTCCAAAGTGGCTAAGGAATGTCAAAGTTCAACTGGAAAGAACTAGCAATGAAGAAGGATGGGCAAGTTAGCTGTGTTTGGATCATGGGTTTGGACAGTCACATAAACATTTCTCTACAGTCCAATTCATCTACACAGATTCACCGTTTTACCCCGAATCTAAGAGAGTTTAGAGACTTAACTTATGGTTTGGTTTTGAACTGGTTATACTTGGGACTCCGGCCTCAACCTAGGAACATGACTAGGCAAATTCTTGGGCGTGAAATCTGGAATCAAATTGGTCAAGACCGGTTCCTCAATTTTTTTTTCCCGGGACCAAATGTGAATCGGTTTGGAACCGATTGGATAAGACAAGTTCGGGTCAACTCTTGCATTAAATCAACCCAATTGCTTACTTCTTTTGACAACAATCATATAAGTTGTTCCTGAAACTAATCATGATAATCCCATCATTAAATCGGGTGACCATGTGATGAATGGATGTATTCGATTCCTTCGTCTTGGAAAAAAGCATGATGCTTAGATTCAGCAGCACGAGGAAAAGATGGCACCACCATAGTAGATGAAGATGTCTCACGTTAATCTCGTGCAGCGATTGGGTCATGGAATGACAAGGATTGGCACTTGGAGCTCTATGACAGACAACATCCAGAACAGGGATTGAAGAAAGTGCTTCAAGAGGTGGTATCATGATGGAAGATGATGTCGCGCACGGTGAGGCATTCAATGATTCACAGATTGGTCAAAACCCACGTGGAATTTTTATGCGTTCGATCGACCTCATATGGTGATGTGACAGCTCATCTGGTCTGCAAACCAATTTGAAGAAGTAGAGATGTCATTAGTATTTCACACAGAAGCGCACAAATTTCCAGGATCCTTGAAAGAAAATGTCATTTCATCAAACAGCACAGGCTGTAATGTATCTACTCGTCCGGTGAGGGGATGGTAAAACTTATTAGCCATATACTTACGCCTCTAGCCCATAAAAACACAAGGCAATGACCGTGGATTCAGCTTTGTTTTGAAGTAGTCCCTCAAATATGGAAAGCAATTATGGCCAAAAACTCGAAACGAACTATAATCTGGTTGTTGGTTGAAGAGCTTCTCAAAAGGCGTTGTCATATCTAATGTTCCTGGAGTTAGTTGATCGACCACCCTGCAGTAGCAAGTGCCTCGGCCCAAAAGCGCTTAGGACAGAAGTCCGAAACATCATACTTTAATCCAAGTTCTGTAATATTTCAATGTTTGCACTCTGTTAAGCCATTCTGTTCAGGCGTTTTTGGACAAGCTTTCACGTGTTGAATGACATCTCTAGAATGATCATTAAACTCATTCCTTGGCTTTCCTTCATCTGACTGAGAAACTTTCATTGTTTTTTTAAACTGACTTTTGGATGAATTAATCGAAGCATGCTATAAAAGTCAGACTTTCGCCGCTAGGGAAGAACCCAAGTGGATCTAGTGCGCTCAGTCAATGAGATTAGATAATACTTGAATTTCTGATTAGAAAGCACTGGAGATGATCCCCAGAGATATCAGCGAATTTAGCAAAAGGCTCATTGCTAAATTCCTTAGTCAAGATAAAAGGCAAACGACAAGACTTGGCCATTTGGCAACCACTAAAAATGCCTCCTCTGTATTCCCATTATTGACTGTTGCTAATGTATCATTCTTCAGAAATTCTAAAATCTGATCATGAGGTGCTGTCACTCGTGCGCTTTTCAAAAGCAGCAAGATCGTCGCAAATCCCCTTGAAATGCTGCTATACTCATTCGTAGTGTAAGTGCCTTTCTTGTGCATATTGAGGTTGTTGATTTGATAATATTCACGTTCTTGAGATTTTCTTGCAAAGGAGTTGATTATGGTATTCCGTACCTCAGCGGCAGTCTCAAGCCCGACAACCATGCCAAGAACACCTTCAGACAATGTTCCTGTGATCCATCCATGCAGGAGACAATTAGACCGTTTCCATGTGTACTCCAGATCGGCAATTGGGACTTTGATTTCATAAACTGGTGCAGGATAATCTCCCGTGCTAAATCCCAGCATGTCCCGGGTTTCAATGAGCCCATAATTTGGGTCTTCCGAAGTCCAAAATTTGGGTGTTTGGCTTAAATGTCACAAAGTTTGCAGCATTCAAGGTCGATAAATGTCATAAGGTTTACTTCTGGTTGCCGACCGTGTGGGGTTCCCTGGGTCACCAAAAAAAATAAAAAAAATAAAATAAGGGTTACTTATTGGAGGTTGAGCTTGCCATTGCAGATAGATTCCAGAGAAATGGAGGCTCTAGTACTATGAATGATGAAGAAAGGCTTTGAAATAAATAGCCAACTTGCTCTTAATCTGAGAGCGCCCTGTTTTATGTAAAATATGTTTTCAACCTCCAAAATATAAGATAACAATATGAATATCACATGCATTGCAAGTAACAACTCTAACTAAGCTTTAAACAAAATAGAGAACAATCACAATAATCTACAAATCCCTGTAATCTTGAGTCGTTTCTCCCAACAGCATTATATCATCATCTAAATGCAATCTGTAGAAGCAAACACACACCGAACCATGTATGTGCTGGTTTTGTTGAGGCGTTATTAAGAATAAGATAAAGAAGTAAAGTTCAGTACAAAAAGTTGTTCTCTTCCTTAAGAACTCAACCAGCATAACTTTGGCCTTCTTTATTTTCTTTTCACTCGAAAGCATCAACGAAAAGGCGTGGAAATGTCTCTGTAACTGATAAGACCTCCTTAACCTCCTTAATGTGATCTTTGTGTGTCTTATCAGCTAGATGATATAAATCACATCCTTCAGCCTTGAAAGCTAAAGATACCCATGACAAACCATCAAATTGAAGCCTTCACCCACCACATATAACTTCAGGAAACTTAAATCCACTCCTTTTAATTGCTAAACTTAAACAAACATATTCATCGCAGTTTTGATGTTGCTGAACATATTCTTACAATTCTTTTCCCCTTAGATGGGACATATAACAAAAACTATGCCATAACGAATATGCATCTTTTTATAGTGGCATCTCCTGTTACATGGGAAAGTAGGACATAACCAAAATAGCTTGCACAATACACAATCAGGATGACACTGCGCTTATGTGAAGAGAAACCAAAGATGCGTAGAAGCCGTCTTTGATATTAATCAGTGAGTCGTGCTTTCCTTTCTCGATGATTACTCCATCTTTGACCACCGCAATCACGTCTGCATTTTTTATTGTTGATAATCTGTGTGCCACTATAACTGTAGTTCTATTGGCCATGACTTTGTCTAATGCATCTTGAACCACTCTTTCAGCTTCAGCATCCAATGCACTAGTAGCCTCGTCTAGAAGGAGTATCTTCGGATCCTTCACTATGGCACGTGCGATGGCCACCCGCTGCTTCTGCCCACCAGATAACTGCACTCCACGCTCACCTACTAATGTGTCATAACCCTGCATAGTCATTGTGATATCGGTAACTAAGATTCTCAGGAAACTTGCTTAGTTTATGCTCGCTTAATCTGCATATGTCTATCTTATATTGAGGACGAGATAAACTTGCCTGTTGCAAACTACTGATAAACTTATGGGCATTTGCCAACTCTGATGCAGCCAATATCTCCGCTTCCGTTGCCTCTCCATCCTTTCCATAGGCTATATTGGCACGGATCGTGTCATTGAACAGAACTGGTTCTTGGCTCACAAGGCCCATCTGCTGCCTAAACCACTTTAACTGTAGCTTCTGAATTTCGATCCCATCAAGGGTAATGTGACCAGAATGGGGGTCATAAAACCGTTGCAACAGAGCTATTACAGTCGATTTCCCACTCCCGCTCTCTCCTACTAAAGCAACAGTCTGAAAGAGCAAAAATCACAGTCCATATGTGCATATTCAGCATTTGTTTAGCACATCGTAATTGGCTGGAACTCAGAGAGGAATAGAAAAAGATCTTTGAAAGAAAAATTGGAAGGGTTATAAAAGCTTTACTTTCCCAGAATGCATGGTCAAGCTAAGATCTTTGAAAATTTGAACATCCGGTCGAGAAGGATACTTGAAGCTGATGTGACAAAGCTCTATTTCTCCCTTAACATTTTCTAGTGTTTCTCCAGACTCATTACTCGGGTCTAATTTTGATTCTCTGTCAATTATTTCAAAAATTGAGGCAGTTGCGCTTCTGGCTTTGGTGGAGTCCTGAGTGAGGGAGCTTGAGTGAGTAATTGCATTGGCCGCATTCGTCAGGGCAAGAAACACCTGCAAAGCACAAAATAGGTAAACCATAAATTGATGTATAGAGATTAAATATGTCCTCTCCAGCGCAGTGAACTCGTTAGTGTTCCAGGGAAACTTGACAAGACCAGAAAAGACAAAACTAACGAGGAAAACTTCTGAAAATGTTGTCTTGCCATCCTGGACAAGTCGAGCTCCAGCGTAGAAGCAGGTTCCGTAGACCACAAAAAGTGAGAAACACGATAGGCCAAACCCAACTCCGCTAATCAACCCTTGCCTAATTCCTTCCTTCACTGGCCCTTCGCATTTCTTAGCATACAGTTCCATGATCTTTTCTTCAGAACAAAAGAAGCAACTGTCCTGATGCTTCCAACTGCATCGGCAGCTACTTGACTGGCTTCCTTGTACATCATCTGTGAACAGAGGGACTTTGATTAACATCGTTAATATCTTAAAATCAATTCAATTCACCTAACAATTAGGACAGTTTTCAGTTGTTGGCTTCGTGAACACTCACGTGGACAATGACTAGACATGCATTAATCTTGTAGGACCATAAATGGCGAATATGGAATGCGTACCTTGGCATCTGCGCTGAACCCTTTCATGAATTTTAGCTGGACATATCCATTAACAAATATCAGAGGGAGCAACACAACGACAATAAGCGCCAATTGCCAGCTAGCCGCAAAAGCAATGACTAAACCAGCAACTGCAGACGCGCTGTTTTGAACGAGCTGGGATAATGAATCCCCAACTAGGGCCCGCACTTTCGCTGCATCTGCTGATAGTCTTGCACCAATGACGCCACTGGAGTGCTCCGGCTCATCGAACCAACCCACCTCCATGTGCACCACCTTCTCAAAGCACACTGATCTTATCCGCTGGATTAATCTGCAACCTGCTATCGAGAAGAAGTACGTCCTCACTGGATATGCTACTAATGATACCAGGCCAAGAGTCATGAACATCAACGCCCAAAACTTTGAATCTTTCCTTAGTTTATGAGGCGCTTCATAAAATGTCTTGATCACATTAGACAATAGTATGCCAAAAATGGGTAATATCACTCCAGCAATGATTGCAAATATAGATCCTATTAGTAGCATGGGAACTTCTGGCTTATTAAGATATGCGAGCCGACCGATAGAAATTTCTGCAGCTTTTTTTGTTTTCTCTAAGGAAGAGAACTCTGGAATTGCGGGTGCATCATCAGGGACATCTAATCCCGTGGGCAGACTGAAGTGGCTGCTGCTATTTCCCACACCTGATGATTCCCGACTTACGGACCTCAAGGACATTCTTTGACTCGATTGACTACTGTCAAGGATATTTTCTTGTTTGTTTTGGTAATCTGTTGCTTGGTGTTGCTCTTTGCTTACTTGCTGGAGGCGTATTAGCTGACCATATGCTCCATCGGGATCTGCTAGCAGTTCCAAGTGTGTACCTGATTAAATTTGTGAAAATATTAGCTGTGTTGAGGAAAATTCCCTTAATAGTTTTGATGATTAACAAAACTTTTTTTTGATTCTGATGTTCTAGGTGGAAACTAGACGTTACTCATTAGATTCGGAGAATCAGACTCTAAGTTCTGAAGTAATTAATATATTTGATATTCAATTATCAAGATAGTGTCCAGGAATTAATTCCTCGTGGAACAGCCAGAAAATTAGTGGATCTCTTTCGATAATTAAGTGACTAATCCAAGAAGGAAGGAATATCAAATCCAATCTTTAAGATGGATTTTAGCAAATCTTGGATGAATCAATTTACAAAGGGCGAAATATTATTTCCAAATGAAGCACTCTATTTAAGGAAACTCTCTCTATTGTATAAGCGGTAGAATCAAAGAGAGACTTCAATCTTGACAACCTTGAAGCAATTAGATCTTCTGACAACGTTCAAGACCAATGGGAAGATTGGCCGAGCAAACCTCTAAGGAAATGTCCAACGATTGGCTTGGATATAGAGGTTTATATAAGAAGGTCGAGAAATTGAAAGGAATAGATGCAGAGAGCTGAAATTCTGAAGTCTATAATTCCTAAGTTTCGAGTGTTCTTCATTTATTCAATTTGTCTCTAAAAGCTATACTCTCTAATCTTTTAGAGATTGAGGGTATGTGAGGAATTATTTACACGAGTTTGAGTATTTTTTACTCAAATCTTGTAACCTCCGACAAATTGATCTAGCGAAATCTAGTTAATCGGCTGTAGTGCAAAAGAATGGACGTAGGCTTGCAAAAGCCGAAAAAGCCGAACCACTATAATCATTTGTGTGCAATTATCTATCCCTTACTCTCTTTATTTTATTTATCTTAAGGTTTATTTGCACACTGGTAAGATTTGACAGTTATTAGATTGTGATTAGTAATTGTTCTGCTGCAATAACATTTTAGAATTCCTTTTATTACCTATTCAATCCCTCTAGGTGATTCTTCTAGCCCTAATAAGCTACTCCACGGTAATTTGAGCTTATATTCATATCAGATCAACTAGGTAGGGTTGGCTTTCATATGCAAAATGTTATGGCAAAAAATTCTTGATTTAGTACCTCTCTCCACTATCTTTCCTTGATGAATGACAGCAATCATATCTGTGTTCCTGACCGTGCTCAAACGGTGTGCTACAATGACGGTGGTTCGATTAGCCATTATCCTGTCCAAAGCCTCTTGTACTATCTTCTCTGATTCAGCATCGAGCGCGCTTGTGGCCTCATCTAAAAGCAAGATCCTAGGATCTTTTAGAATTGCTCTTGCAATGGCAACTCTTTGCTTCTGACCTCCAGAGAGCTGAGTACCATGTTCACCGACCATTGTGTCCAGTCCCTTGATGCAAAGATGAAAAAAAGTTTAGACTCACAAATTGATTAATCTCACTTAGCTTCGAGGTAAAATGATCAATCTAATCACTTCTAAACCTTGGGCAATTTATCAATGAATTTAGCAGCATTGGCTAGTTCAGTAGCAGCTCTTATTTCTTCGATGGTTGCATTCTCTTTGCCATACAAAATATTATCTTTGATACTCGATGCAAATAACACGGGTTCCTGGCTCACAAGGCCGATCTTACTCCGTATCCATTTGAGCTGAAAGTCCTTCAGATTTATGCCGTCGATGAGCACTTCACCTGCTTGTGGATCGTAGAACCTCTCTATCAGGCTGATCACGGTGGACTTTCCGCTTCCACTTTGTCCAACCAAGGCGGCAGTCATCCCGCTCGGTATGTAAAGAGAGAATCTATTGAATATCAGCTCATCAGGTCTGGCTGGGTAGCTGAAGTAAACATCCTTAAGAGTTATATCTCCACGAATTCCATTTAACGTCTTGCCACGGGTGTCACAAGAATCAATCTCAGGCTTCCTGTTGATGGTCTCAATCATCTTAAATGCTGCGGCTTGACCAGTGGCAAATGCACTCAAGCATGGAGAAGCCTGTCCTAAGGACCTGAGAAGTAAGCCAAATTAATTCATTTATTATGAGTCTGCTGCAGCATAAACACTATAAAGCTCTATTCAATTGAGTATCCCTGTTGGATGTAAATATCCTTTCGCTTGCATAGTTTGCAAAATAATCAATAATTAGAATTTCCTTCCAAAGAAATAACATGTATTCTCATGGAAAGTTGAATGAAGTCGAAAGTGCAACTAACATTGAACCAGCTAAGACAGCCATGATGACATTAAGTACTTCGCCCCCAGTATATCCTTTTTCCAGAATCATCTTTCCTCCAAACCATACTGCCAATGCGTAACTGAAGAAGAGAATCAAAAAAGCTGTACCAACACCTAATCCAGCGGCCATGCCTTCGTGAATTCCCGACTTGTATGCATCCTCAAGGAACTCGTTGTAATTTGCTATCGCCAGCTTTTCCCCAGTAAATGGTGCTACCTAATTGCACCAAGTGACAGCCATCATTCCAAAGTCAAAATTGTAAATCAAAAGGTTTTTTGTATTTTATTGACGTACAGTTCTAATTGACCCAATTGTTTGTTCAACAACATTTGACGCTTTCGCATAAATGCTTTGTCCCCGTGATGCCATCTTGGCTATGATCAAGGACATGAAGCCACCAGAGACCACGATGGGAGGAATGGATGATAACATGACCAAAGTAAGTAGCCACCCTTTAATAAATGCGATAACAAATCCTCCGAAGAACGTTGACATGAGCTGTATAAATTTTCCAACCTGCAAAAATCAAAGAGATGTAATAAAATAAAACACCATCACTTCCTGGGTAGTAGGAAAATTTTATGAGCTTCCTTCTCCATTAATGTCTGGCTTTCAAGTTGAAACGTTACCTTCTCACCCATGGCATCTTGTATAAGAACGGTATCACCAGACATTCTTCCCACAACCTCTCCTTTGTTTGTTTCCTTATCAAAAAAGGCAATGTCCTGTCTCAGTATTGCTCGCAAATACAATCCCCTTATCCGAGCAGCCTGTCTCTCTCCTGTGACCATCCAGAAAGTAACCTCTAACAAAACAGGCAATTGCATGGATCATTTCCGTTTTTCAGCGAAACTCCCGAATCTTTGGTTTGGGTGAGGGAAATACTTACGAAGAAATGCCATCACACCAGTAAATGCTGCCAGGTAGATAAACTTCAGAGATATCTGAATTTATAGATTATTACTGTAACATATCAGTAAGGAGGAAAGACCTGTTCCTTATGAGTGACAATACCTGGAATAGATATGCGCCGCTTATTTTTCATGCTTTTATTAATAATTGAGTCATGTGAAGTACTCTGATGACTAGAACTTTAGCGTCTAGCCTCATAAAATGTGCATTATGCTTCAAAGTTGTTACCTTGGAAACACGATGCACCACATCTTTGTTGTGCTGGTTAGCTCCGAATGAATCAATCAATTGCCCGAAAAGTACCGTCATTAGGGGCATAGCTAAGCCATTGCCAACAGCACCCATTGTACCAACAAGCATCAAGACCATGTCGGTGAAATCTGCAAACAAGAACAGCTTGTGGAATGGGACTGTATTAGTTTTCTCATCTTCTTTGCTCTTTTTAGCTTTGTCCTTCGCCTCTGCATGACTTGTCGTATTGGTAGCCACATGCATTTCTATATCCACGTCCAAGCTGCTCTCCGCAGACATCATACCGAATAGAAGATCACCTTGTATTGCTTGTCAGCTAGTTCAATGAGAATGTCCAGAATTGCATCTGCAAGACAAAGTCAACGACAGGAATCTGTCCTTTACAAGACAAGCCAATAAAGGAGAACGTTCAAATGCATGAAAAGATATACAAAAGTCATGTATTTGAATCAAACTACCAGACGAGATCCGGCTACCAAGACACCAAACTCATATACCAGATGGCCCGAATTTCACGAACTCCCCTAGACTATAGTTCAAATGCATGTCAACTTGAATGGTATAGTCCGTCAACAATCAAAAACGAGGATCTTTTAGTAACGCAGCCATGTCCAAGTAAAGAAGGATTAAAGAATGCTGGAGACGCCAAACTTGCTAAGTAGACGAACCTTCGATCTACTTCTGCTTACGCAAAAATGTCAACCATGAACCAGGCCAAAAGGAACGAATTAAACAAAGGTTGACGAAAATGAGGAAGATAATAATGGTAACTTCTTTTATCCAGAAGCTAATAGAGGAACACTTACTCACGTCACCAACTAATTCAGAGTGGTTTCTTTATCTTCCTCCTTAAACCAAAACTCTTCCTTTACCCATATAAAAGCCCGTAACCAAACTCGAAATAAAAGAAATGCTACTTCAAGAGACATATCGAGACTCGTTAACTCTCTAGTCTTATACATGTCATGTGATCCCAACAATAACCCCAATGGCCAATCACAGAGGATCTCATCTGATCGACCATCAGCAACACCAACATAGTTTAACACCATAATCAACATCACCAGACAGAAATAAACCAAACCCAAGATGCCATTTTCTTTCCACAACAAAACCAAAAGAACAAAAAAAAATTCCTGTGAGATAGATGTACTCACCAGAGAGCTCAAAAGAGTAGCTTTTAATACAAGTAGTAGCTTAGAAATCATCCCCTACTTCATCGAATGCTTTGAGAATTGTAAATTTAACGACGACTCCATTATAAGCCCGCTGAAAGTGCTTGAGGGTACCGTCCATCATAAATTTGTCTTGTATGCTTTCGTTTATATAAATAACGTGTCCCTACATCCCTTTTTGTTAGTTTCATCTACCACTTCGGGGACGTGACATTCCACCACTTTTATAAATGAGTATCTTTTCCTTAAAAAACAAATAATATTTCTAGTTAATAATTAACGTGTTGAATTGTCCAAAAGATCAATCATAATCTAACATGTCACTTATTAAATTAATCTTGTAAACCGTTTTCATAAGTCTAGCATTATTAACTCTCTAAACTTATACATGTTATATAATCCCAGATTGACCAGACCAATCGCAGAAGGTCTGATCTGATCAACCACCATCGAGATCCCCATAGTTCAACACCATAATCAACATCAGCAGACTGATATGAACAAAAGCCAAGATGCCATTTCCTTTCCACAACAAAGAGACAAAACAGAAATAAGTAGAAAGAGAAAAAAAAAATTGTACTGAAACAGATTCACGCAGCAGTGGCAAGCAGCTCAAAAGGATAGCTTTTAAAAACAGCAGTAACTCCCATTAAGAACTGCAAATTCAACGACTCCCACAAATACCTGAAGGTGGAGCATTATTATACCTCATAATCGAAATTGATATGTCGTTTTCTGGTCACAATCATTGAACTCTCTCTTGCCAACCATGATTTTTCATTATATTTTTACAAAAGATATAAGATGAATCGTATGAACAACCACAGCTTAATGATTAATACATATTTCTTCTAATCAAATTGAGTATTCATTATGCATATTTATGAAATAATATAAAAAAACTCATTATCCCAAGTCGGGTAAATAATATACGTGCATTATAAAAAATGAGTTATATTTTTTCAATAAAGGTTTTTACGTATTATATCAATTAACAATATCAAAACCAACATCAATTGTTAATTGCATTGATTAATATCTATCGAATCACACAACAAAAATGTCATTTCATAACTTATAATTTATTTTATCTTCGTCATTTTCAAGACATGAATTTACTATTCAAAGAAGAGATAAGCATCACTCACTTGAGAATGCCTATAATCAAACAACGACAATCACTTAAGCTAATGAACTCGAAATCCTATCGACTAAGCAAGAAATGATACCAAAAATCAAATAAAAAACTATATTCACTACAACTCAATTAAACTAAACTTAATCGGCGACAAAATAACTCCTATGAGCCAAAGAAAAGCTAGCTTATAGCAGACACTTATTATAGTCCACTTCGTGCAGGTCGTATTTCGAATTTAATTGCACTGCAACTATTTTCATCAAACTTTGTTTCAAGTGATCTTACTGCCAAAAAAAAGGCTCTTTCAAAGTTTTAAAAGATCCCAAATTTTACCAACTTAAAAGATGGCCAATGGTGAGCAAAAACCATCACGAAAAATAAAAATTAAGAACTAGGTAGCAACTTCCATGAAATTTTAGAAATTTGCTCAGACTATATCATAATTCCAAATCAACTTTGTAAAATCCATTGGAATCCTATGGCTTTATAACATCATAAATTATCATTTTCACATAGTCTCACGCTTTAATAACTCTGACATATGACCCCAAAACTTAATATGCACATGGATAAGAATTTAGGGCTCACCTCCGAAAATTCCTCGAACAAAGAGTGCGAAATTCTTACTGGGTCCTACAAGACGAAGTTAATTCAGCTTGGCAGGGGTCATCGTGCATCTCCGCGTGGAACGCGCCTTTCTCTTTTCGTTTTTTTTTTTTACCTTACTTTCTTTCCCTTTTTATTTCTTTATTATTATCCACTTTCTTTCCCTTTTTATTTCTTTATTATTATCCACTTTCTTATCCGGTCGTCCCCTTGTCTCTCCTTTTTCTAAAGCCACCAGTCCCTTCTTCTTTTTATGACCCAGTTGAAAAAGGTCTCTTTTCTTTTTCAATCTTAAAATATAAAGCAGCCAAGCCCGGTTCTCACGTAAACCAGCTTGGAACCGATAGGGTAATGTAGATTCGGTTCGGTTCTCGCGTTAAACCGGCCTAGTTGCTCATCCCTGTCCGCGAAGCTAATTCCCTATCATTTTGATACGGGGCGTTAATTTCTTCTTTTCATTGCTGACAGGTAACCCGAATATTTCAAGTGCCCACTTTAAAGATTTTAGCTCAAAGGATATCTCACTGGCAAGTAGCCCGAAAGCATCCTTAGGAGATCCTGCAAGGATGTGATGATTCCATCGAACATGGTGATCCTATCTTTCGATCGGGGGACCACGTGATGAATGGATGTCGTTGATTCCTCCGTCTTGGAAAGAAGTATGATGCTCAGATTCAGCAACATGAGAAAAAGATGGAACCACCATGGCAGACAAAGATGTCTCCATGTTAATGTCGTGTTGAGATTGGGCCATGGAATCACAAAGACTTTGGCACTTGGAGCTGTAGGACAGATAACGTCCACATTTTGGATTGAAGAAAGTGCTTCATGATGTGGTATGATGATGGAAGCGGATGTTGTGCATGGTGAGTTATTCAATGATTCACCAGATTGATGAATACAACGTGGAATTGTTTTGGGTTTGAGTAATTTGTATAGCATTGAACAATTGAACAGTTCAATGCATGGTGAGTTCTTCAATGATTCGCCAGATTGATCAACACCATGTGAAATTGTTTTGCGTTTCAGTAATTTGCATAGCATCGAAAAATCAATCCTCATGTGGTGTTAGTTTATTTGGTTTGCATAGCAATAGAGATGTCACCGGTGTTTGATAGAGATGGTAAAATATTTCTCAAGTTGAAGCCCGTTGAATGAACCCAACTCAAATTGAATTTTGTAAATAAGTCCGGTACATGTTAAGTTCAAAACTGAATCTCTAAATATGAAAATTACTTCCATGGTGAAGTTGTGATCAAGATCGGAAGTTGTTTTGTGTTGGAGGGTAGTCGGTTACGATACTTTCATAGTAGAGTCCAAAGATTTGTAGGACTTTGACCATGAAAAATTACTCTCCCAGTAGACATAGGTTACCTCGACCAAACCACATAAATCTAGTGTTCGATTTATTTTCTTGTTCTGTCTATTTTATTATTCGATAGCTTGCTTCCGCAACCAGAGAAACACATTAGTTTCTAGAATTCTTGAAAGGAAATGTCATTTCATCAAAACCCCACATGGCGTGCTCTATAGACTTGTCCAGTGGGAGGATAGAACCACTGTAACCCTCATGCCCATGCCTCTAGCCCATAAAAACCAAGGCAATGACCGTAGATCCAGCTTTGTTTTGTAATAGTCTCTCAAAAGCCCTTGGGGACAGAACTTTAAAACATCACACTCAATCCAATTTCTGTAATGTTTCAGCCTTCGCGCTTTGCTAAGCCTTTGTGTTCAGGCGCCTTGGAGAAGCTTTCCTTTCATGGGTTGAATGCCGTTATCTCAAATAAGTTTTGAACTCATTTCCGTTGAACTTGCTTCCTTCATCTGACTTTGAAATTTTCTTTCTTTTTTCAAACCGAGTATGAATGAACTCATCGAAGCAACGAAGCACAATGATGAGCCAGACATTTGCCACATGGGAAAAACCTAACTGGATCTGATGCACTCGTCGATGAAATCAGATAATATTTGAGTTTCTGATTAGAAAGCAACGGAGATGATCCCCAGAGATAGCAGTGAATTAGCAAGAGGCTCACGGCTAACTTCCTTATTCAAGATAAAAAGGAAAACCAGACTTGGCCATTTGGCAACTACTACAAATGCTTTCATCTGTTGCTCCTATTAGTGACAGATATTAGTTTTATTATTCTTCAGCCGACGATGCCAAACCCCAGTGGCTGTTGTGCGAAACCTTTCGGACCATAAAGGTTCCATCATTTGGCCTCAAGGAATACAAGTCACCATTTTTTACCCCTTTGCTACCGCCGACTTCGTTTCCTCATCCTTTATCACGAACCCAGTAATGAGAATACAAAATGATAGGGATAATCAGTAGTAAATTTACTGACAGAGATGGGTTCTTTTTTATCGAAGGCACGACTGACATATCATTAAGCTTCAATTTGTTTCTGCTGATTGGAAAACTGCAAAAACGATATCCTCATTAGCGATCATTATTTTTCTCTGTACTGGTATGTTCCCCGAGGCTTTGTGTTAAATTCCTGGTCTAATTTCTAGAATCAACTAGAGGATACTAAAAGAAAAATCTTGACTTTAGCAGCAAAGGAAATCTTGAGTACACTAGATTTACGTAGAGTAGGCCACAATATTATCTCTGCAATTTGCAGAGATATTTCCCATTGAAAGTTGGTTTACAAGCTCATTAATAGAGCTGACTAAGGACAAGAAATCTCTGACTTGACCAAAAAGGTGAGCTCCTCCCCTTCCTTTGTACTACAGTAACTAAAACAAAAAAGTTATATTTTGTTCCCTGTGCTTCCTTGCTGCCGCTCTCTATTATTACTTTGCCCAATTATTTTCTTATCCGTATAGTGCTTAGTTCTTTTGCTCTCTTGATAGTTCAAGACACACTTGCACACACATCAAACACACGCTTCCGCATATACCAACACTTTGAAGCTTCCCGACGCTAGCAGCCATGTGGGATGAAGGTATCCAGGTATTCCCCACCTCAGTGGCAGTCTCAAGCCCAACAACCGTGCCGAGAAGGCCTACAGATGATGTTCCAGTGATCCATTTATGCAGGAGACGATCAGACCATCTCCATGCGTTCTGCTCTTCTGTGTTTGGGACTTCGATTTCAGAACTGGTGAAGGATAATCTCCAGCAACAAATCCCGGCATATCCTGGCCTTCGATGAGACCCATAATTTGGATCAAAGAAAGCACAAATTCGAGTGGTTTTGCTTAAATGTCACAACGTTGGCAACATTTAAGGTCGATGGATAAGGGTTACTTATTGGAGGTCGAGCTTGCCACTGTAGGTAGATAGCTTCGAGAGAAATGGAGTTTTCCTTTCTAAAGCTATGATAGAATCCTGCTAAGGGCTTTGTTAGCATAGTAATTTTTAGGTTATTGTGAAAATAATAGCTTATTATAAGTTATAAACTCTTAAAGGACTGAACTTCATAACAATTTATAATTATATGTTATTTAGTTTTTTTCGTTCAGAATAGATTATTATTCTTACAATAGATTAAAAACTGTCATCCAATCATTTCTTCCCTACTAATATGACCTGTAATGTACTTACTGTTTATTACCAAATGAAAAACATCTTGAAATGTTCAATTTGGAAATCTTTTTTTATAGTTCTTTTTAATGGCATATCACTTTTAATACTTCCAGCCAAATTCAAAAAAAGAAAAATGCATGTAAATATACACACGGGATAAAAATATATTCGCCTCTTAGACGATCCAAAGATGCATGGACTCTTACTTTAGAGATGCATTAAATTTTCCATCATGCAAACTGATGAATTCACTTGAAATTGTAGATTTGGAATACTTGTTTTGTTTTGGTGCAAAAAAAAAACTGGGTTCACTAACCCCAAGTCATTCAATGTTAGCTGCTAATATTTATTTTTTTCTCTTTCCGATTGAAGCATATGAGTTTTTGATTGAAAAAATCAAAAGATCAACATCGTCTTGTCTTGTTGACGTGTCATATGTTCGCGTTAGGGTCTTTAGTCACATTTTTGTACTAGCTTACATGTATGAAAATCTTAATGGTAAGTCTTTTTATCCCTTTTGAATAAATTGTTTTAGATCCTTTGAAAAGTTGGTGAGTCCTCCTTTTGATTATTTATGGGAGATTTGTCTAAAAAGCTTTAAACTTATTGTACTTAAATTTTTTAGTTTTCCCAATTGAATCATAAATTCTTTCTCATTTTGCGAATTAAGTTCATCTGACTAAATTTGGTTGGAAATCGTTAATATGATGTCGATCATCTTATGTGATATGGCCAATGCTGATGTGAATTATTTTTAATAATATTTCAATATTTTTTGAAATCTTTTATTAATTTTGTGTCTTTCCCCTCTTTTTATTTTTTTCTTTCTCTTTTTCTTTTTCTCTTGATTGACCACCCTACCACATTAATAGTAGACCCTCACCATGACTGGGGAGGGCTTGATGACCATGGGTGATGGCTAGCGAGGGTCGTAGCGAGGGCCCGACTAGAGTTGTAAACAAAATACAAAATAAAAGAAGAAATAATTAAATATTACTTAAATTTGTGACGGTTAATTGTGATTTAAGACAGCCGCATCCACATCACTGATGCGCGGCATATTCTTCTGTACCGGGTGGTCTGAACAGGCCAAGAATGGCCGACGGATAAGACAGCATCGAGCCTGCGCGACAGGAACGGGCATATTTTGCCGCGCGCATGGAGGACGACGACGACCACCGCCGCCCTTTTGCTCGATTTTCTAGAGGAAAAGCCGAAGAAGGATCAATCAGAGGATCGTGATGCAGAAGCTAAACCCCGCCAATGATACAATCGACAGTGGACCGCCGAGATTGACCATGACCTCTCGCGCCCGTTCGCGTGGTCCCGGGATGGGACCAGGCAGGGCCTCCAGCAGTGCCGGACGGCCCCGGCAATGTCCGTGGTGAGCAACCTCACAAGGCCGGGGGGGCACCGCGACCCGCGACCCGAACCCGAGGCCCGGATCCAAGTTCTGTAATATTTCAATGTTTGCACTCTGCTAAGCCATTCTGTTCATGCGTTTTTGGACAAGCTTTCACGTGTTGAATGACATCTCTAAAATGATTACTAAACTCATTCCTTGGCTTTCCTTCATCTGACTGAGAAACTTTCATTGTTTTTTCAAACTGACTTTTGAATGAATTAATCGAAGTATGCTATAAAAGTCAGACTTTCGCCGCTAGGGAAGAACCCAAGTGGATCTAGTGCGCTCAGTCAATGAGATTAGATGATACTTGAATTTCTGATTAGGAAGCACAGGAGATGATCCACAGAGATATCCGCGAATTTAGCAAAAGGCTCATTGCTAAATTCCTTAGTCAAGATAAAAGGCAAACGACAAGACTTGGCCGTTTGGCAACCACTAAAAATGCCTCCTCTGTATTCCTATTATTGACTGATGCTAATGTATCATTCTTCAGAAATTCTAAAATCTGATCATGAGGTGCTGTCACTCGTGCGCTTTTCAATAGCAGCAAGATCGTCGCAAATCCCCTTGAAATGCTGCTATACTCATTCGTAGTGTAAGTGCCTTTCTTGTGCATATTGAGGTTGTTGATTTGATAATATTCACGTTCTTGAGATTTTCTTGCAAAGGAGTTGATTACGGTATTCCGTACCTCAGCGGCAGTCTGAAGCCCGACAACCATGCCAAGAACACCTTCAGACAATGTTCCTGTGATCCATCCATGCAGGAGACAATTAGACCGTTTCCATGTGTACTCCGGATTGGCAATTGGGACTTCAATTTCATAAACTGGTGCAGGATATTCTCCCGTGCTAAATCCCAGCATGTCCCGGGTTTCAATGAGCCCATAATTTGGGTCTTCCGAAGTCCAAAATTTGAGTGTTTGGCTTAAATGTCACAAAGTTTGCAACGTTCAAGATCGATAAATAATGGTACTTATTGGAGGTTGAGCTTGCCATTGCAGATAGACTCCAGAGAAATGGAGGCTCTAGTACCATGAATGATGAAGAAAGGCTTTGAAATAAATAGCCAACTTGCTCTTAATCTGAGAGCGCCCTGTTTTATGTAAAATATGTTTACAACCTCCAAAATATAAGATAACAATATGAATATTACATGCATTGCAAGTAACAACTCTAACTAAGCTTTAAACAAAATAGAGAACAATTACAATAATCTACAAATCCCTGTAATCTTGAGTAATTTCTCCCAAGAGCATTATACCATCATCTAAATGCAATCTGAAGCGACCACACACCGAACCATGTATGTGCTGGTTTTGTTGAGGCGTTATTAAGAATAAGATAGATTAGTAAAGTTTAGTACAAAAAGTTGTTCTCTTCCTTAAGAAACTCAGCCAGCATTGTTGGAGAAAATTTCCTTATTTGTTTTGAAGTTGACAAAACGTTTCCATCAGTCTAGTCTGAAGACTTGCAGACTGTATCGTCAAAGTCTGAAGATCTCCAAACTCAAGATTTAAAGTCTGCCCGCATTGATAGTTTCTAGACCGACGAAGAAAAGCTTTATCCGTTGAAGAAGACTTATCTAGATGCGAGTATATCTTTAAGGATTTGGTTCGTATGGTTGAAGAAAATCTCACGGCTGGAGAAAGCATCATGTGATCAATTATTCCTATTGAAATCAATTCGAGTAATTAGATTTGATGATTAGTGAAGTATACTCGGAAGGTTTGGTAGGCTATCATCACATTCTTTAAATAACTCAGATCTCCTTAATTTATTTTGTTCAATGGCTAGATTGAAAGAACTCATTTGGAAGGTGCCAACAGTTATGAATGCATAGAGGAGTATATAAGGAAGATGTTCAACTTATTCGAGTGTGTGCGTGAAAGAAAAATTTCAAAGTCTGAAGCTTTTAATTCTTTGCTATTTCAATTGTTGAGCTCAAATTGTACTTAAAAGAGAGATTAAATTCTTGTGAGACTTTGAGGAAGTGTAGCTGAGTCTCTACACTGTAGAATCAAGGATGTGAGGCTGTAAATTCTCTTTTGGTTCTTAGTGGAATCCAACTAGTGGGCTATTAATGCGGGAGAGTGGACGTAGGCTTGGTCTAAATTGAATCACTATAAATATTGTGTTTTGATTCTCTTTCCCTAATCTCTTTACTTTAATTCGTGGCGTTATATAACTATTTATAGTCTTTCATACCTTGAGTCTATTATTCTCAGAAGTTGATTTATTCTGTTAAGTTTTGCAAAAACTTCTTTGATCACTTATTTACCTCCCTCTAAGTGCTCTTACTAGCCTTGTCAAGCATAACTTTGACCTTTTTTATTTTCTTTTCACTCGAAAGCATCAACGAAAAGGCGTGGAAATGTCTCTGTAATTGATAAGACCTCCTTAATGTGATCTTTGTGTATCTTATCAGCTAGATAATATAAATCACATTCTGCGAAAACTTTTTGCAATCCTATTTTGACAAACAAAAGATAGTAATATTTACTTTCCTCCTTACTTCAGTCCTCTTCTTGGATAAATCTTTTGTTTGTTCCTTCAGCCTTGAAAGCTAAAGATGCCCATGACAAACCATCTAATTGAAGCCTTCACCCACCACCCCACCACATATAACTTCAGGAAACTTAAATCCACTCCTTTTAATTGCTAAACTTAAACAAACATATTCATCGCAGTTTTGATGTTGCTGAACATATTCTTACAATTCTTTTTTCCTTAGATGGGGCATATAACAAAACTATGCCATAACGAATATGCATCTTTTTATAGTGGCATCTACATGGGAAAATAGGACATAACCAAAATAGCTTGCACAAAACACAATTAGGATGATGCTGCGCTTATGTGAAGAGAAACCAAGGACGCGTAGAAGCCGTCTTTGATATTAATCAGTGAGTCGTGCTTTCCTTTCTCAGTGATTACTCCATTTTTGACAACCGCAAACACGTCTGCGTTTTTTATTGTTGATAATCTGTGCGCCACTATAACTGTAGTTCTTCTATTGGCCATGACTTTGTCTAATGCATCTCGAACCACTCTTTCAGCTTCAGCATCCAATGCACTAGTAGCCTCGTCTAGAAGGAGTATCTTTGGATCCTTCACTATGGCTCGTGCAATGGCCACCCGCTGCTTCTGCCCACCAGACAACTGCACTCCACGCTCACCTACTAATGTGTCATAACCCTGCATAGTCATTGTGATATCGGTAACTAAGATTCTCAGGAAACTTGCTTAGTTTATGCTCGCTTAATCTGCCTATGTCTATCTTATATTGAGGACGAGATAAACTTGCCTGTTGCAAACTACTGATAAACTTATGGGCATTTGCCAACTCTGATGCAGCCAATATCTCCGCTTCCGTTGCCTCTCCATCCTTTCCATAGGCTATATTGGCACGGATTGTGTCATTGAACAGAACTGGTTCTTGGCTCACAAGGCCCATCTGCTGCCTAAACCACTTTAACTGTAGCTTCTGAATTTCGATCCCATCAAGGGTAATGTGACCAGAATCGGGGTCATAAAACCGTTGCAACAGAGCTATTACAGTCGATTTCCCACTCCCGCTCTCTCCTACTAAAGCAACAGTCTGAAAGAGCAAAAATCACAGTCCATATGTGCATATTCAGCATTTGTTTAGCACATCGTAATTGGCTGGAACTCAGAGAAGAATAGAAAAAGATCTTCGAAAGAAAAATCGGAAGGGTTATCAAAAAGATTTACTCTGCCAGAATGTATGGTCAAGCTAAGATCTTTGAAAATTTGAACATCCGGTCGAGAAGGATACTTGAAGCTGATGTGACAAAACTCTATTTCTCCCTTAACATTTTCTAGTGTTTCTCCAGACTCATTACTCGGGTCTAATTTTGATTCTCTGTCAATTATTTCAAAAATTGAGGCAGTTGCGCTTCTGGCTTTGGTGGAGTCCTGAGTGATGGAGCTTGAGTGAGTAATTGCATTGGCCGCATTCGTCAGGGCAAGAAACACCTGCAAAGCACAAAATAGTTAAACCATAAATTGATGTATAGAAATTAAAAATGTCCTCTCCAGCGCAGTGAACTCGTTAGTATTCCAGGGAAACTGACAAGACCAGAAAAGACAAAACTTACGCGGAAAACTTCTGAAAATGTTGTCTTGCCATCCTGGACAAGTCGAGCTCCAGCGTAGAAGCAGGTTCCGTAGGTCACAAAAAGTGAGAAACACGATAGGCCAAACCCAACTCCGCTAATCAACCCTTGCCTAATTCCTTCCTTCACTGGCCCTTCGCATTTCTTAGCATACAGTTCCATGATCTTTTCTTCAGAACAAAAAGAAGCAACTGTCCTGATGCTTCCAACTGCATCGGCAGCTACTTGACTGGCTTCCTTGTACATCATCTGTGAACAGAGGGACTTTGATTAACATCGTTAATATCTTAAAATTAATTCAATTCACCCAATCATTAGGACAGTTTTCAGTTGTTGGCTTCGTGAACACTCACGTGGACAATGACTAGACACGCATTAATCTTGTAGGACCATAAATGACGAATATGGAATGCGTACCTTGGCATCTGCGCTGAACCCTTTCATGAATTTTACCTGGACATACCCATTAACAAATATCAGAGGGAGCAAAACAAGGACGATAAGCGCCAATTGCCAGCTAGCTGCAAAAGCAATGACTAAACCAGCAACTGCAGACGCGCTGTTTTGAACGAGCTGGGATAATGCATCCCCAACTAGGGCCCGCACTGTCGCTGCATCTCCTGAGAGTCTTGCACCAATGACGCCACTGGAGTGCTCCGGCTCATCGAACCAACCCACCTCCATGTGCACCACCTTCTCAAAGCACACTGATCTTATCCGCTGGATTAATCTGCAACCTGCTATCGAGAAGAAGTACGTCCTCACTGGATATGCTACTAATGATAACAGGCCAAGAGTCATGAACATCAACGCCCAAAACTTTGAATCTTTCCTTAGTTTATGAGGCGCTTCATAAAATGTCTTGATCACATTAGATAATAGTACGCCAAAAATGGGGAATATCACACCAGCAATGATTGCAAATATAGATCCTATTAGTAGCATAGGAACTTCTGGCTTATTAAGATATGCGAGCCGATGGATAGAAACTTCTGCAGCAGTTTCTGTTTTCTCTAAGGAAGAGAACTCTGGATTTGCGGGTGCACCATCAGGGACATCTAATCCCGTGGGCAGACTGAAGTGGCTGCTGCTATTTCCCACACCTGATGATCCCCGACTTACGGACCTCAAGGACATTCTTTGACTCGATTGACTACTGTCAAGGATATTTTCTTGTTTGTTTTGGTAATCTGTTGCTTGGTGTTGCTCTTTGCTTACTTGCTGGAGGCGTATTAGATGACCATATGCTCCATCGGGATCTGCTAGCAGTTCCAAGTGTGTACCTGATTAAATTTGTGAAAATATTAGCTGCTCCACAGTAATTTGAGCTTTAAACAGGATATTCACATCAGATCAACTAGGTGGGTTTGGCTTTTATTTGCAAAATGTTATGGCTAAAAATTCGTGCTCTAGTACCTCTCTCCACTATCTTTCCTTGATGAATGACAGCGATCATATCAGCGTTCCTAACGGTGCTCAAACGGTGTGCTACAATGATGGTGGTTCGATTAGCCATTATCCTGTCCAAAGCCTCTTGTACTATCTTCTCCGATTCTGCATCGAGTGCGCTTGTGGCCTCATCTAAAAGCAAAATCCTAGGATCTTTTAGAATTGCTCTTGCAATGGCGACTCTTTGCTTCTGTCCTCCAGAGAGGTGAGTACCGTGTTCACCGACCATTGTGTCCAGTCCCTTGATGCAAAGATGAAAAAAAGTTTAGGCTCACAAATTGATTAATCTCACTTAGCTTCGAGGTAAAATGATCAATCTAAACACTTCTAGACCTTGGGCAATTTATCAATGAATTTAGCAGCATTGGCTAGTTCAGTAGCAGCTCTTATTTCTTCGATGGTTGCATTCTCTTTGCCATACAAAATATTATCCTTGATACTCGATGCAAATAACACAGGTTCCTGGCTCACAAGGCCGATCTTACTCCGTATCCATTTGAGCTGAAAGTCCTTCAGATTTACGCCGTCGATGAGCACTTCACCTGCTTGTGGATCGTAGAACCTCTCTATCAGGCTGATCACGGTAGACTTTCCGCTTCCACTTTGTCCAACCAAGGCGGCAGTCATCCCGCTCGGTATGTAAAGGGAGAATCTATTGAATATCAGCTCATAAGGTCTGGCTGGGTAGCTGAAGTAAACATCCTTAAGAGTTATATCTCCATGAATTCCATTTAACGTCTTCCCACGGGTGTCACAAGAATCAATCTCTGGCTTCCTGTTGATGGTCTCAATCATCTTAAATGCCGCGGCTTGACCAGTGGCAAATGCACTCAAGCATGGAGAAGCCTGTCCTAAGGACCTGAGAAGTAAGCCAAATCAATTCATTTATTATGAGTCTGCTGCAGCATAGACACTATAAAGCTCTATTCAATTGAGTACTCCCTCCTGGATGTAAAAATCCTATCGCTTGCATAGTTTGCAAAATAATTAATAATTAGAATTTCCTTCCAAGGAAATAACATGTATCCTCATGGAAAGTTGAATGCAACTAACATTGAACCGGCTAAGACAGCCATGATGACATTAAGTACTTCGCCCCCCGTATATCCTTTTTCCAGAATCATCTTTCCTCCAAACCATATTGCCAATGCATAACTGAAGAAGAGAATCGACATGGCTGCACCAAGACCTAATCCAGTGGCCATGCCTGCGTGAATTCCCGACTTGTATACATCCTCAAGGAACTTGTTGTAGTTTGCTATCGCCAGCTTTTCCCCGGTAAATGATGCTACCTAATTGCACCAAGCGACAGCCATCATCCCACAGTCAAAATTGTAAATCAAAAGGTTGTTTGTATTTTATCGACGTACAGTTCTAATTGACCCAATTGTTTGTTCAACAACATTTGCCGCTTTCACATAAGCACTTTGTCCCCGTGATGCCATCTTGCCTATGATCAGGGACATGAAGCCACCAGAAACCACGATGGGAGGAATGGACGATAACATGACCAAAGTAAGTAGCCACCCTTTACTAAATGCGATAACGAATCCTCCGAAGAACGTTGACATGAGCTGTATAAATTTTCCAACCTGCAGAAATCAAAGAGATGTAATAAAATAAAACACCATCACTTCCTGGGTAGCAGGAAAATTTTATGGGCTTCCTTCTCCATTAGTGCCTGGCTTTCAAGCTGAAAGGTTACCTTCTCACCCATGGCATCTTGTATAAGAACGGTATCACCAGACATTCTTCCCACAACCTCTCCTTTATTTGTTTCCTTATCAAAAAAGGCAATGTCCTGTCTCAATATCGCCCGCAGATACAATCCCCTTATCCGAGCAGCCTGTCTCTCTCCTGTGACCATCCAGAAAGTAACCTCTGACAAAACAGGCAATTCCATGGATTATTTCCGTTTTTCGGTGAAACTCCCGAATCTTTTGTTTGGGTGAGGGATATACTTACGAAGAAATGCCGTCACACCAGTAAATGCTGCCAGGTAGATAAACTTTAGAGATATCTGAATTTACAGATTATAACTGTAACATATCAGTAAGAAGGAAAGACCTGTTCCATATGAGTGACAATATCTGGAATAGATATGCACCGCCTATTTTTCATGCTTTTATTAATAATTGAGTCATGTGAAGTACTATGATGACAAGAACTTTAGCTTCTAGCCTCAGAAAATAAGCATTATGTTTCAAAGTTGTTACCTTGGAAACACGATGCACCACATCTTTGTTGTGCTGGTTAGTTCCAAATGAATCAATCAGTTGCCCGAAAAGTACCGTCATTAGGGGCATACCTAAGCCATTGCCGACAGCACCCATTGTACCAACGAGCATCAAGACCATGTCGGTGAAATCTGCGAACAAGAACAGCTTGTGGAATGGGACTGTATTAGTTTTCTCATCTTCTTTGCTCTTTTTAGCTCCGTCCTTCGCCTCTGCATGACTTATCGTATCAGTAGGCACAGGCATTTCTATATCCATGTCCAGGCTGCCCTCCACAGACATCATACCGAATAGAAGATCACCTTGTATTGCTTGTCAACTAGTTCAATGAGTATGTCCAGAATTGCATCTTCAAGACAAAGTCAACGACAGGAATCTGTACTTTACAAGACAAGCCAATAAAGCAGAACGTCAAATGCATGAAAAGATATACAAAAGTCATGTATCTGAATCAAACTGCCAGACGAGATCCAGCTACCAAGACACCAAACTCATATACCAGATGGCCCGAATTACACGAACTCCACTAGACTATAGTTCAAATGCATGTCAACTTGAATGGTATAGTCCGTCAACAATCAAAAACGAGGATCTTTTAGTAACGCAGCCATGTCCAAGTAAAGAAGGATTAAAGAATGCTGGAGACGCCAAACTTGCTAAGTAGACGAACCTTCGATCTACTTCTGCTTATGCAAAAATGTCAACCATGAACCAGGCCAAAAGGAATGAATTAAACAAAGGTTGACGAAAATGAGGAAGATAATAATGTTAACTTCTTTTATCCAGAAGCTAATAGAGGAACACTTACTCACATCACCAACTAATTCAGAGTGGTTTCTTTATCTTCCTCCTTAAACCAAAACTCTTCCTTTACCCATATAAAAGCCTGTAACCAAACTTGAAATTCAAGAAATGCTCCTTCAAGAGACGTATCGAGATTCGTAACTCTCTAGTCTTACTTACACATGTGATGTAATCCCAACAATATCCCCAATGGCCAATCACAAAGGGTCTGATCTGATCGACCCTCATCAACACCAACATAGTTTAATACCATAATCAACATCACCTAACGGAAATAAACCAAACCCAAGATGCCATTTTCTTTTCACAACATAGAGACAAAACCAAAAAAAAAAAAAAATTAATAAAAAAAAATCCTGTGAGATAGATGTACTCACCAGAGAGCTCAAAAGAGTAGCTTTTAATCCAAGTAGGAGCTTAGAAATCATCCCCTACGTCATCGAATGCTTTGAGAATTGTAAATTTAACGACGACTCCATTAAAAGCCTGCTGAGAGGGATGTGACATTGGCCACCACATTTATAAATGAGTATCTTTTCCTCGAAAAACAAATAATATTTCTAGTTTATTATCAATGTGTTGAATTTTTTAAAAGATCAATCATAGTTTAACACGGCTCTTATTAAATTAATCTTGTAAACCGTTTTTATAAGTCAACTCTTTAAGCTTATACACGTTATATAATCCCAATTAACCCGGCCAATCGCAGAAGGTCTGATCTGATCAACCACCATCGAGATCCCCATAGTTCAACACCATAATCAACATTGGCAGACTGGTATGAACAAAAGCCAAGATGCCAAAGCCAAGATGCCATTTCCTTTCCACAACAAAGAGACAAAACATAAATAAGTAGAAAGAAAAAAAAAATTGTACTGGAACAGATTCACGCAGCAGTGGCAGGCAGCTCAAAAGGATAGCTTCTAGAAATAGCAGTAGCTCCCATTAAGAACTACAAATTCAACGAGTCCCACAAACACCTGAAGGTGAAGCATTATTATGCCTCGTAATCGAAATTGATCTGTCGTTTTCTGGTCACAAGCATGGACTCTCTCTTGCCAACCATGATTTTTCATTATATTTTTACAAAAGATATAAGATGAATAGTATAAATATCCACAGCTCAAAGAGTAATACATATTTTTTCTAATCAAATTGAGTATTCATTATGCATATTTATGAAATAATATCAAAAACTCATTATCATGAGTCGGGTAATTAATATACGTGCAATATAAAAAAAGAATTATGTTTTTTTCAATAAAGGTTTTTACGTATTAGATCAATTAACAATATCAAAACCAACATCAATTGTTAATTGCATTGATTAATATCTATCAAATCACACAACAAAAATATCACGCCCCGAACCCAGGCATGCAACAACCCCTTCCTTGGTTGATAGAAAGCGACATCTCATGACTCGTCGACGACCATTCATTTTAATCTTTCATTATACGTAAGTGAAAAACGAACCCTCTCCCAATCAAACAGACAATCAAGCAATCACAAAGGGATAGAGATATGAACAGTAGAAACCACAACAACTACTTCTACTTGTATATACATTTTTATGTTGGATTAACTTATGAAGGATCGATTATGATCTACAAGCCCAACAGAGGGCCGATCCATCCTCTAAGCCAGACCAAAAAGAAACTAGGCTAGGCTAATCCAACTATACACAAAAAGAACCCTCGAGGCTCGGCACTACAGTTACTCAGATCCAGTGGACTCCGACTCCGTCGATTCATAGTTGGAGGCATACAGATCGAAGCTGGGCTAGGATTCTCCACTGTATCGTCAAGAGGGTCTGCTCCATGGGATCCCAGTTAATGTCCTTAGGGCCCCTACCGGATGGCTCGTCAAAACTTCTCAGGGGACAGATTAGCAAATCGCCATCCTAAATGAACCATGCTAGGAACCTATGGGGTATCCACTGCCCAGTCCCTCATTTACCCAAACGTTATAGAGATACTTCTCATACAGATGCACCCGACCCGAGAAGCGGTGGTGAGTCACAACGATACCCTAGTCCTTAGGGATACCGAACCTCATTGGCAGAAGCGTCATCCTAAGGACCCAAAAGTGGTTATACAATAACCAGTGAGATAAAATCTCAGTGAGTCCTCCTTTAAGCCCTCGATTAGAACACTAACTCAACTTGGGGGTATCTCTCCAGAACCACTCCACAAACAAACCAGTGACCAATAACCAACAACCAACAAATAACAATAGCTAGGGTCAACCACTAATCACATAGTTGATTCGCATGCAATCTTATCTGATATGTCATACCCTACACACAATGTACATGGCCATTAGATGATGCGGATCATCAATCACATAAGAGTCATGTCACATCAATCTCACCTAGCCATTATCATGCCTGCACGTTATCAATTCATGCGTGCGTACCATAAACAATGTGCTCAACTCATGCATAGTCAAAACCAAGGATGCCATGATTCTCATAAACTCTTGCACATTAGTGCACCACATAGCACTTATCGATCAATCACACGAGTTTCGATTATAAGGTAAAATCTTTATGACACGTCTTATACCGTGCCACATAATTTTACCCCATAATAAGGCCCAACCATCTCAATTACTTGAACACGAGCCAATTGTCATGGCCCACCGGCCATGCCCAACTTCCTAGTCGGCGATGCCCAACTCCCTAGTCGGCAATCATCCGGATCCCCGTTGGGCATCCAATATAAATCGAGCATTGTCTTGTCCCGTTGAGCACGGCATTGTTTAGAACTCCCACCTAGACGGCATTCCCGAAGAAGCATGGGCCGAGCCTCTACCACGACTCTGCATCCGAATTCCCGTTGGGCATTCGAGAGACTCAGGCATCGTTCCCAAACTCCCGTTGGGTAACGGTTTCCACTTAGTGATCACGCAAGCACATTACCACAACTCACTATCGCTTTTGAGTATCAGTCAATGCACACGTGCTTGCGTATATAACCCAAATCATTTTCCCATAAAAGCGATCTATTTCCAATCTCCCTCAGACAATTCATTTTTCCTTCTTTTTTTTTGAAAACCATACGATTCATGCATATGTCCATGCATTTACACACTCAATTCATCTCATAAGATCAAAACACATGAAATTAGACAATTTTTCACTCTCGGATGAACAATGCGAGTGAACAGTAAATTTCAGAATTAAATAATTAATAAATTAAATCCAAGAATCATTAAAAACATTAATTAAAGCAAACAATCAATCAATTAAGGCTAAACATGCTTAATAACACATAAACCACAATTAAGCAACATTAAGCAAGATTAACCTAAACTAATCTTAACTATCTATCTAACCACCTATCTTAGGGCTAATATAATTTAATTAAACATCGTAAACTAGAATTAACACTAATTAAACCAACCCTAAGCAAGTTTAGGCACTAATCGGCGGATTAGGAGTTAAACTCACTCATTAAGTAGGCCGGAGACATGGATGCGGCGACGGCACAAAGGCTACACACAGGAACCTTGGCCACGATGATCCAAGGTGATCTCAGGGCTGAAACAATAGCCACAAACTCGGACTCCCTCTGCAGCTCTTGGAAACCGAACTGTTAGAGGAGGAGAGAGGCTGAATGGGTTGATTGGAGCTCCAACGAGGGGTTGGCTAGCGATCGGCGGCACCTGGGGGTTAAGGGGACTTGCTGGTGGTTGGGTTGGGTAGAGGTAGGGTCAAAATAGAAGAAAAACAGCTGCAAAGGTGAAACAGTGTAGACCAAGCGGGCTACCAAGCAGTCCGGTGAGCAACTGCTTTTGGCCGGTCGATGGGTTAGCCGGCGGCTTTGACTTGCGAATGACCACCTCAGGCCGTACGGTCTGGGTCTCTTGAGCACAGTGGTGGGTGGCACATGCACTAATTATCACGGGAAAGCAACAATTAACTCAGGTTTATGAAGGAAGGTTAGTAGGAGAAGAATGAGGAAGGAAGAGAAACAAGGGAGGGAAGAGGCTACGAATTTCTTTAGCTAAAGAGGAGGAGAGAGAGTGATGGGAAAGCTGGTGTCACATCTCTATTAAGGCCAATAAAGCTTGCCTTAAGGCCCCATGCAAAGTGACCTCATCTTCATCCTCATCCTTTGACTTATCCACATAGCAACTAGGGGCAAAATGGTCATTTCCACTTTGCACAATTTCTTAATCTGCCCTTGGGCTGAAAATGAAGAGTGGGCCTAAGAAATGGGCTAGGAAATTAATAGGAATGGGCTTGGGAATTGATTGGGCTCAAAACGGTTTAAGGTTAGATCATGGGCTTGGAAGATAAAATGGTGGGTTGGGCCTAATGGGCTCACTTGCTTGCCTTGGGCCTACCATGGTGGCTGTCCCACCTTGGGCCTAAGGCCTACACTGGCCTTGCTCGGCCCACGTCCTCTTAGGCTTAATTCCTTGGTTTGTAACTCCTTTTTCCCAACGCTCGGCTTGATTGGCACCGCTGATTATCGAAGTAGCAACATCCGAAGTTCGTTCCGGACATTCTCAATAATTCGAAGTCCAATCTTGGGTTCTCATGCCATGTCAATTTTGCCATAATGCCATTTTGGTACAATTCAAATTGACAGGCGGCTTCGAGGATTCATACGTAACCAACTCGTGCCAAACCACGTTCTAGACATTTTGACACATGGACATCATTGACTACATGAAATTGTGGAGGATAGATTCGTATTTCAAAGTACATGATTACTAAGGATCGACCTAGGGTCATTCGCATGCTCGATAACGGTAAATGGAATTACTCGTCATTCCATTATGTTTTGTCAGTGAATCGACTTTTAATCGTCCTTAAAATCGGCTTGTCTATCTACAGGATCATCCTCACGCAAGTCTCACGGTCAAGTCGCTTTTCCAGATCAAGTTTTTTAGTTGTACAAGTTCTATCATCATTAGCATTTCCCCTCAAGGTCAGTATCTCGGGAGTGATCAATTCCTAGTGAGATCAACTAACAATGCATTGACGAAATTCACATTCATTCATCTTTTAGAGGGCTCAAATTTTAGGATATCACAAAAATGTCATTTCATTACTCATAATTTATTTTATCTCCATCATTTTCAAGACATGAATTTACTATTCAAAGAAGAGATAAGCACTACTCATTTGAGAATGCCTATAATAAAACAACAACAATCATTTAAGCTAATGAACTCGAAATCCTATCAACTAAGTAAGAAACGATATTAAAAATCAAGTAAAAAGCTATATTCATTACAGCTCAATTAAACTAAACTTAATCGGCGACAAAATAACTCCTATGACCTAAAGAAAAGCTAGCTTATAGTAGACACTTATTGTAGTCCACTACGTGTGGGTCGTATTTCATATTTAATTGCACCGCAACTCTTTCCACTAAACTTTGTTTCAAGTGATCTTATTGCCAAAAAAGGCTCTTTCAAAATATTTAAAGATCCCAAACTTCACAAACTTAAAAGATGGCCAATGGCGAGCAAAAACCATCGCCACAAATAAAAATTAGGAACTAGCTAGCAACTTCCATGAAATTTTAGAAATTCGCTCTGATTATATCATAACTCCGAATCGACTTTGTAAAATCTGTTGGAATCCTATGACTTTATAATATCATAAATTATCATTTTCACATAGTTTCACACTTTAATAACTCCGACATATGACCCCAAAACTTAATATTTACATGGATAAGTATTTAGGAAAAATCCTCGAACAAAGAGTGCGAATTCTTCCTGGGCCCTACAAGACTAAGTTAGTTCAGCTTGGCAGGGGTCATCATGGAATCTCCGCGTGAAATTCGCCTTTCTCTATTCGTTTTTTTTCTTTTTTCTTTTTACCTTACTTTCTTTTCTTTTTCAATTTTAAATGCTAATTATTACATATAAACCATCCAAGCCCGGTTCTCATGTAAACCAGCTTGGAACCGATAGGGTAATGTAGATTCGGTTTGGTGCTCGCATCAAACCGACCTAGTTGCTCATCCCTATTCGTGAAGCTAATTCCTTGCCAATTTGATGCAGGGCGTCAATTTCTTCTTGTCATTGTTGACAGGTAACCCGAATATTTCAAGTGCTGACTTTAAAGATTTTGGCTCAAAGGATATCTCATTGGCAAGTAGCCCGAAAGCATCCTTAGGAGATCCTACAGGGATGGGATGATTCCATCGAATATGGTGATCCCGTCTTTCCATCGGGTGACCACGTGATGAATGGATGTCGTTGATTCCTCCGTCTTGGAAAGAAGTATGATGCTCAGATTCAGCAGCATGAGAAAAAGATGGAACCACCATGGCAGGCGAAGATGTCTCAATGTTAATGTCGTGATGAGATTGGGTCATGGAATCACAAGGATTTTGGCACTTGGAGCTGTAGGACATATAACATCCACATTTTGGATTGAAGAAAGTGCTTCATGATGTGGTATGATGATGGAAGAGGATGTTGCGCATGGAGAGTTATTCAATGATTCACCAAATTGATCAACACCATGTGGAATTGTTCCGCATTTGAGTAATTTGCATAGCATTGAACAATTGAACAATTCAATAAATGGTGAGTTATTCAATGATTCACCAGATTGATCAACACCACATGGAATTGTTCTACGTTTGAGTAATTTGCATAGCGTTGAACAATTGATCCTCATACGGTGTTAGTTTATCTGGTCCGCATAGCAATAGAGATGTCACTAGTGTTAGATAGAGATGTTAAAATATTTCTCGAGTTTAAACCGTTGAATGAATCTGACTAAAATTGAGTTGTCTAGATAAGCCCGGTACATTTTAAAGTTCAAAACCAAATCTCTAAATATGAAATTTACTTCCATGGTGAAGTCATGATCGCATTAGAAGTTGTTCCATGTTGCAGGGTAGTTAGCTATGATATTTTCATGGTGGAGTCCAAAGATTTGTAGGACCTTGACCGTGAAAAATTACTCCCCAGTGGACACAGGTCACCCTGATCGGACTATATAAACCTGGTGTTCGATTTAATATTTTGTTATGTCTATTTTATTGTTTGATAGCTTACTTCCGCAACTACAGAAAGACATAAGTTTCCAAGATCCTTGAAAAGGAAATGTCATTTCATCAAAACATCACATGGCGTTCTCTATAGACTTGTCCAGTGGCAGGATAGAACAGAACCACTGTAACCCTCATGCCCATAAAAACCAGGGCAATGACCGTAGATCCAGCTCTGTTCTGTAATAGTATCTCAAAAGCCCCTGGGACAGGACTTTGAAACATCAGATTCAATCCAATTTCTGTTATGTTTCAGCGTTCGCGCTTTGCTAAGCCTTTCTGTTCAGGCAGCTTGGAGAAGCTTTCCTTTCACGTGTCGAATGCCGTTATCTCAAATGAGTTCTGAACTCATTCCCTTCATCTGACTGCGAAACTTCCTTTCTTTTTTCAAACCGAGTTTGAGTGAACCTAACAGAAGCAATGAAGCACGATGAAAAGTCAGACCTTCTGCACGTCGCCATCGTCGCCATCAATCCTCGTCACCGCCACACCTCCTCCCGCGGGGCCCACCTCCGGCACACGCTTCTCCCACAAGCCTCCCTCCCCTCCCTCCCTCCCACTGGCCCACCATGGTCGCTTCAAGAACGAAGCCACACCACCACCCGGGCATCCCTCGCCGCGCGCATGGACGACGACGACGACGACCGCCGCCGCCCTTTTCTCGACTCCCCCGCCGGGCCCCTGCCGGAGCGGACCGCCGAGGACCACGACCTCTCGCGCCCGTTCGCGCGGCCCCACGACGGCGGGGACCAGGCGCGGCCTCCAGCGCTGCCGGACGGCCCCGGCGATGTCCGTGGTGAGCGACCTCACGAGGCCCGGGGGACCCGCGACCCCCCGCGACCCGAACCCGAGGCCCGGGTCCGCGTCCGGATCCGTCGTCAGGCAGGCCCTGTTCTTCCTCTGCGTCTACCTCCTGCTCGGGGTCGGCATCTACGCGTTCAACCGGGACCGGTTCTCCGGCGTCGAGACGCACCCGGTCGTGGATGCTCTCTACTTCTGCATCGTCACCATGTGCACCATCGGTTACGGGGACATCGCCCCCCTCACCCCCGGGACCAAGGCCTTCGCTTGCGTGTTCGTGTTGGTGGGTTTCGGCTTCATAGGGATCTTGCTCAGCGGGGTCGTGAATTTCGTGCTCGATCTGCAAGAGAACATGATCCTGACCACCGCGAGATTGAGCGGCGAGGGCGGCGGGTCCGGCGCCGTGAATTACTTCGTCGATGTCGAGAAGGGGAGGATGAGGATCAGGCTGAAGGTGGGCTTGGCGCTTGGGGTGGTGGTTCTGTGCATTGGGATGGGGGCGTTGGTGCTCTGCTTCGTGGAGGGTTTGGATTGGCTGGACTCGGTTTACTTGGCGGTTATGTCCGTCACCACCGTCGGGTACGGGGACAGGGCCTTCAAGACTTTGCCCGGGCGGCTCTTCGCCGCAGTTTGGCTGCTCGTCTCGACGCTGGTGGTCGCAAGGGCGTTTCTTTATCTGGCCGAGGCGAGGATCGATAAGAGGCACCGGAGGATTTCGAAGCTGGTGTTGCACAGGGATGTCACCGTGGAGGATTTTTTGGCGGCCGATTTAAACAACAGTGGCTTCATCAGGTAGGATGCACGATTCCAGCTCCTTATGTTAGTTACAAGTAATTAGGTGTTTGAGTGTTGACTGGTTTGATTAGTTTCTAAATTAAACTAAATGTGATAGCTGCATTGCTGCACCAGATGAGTTGGATTACAGAATGTCAAGTCAAATTAGAAAGAAGCATTTCGTATTTTGAGATCTAAAAATCAGCCATCCAACGTATTTGTTTCCTTATTGAGACGTTGATGAACGTGAGGGCTTTATGTGGCAAGTACTAAGTAGCTTTTGCTTTGCGAGTGCTTTCTCAAGTGTTGTCCAGTGCTGAGTCTCCCATAAAGTTGGCTCGAAAGTGTTCTGATTTTATGAATTAATTACTCGAGGTCTTGTTAGTTGTTCACTTTCTATTCATATTAACATAAAAATATACCCATTCGACTTACTGCAATTGGCAATGGAATTTTAATACCACACTTTAGAATTCAAAGGCATTGCTCTCCATCAAAAGGGCATAAACTGGGACTGGGATGATTTGCCTTGTTAGTTGTGAAGAGGTGGATGTATGATTTCAAACAGTATGGTGCATTACCATTCGAAAGCTTCTTTATGAACTGTTCTCTCATTGTACATATGTGTATACAGCCGTTTCTGTTCACTGCACATATCCTTGCTGAAAATCAAAATCAAGAGAGGTAATTTACCTCTTTTGTAGGTAGAAGGCTTATCTCAATAAGTCTGTCCTTTCAATGTATAGATTTCCTGATTTTCATAGAAGTTATTAACTTTACTTCAGAAGTTGCTATGCTGTTTAATCAACATTTGGCTTTTGGCCAAAGCAGTGTAATCAGATCGAACATTTCTTGTCCTAGACCGGCAGCAGCAAGTAATGTTAAAAACAATCTGCTGTCTTGTGCAGTAAATCGGAGTATGTTTTATACAAGCTGAAAGAAATGGAGAAGATCAGTGAGACAGACATATTACAGATATGTGATCAGTTCAGCAAGCTTGATCGAAACAACTCTGGAAAAATAACTCTTCTGAATCTCTTGGACAATCACCTGTGATGACAAAAAACAGGGGAAGGTTTCATTCGACCACAAAGAGCAGTGCAATGCTTGCTTCATTTTGCAAGATAGGCAAGGGATGAATATGCGGAAGATAACCCGAACGTTGTCTTTGGCAAGATTACTAGGTCCTGCAAATCTGACCGCCTTCACGGTGCATGTTATTCTTGTGCCAAAAGCTGTACATATGCATTAAGTGTACTTATGTGACGGTAGGTTGACAATGAACAAAAAATGAAAAGGAGAGCATCTTTTTCCCTCCACCATTGCTACAGATCAAGGGTCATAATCCGAGGAAGTGCTATATCTGTCTGCGTTAATTCTCTTTTCATGTAAATGACATTGAAATGGGACAATATTATTGGAGGAGACTTGATGCTTCAGTTGATAGCGTCCTTTTAATTTCCTTTTATCTGGTGATTGCTATGAAAGTCACATCGGATGTTTTCAATGAGTTGTACTGAAGCACCAAGGAAACATCCGGTTTGCTGTGGTATAACCTTTATCAGGAGACTCACTCTGCCATAGGAAAGCCATGCTGTGAAATGTTTAAGGAATGTGCGGTGAATGATGCAGCTGCAGCAACTTCTTGTTGCCACTTGAAAATAATAGAAAGCAATGGCCTTTAGGAGAACTAATCATTGGAAGACTGAAGAAGGATTGTTTTTATTTCAGCCTGACTGAAATGAATCCAAAGGGTCCAGAACAACTGGAGTTGCAGACCACACGGGCAAACAGTATTTATAAATTCATCAGAGCTGTTGCTGAATTGTCTTCTTGAGTAATTTCTTTTGTCCCATCATTAGTGGAACTTCGAAGGATCATCACTTAACGAAAATTCCCGGTCCCACCAACAGTGTTTGGTAAATTAGCGACTCTCCATAGAACCTGCTTCACTGTCTGCTGCAAATGGAAACCATTTTGTCCCTGTTACCTTTTGACTCCTTGCTTTTGCATGCAAGCAGGGAAGCTGAAAATCCAGCAAATCCGGAAAAAGAAGTTTGCCAGATATCATAGCACTAATCTCTACACAAAACAACTCCTGACAAACAACCCCACCGAGGCACCAAATGCATCCATGACACCAAATAAAAAAGACGGGTGCCCCCAAAAGTAAGTAAAATATATACTCGTGCCTCTTGTTTTTGCTAAGCATGCAATATGTTGCATTGAAGGGATCAACATATATTAATAGCCTACATGATGGAAAGGTAATTTCTAGGCCAGGGTTCGTGTATCGGACAGCTTGCCAGTTGGGCATCCACATCGAGACCAGAGAAGACACGAGAAATTATTTCCTTATCGCCTGGCGTTGAGTGAATCACCTCGTGCTGGAACCGATGCGTTTCTTGATCTCCGAATGCAGCTTTTTGAACATTTGTGGCTCAATATCTCTGCCCCATTTATGCAGCCTTCTAATCCTCATCTGGTTTCTTCCGTCTCATATCTCATGAGGATATAGGGAAAAAAGGGTGGTGTTATCAACTTCATTATATCGTGAGTTTTGTTATCTTCTGTTTGTACTTCTCAATACCTAATCCATCATCTCTTCCCTGACCATGATCCAAAGTTCTATCCATTTACATATCTTTCCCAATACACAATGTCATTCATTTAACAATGTATCTGACTATTAGTATTGGTGTCATGGTATCCACATTGAGAAGATTCATGTGTGATGTGATTGGAAGGGAATTAACCAAATCAATTCGCTTACTTCGACCATGGACAAATGGGTCTTATGATTTTGCATATTATTCTACTCAAACATGTACCAAACGTAAAAGATTTCACGGTCATATACATGATCCAGAAATTCTCAACCAAAATGAGATAGACCACAAGAAACGAAGGGGAACTATGATAAGAGTACAAGACAAGGATCTGCTCCATCCCTCTGTGATGCACTGAACCAAATGCAGGAGAGTTGGTTTAGATCGAGTTAGTTTAGTCAATTCGATAAGCCTAGCTCAACGATTATTAGGACTAGTGAAATGGACAGATTAACAAATACAGAAATGTGTGGAATTCGTTTTGCTATTCAGGCCCTCTGACTAAGACCCCACAATGGAACTAATATTTTGATTTTGGAGGGCCACTAATTTCACCAAGAAACGACCTACTCTTTTGTCGTGACTTCTGGCACGAGAAGTCAAAACCATCTCTTTAGAACATGATGCAGCGAGGAAGAAAATGAAATGGGCATTTCTTTTCTTTTCTTAGAAGAATAAATGTAAATTTGCATAGATTCGAATTGACACCGTCTACTATTTGAACTTGACCGACTCGTTCCTGAAGATCTGTACTTAAATTTATGGAGCCTGAGTTCGATTGGACTAGTCCATGAACTCATTTGCGCACTAGTAGACTTGACTTCACTAAGTTATCAAAAGGCCTGGAGACTATATCGGGTTTGATTAAATTGAGCGTGGGAAAACTTAGTCCAATGAGCCGTGGGGTTCAACTGTTTCAACTTGACAAAAGTTAGAGAGATGCCGAACCGTCATCCGAATCAAGCAGGGGGACAGTTGACACTACTCAAGATAAAGTAATAACAAAACTCAAGACCTGTAGTATATTCAATTGTATTAAGTTGGAGAGACAAATACATGGGAAAGAGAGGACAACATGCACTCATATAAGTAAGTGACCCATGTCGCCCAAATCCATATTCAACTCCAGCTACATATACATAGGCATCATCCTCTTCTCTGCTCACTTCTATCAAGACCTGTGGTAACTTTTTTAGCCATGAAGGGGCACTCGAGTTGGAACATCACGCTCTTCGTTGGAAGCATGATAATGCTTCTTGGTCCTATCGCAACGGTGGCTCAATATGAATCTGCAGTTGGTGATCCTGGAATGAGAAGAGATGGTCTCAGGGTCGCCTTCGAAGCTTGGAATTTCTGCAATGAAGTTGGCGTTGAAGCTCCTGGTATGGGCAGTCCAAGAGCAGCTGATTGTTTTGACCTCTCAGGCAGACACAGACACAGGAGAAGTGCAAGATTCCACAAAAGTGAGTCCCTTTCTCTATCCCACTTACGCGTTTCTTTAGGGAGTTCTGGTTTAAAATGTTTCATGTGCTGATGCATTTTGTTTGCAAATGCTGGAGCAAGGTTAATCCATGACAAATGGTTTGTCATCTGCGAAATCAGAATAATTTTGCTTTTTTTAATCTTTTCCTTCCAGTTTGCAGAACCATTCGGTAGATTTGTTTGATAAATGTTGATAAACACCACTATTGAAGGGAAATTTCCTTTTTCTTGCTATCCTTGTGGACAAGCAACTTGTATTCTCACCAACTTCAGAATACTTGAGATTACTGATTTCACAAGCCAACGTCCAGCGCATCTTAAGCTGTTAGATCTTTAGCCAACCAGCTAATCATTTAACAGAAAGAATAAACAATGCAACAATGACCAGAGTTTTTGCTCTTTTTACTTTTCATTTTTTTTACTTCTAACGGACCTCTTTTGTCAGTTACTCATTGCTTCACTCTAACCCGGTTAAATTTAACTCCTCATCCTTGTGGATGCAGATGTAACTCTGAGACACAAGGTCACAGAAGTTGATAACAGACTAGGAATAGGCAGTGCTTTCCCTGGTTTAAGAACAGACGTCCTAAACAATGCAGACCTCTATGCTGCACATAAGGAGCTTTATCTGGGTTCTCTCTGTAAAGTTGAAGACACCCCGAAACCATGGCACTTTTGGATGATCATGCTAAAAAATGGCAATTTTGACACAACATCTGGCTTATGTCCTGAAAATGGGAGAAAGGTGCCTCCTTTTAGTCCAGGCAAATTTCCATGCTTTGAAATCGGATGTATGAACCAACCCATTCTGAATCATCAGCAGACTCAGATTCTAGGAAACAGTACTATGAGAGGAGGTTTCAGTGGGACTTATGAATTGGGTGCGGACGTCACGGATGGTATAGATGATATCTCTTTCTATGAAGTGGTTTGGGAGAAAAAGATCGGTGCAGGGAGTTGGGTATTCCATCACAAGCTCAAGACATCAAAGAAGTATCCATGGCTGATGCTGTATCTCAGAGCTGATGCAGCCAAAGGGTTCTCTGGTGGATACCATTACAACACCAGAGGGATGCTCAAAACTGTAAGTCTTTTCTGACCTATGGAGATTTGAACTTACATTTTCCTCTGATTCATTTTAGCAAATATTCTGTCATAGTTGTGGAGGCGGTTGTAATTCAGGGGTTGAGTGACTTTCCTTTTAAGGAAAGAGAAACCTAGTGATGCTGAGGAATTCAGTGCTTCTAATAAATCAGGTATGAAGATCAATAGATTCATAATCTAATAGAACAACTGAACAGACAAAGCATCAGCAATTATGCTAAAAGAGGCATCAGTTTTCAAATCATCTTTTAAAGTCGCTGGAGTTGGTTGTATATTGGATTGGTGTAGCATCGTTCGACTAACATTCCTCTCTATCCTTTCCGTTTTGAAAAGGTTGCTATCATTTTCATTTGTTAATAAAGTCCTCCCCTATTGATGAATGTAGACTCTAAAGACACAGAAGCAGTTGATGATTAGGTTTTGCTCTGCTCTGTAGAATAAACAAATCAGCTTACTTCCTTATATTGGTATGATAATTAGACACACCAATAATAAAATAATGGAGTTACTTTCTCCAGCTTCCAGAGTCTCCAAATTTCAAAGTTAGAATGACATTGGACATCAAAAGAGGTGGAGGCCCCAGGAGCCAGTTCTACCTCATAGACATCGGTAGTTGCTGGAAGAACAACGGCAAACCGTGCGACGGGGACGTGCTCACCGATGTCACGAGGTACAGTGAGATGATCATCAACCCGGAAACTCGTTCCTGGTGCAGCCCCACGAGTTTAGGCAATTGCCCGCCGTACCACATCACGCCCGATAACAGAAAGATTCACAGGAATGACACCGATAATTTTCCTTACTCGGCTTATCACTATTACTGTGCGCCCGGGAATGCTAAGTTTTTGGAGAGTCCCACGAGCACATGCGATCCTTATAGCAATCCCCAGGCACAAGAGCTTGTTCAGTTGCTGCCTCACCCTGCATGGGCCGAATACGGGTATCCGACCAAACAGGGTGATGGTTGGATCGGAGATGGACAAACTTGGGAGCTCGATGTCGGTGGCCTATCGAGCCGACTCTACTTCTATCAGGTTAGTAGTATCATCTGACGGGCCGACAAAGAAAAAGAACTTCATTATATTCACCCTTGATAGGAGGATGCGTGCAACGTGACCACAAAGCTTATCTAAGTATTTCATTTGACGGTAGAATGATGAAGTTTATAACGTATGATGTATCCTTGAATAATTGCAGGATCCAGCTACCAGTCCTGCTAGAAGAATTTGGCCATCTGTTGATGTCGGCACGGAGATTTTTGTAAGCGACGAGGACGAAATGGCTGAGTGGACTCTCAGCGATTTCGATGTTCTTCTCACGTCAACTTGATTCTTAGCTCCTATCGGGGAGCATGTGTGTCTTTTATTGCTCCGAGCTTTATCATTCTTTTAGGTGCATGCAGCAGAATGCAAGACCAAGTGTACAAAGGAAAAGCCTTGGCTGTATACATCAAGATATGGAGTTTCCACACCGGGAAGCTTGTAAGGACTAGGCATCCTCAACAAGGTTCATAAGGCTCATGCCCGAGCAGATGCCGGGAAGTAGCCACTTTGTCGATCTGTTTTTTTGTGAAGAATCAAGAAACCAGCATTTCTGGATCAAGTGATTAACAATTAATCTGGTTATGCAAACTTTTTGAGACAATTCTTATGCGGCTTATGCTCTCTCTAAAACAGAGAAAGTAATGTATATCAGAAATACACGGCTGAAGCCTGCTCTGATTCCCTCCAAGGAAAGATGATGGTCCAATATGCCTCGAACAATTTAGACGATAACTCAAGTTGCCTTTGCTATCTAGCCAAACCAAAAAAAAAAAAAAAAGAAGAAGAAGACAAATCCATCTCCTATTATGCGCCAAAAGAATCTGTTCAATAATAGAAAGTCTTCACAGCAAATAGATATATCATTCAACCCAGTCATGAAAGAATCAGTTTTCTTATCTAAAAAATTTAAGAATACAATTGACTCAGATGCTAAATATAACATGATAAATGCTCTTGTAGATAGTAGATACAGGGGTTAGAAAAGGCCAAAAACAGAAAACAAATTGAAATGGGTATACGTTTAAATATAGCACGTAATTCTTAAAAAAGAAGAATTCCAAACAAGAGAATCCCTGCTAAGGATCACTCGAACTGAAAGATGCAATTGCATCCATTTCCTGCTGCAAAAGAAGCGCATCAATAAAGGCGTCCAATATTTCTCCCTGTAACATGTCATCTATTGCATGATGCGTGATGCCAACACGATGATCCGTTACTCGTCCTTGGGGAAAGTTGTAAGTACGAATTCTCTCAGATCTATCCCCACTTCCAATCTGTTTGAGGTTATAAATCTTTAATCACATTGCAAAGGAAAAGAAAAACCAAGCATCAATAATAAATTAATGTCCATCATCTGGTTGCTGCATACCTGCTCTGATCGAAGCTTGCTCCGATCCAAGTGCATTCTGGATCTCTCCAATTCGTAAAGTCGAGCACACAGAACCTTAAGTGCTTTGGCTTTGTTCTGTCAAAAAATTGGATAGAGGAGGGACTATACTAAGTGGCATGACTAGATGGCTCGATCAAACTAGCTTCAACTTCCTAATGAGGTGATCTAGAAGCAAGAACATGTTTATTGGCCAGAATTAATATACATTAAAGATTCATCAAGAGCAAGCTTCCTTCGGCTACAAAAGTAGCGTAAAGAAAGAAACTGGAAATTTCAGAGATTGAAAATTAATTTAAGTTGAAGAAAGTGCCATAATTTCTGGATGGAGGAACAAAGGGACAAGATTTGCGTTAAAGTTTTCCACAAACAAGTTCAGCAGAATTTACAGTATGTCAGAATCCTTTACCATATGTTGGGATCGTTCATCTTGGATGGACACAACCATGCCAGATGGAATATGAGTTATTCTAACAGCACTGTTGGTGGTATTTGCATGCTGGCCTCCAGAACCACCGGATCTATAAGTATCAATTCTCAAGTCTTCATTCCTCAGTTGCACATCTACCTGCAGAACCGAACACTTATCACAAAAATGGAAAAACTAAAAAAGAAAACTCCTAACTACTTAGCTTTAGGTCAAGGAAATTGATGCATAAGAAGACAGAAGCTAGAAAGAAATATCGATTATTTAAGTGCCAAGTGCAACATGGATTGCTGACTGTATAAGTATTAACTGCAATAACGTAACTTCTTTCAAATCCCAAAACTACCAAATAGAAAAGAGGGGAATTCAATCCTAGTAACAAAACCTTCATTGCCAAAATGAAAGTAACTTGACCTCATTTGCTTGAGGGAGGATTGCAACAGACACTGCACTGGTGTGGACACGTCCTGACTTCTCAGTAACAGGAACTCGCTGCCACAAGAAATATGCCTTTTAGCCTTTAACCCCATATGCCAGCATGAATCTCTCTCTCTCTCTCTCTCTCTTTCTCTCTCTCAGTGCATGTGCACGCACACGCCCGTGAAGTTAGTCGAGAAACAAAAAAGTAATACCTGGACTCTGTGTACTCCACTCTCAAATTTGAGTTTCCCATAAACACCAATTCCAGAAATTGCTGCACTAGCTTCCTGGCATACGACATATACAATTATAACCGCATCAATATGTAAGTGGTGCATCTCATAAATGAGTCATCTAGTCCAACCTCTGAAGATGGGAAATCACATGTCTAGAACCAATTACGGAAGAAATACCTTGTATCCTCTCAGATCAGATTCCGTTATATCTACTACTTCAAATTTCCATCCTTTCTTTTGTGAGTACCTCTCATACCTGTCCAAATTCAAGTTCTTCAAAAGATGAGTTTTTGACCATCTAGAACTTCACATAATTATAGACTCCAAGATTTTTCTGTTGAACTTTTCAACTTACATCTTAAATATGTCCATTGCAAACAAGGAAGCCTCTTCACCTCCAGTTCCTGCTTAAACATTTAAATGAGCAACGTTTGAAGTTGATCCCTACGAAAAGCCTTTTGAGTCTTGCATGAAACACCACAAAGTATACAACTGTTACCTGCTCTCACCTCTAAAATGCTACCCCTCTCATCGGCATCATCTCTGGGAAGTAATGACTGCAGAAGCAACTGCTGCAATCTTTTCTCCTCTTTTACAGCCTCATCCAATTCCTCAGTTACCATATCAAGCATGTCCCTGTCTTCTACATTTTCATCCATCATGGTCTTCAGTCCGTCAATTTCCTGCATCGAGAGGAAGAGGACAAATTGCATTTGGCATAAACAAATAGCCATGGTATTGCTAATTTTTTACCTCCAAAAGGCAAACCATATAATGGCATGCGTAAAGTAATAGCTGACCATGTATCTAAAACTCCAGAAGCTTCAAAATGAAAAGGTGCACGAAGAACTGAAGATGTCTTGGTAAGTTCAGCAGTAACTCATTACCTTCTGTTTCGTCCTCAGCTCATTTATAAGCTCCATAGAGTCCCTAAGTTTCCGAAGCTCCTTATTAGCCCTCGAATATTCAGTTGGCGATGCTTCTGGCTGTCTTCAACCAACAGAATTAAATCATCAATGAAAGACCACCCACAAGATCCTCAGCATTAAGCAGTTGCATAAACACAAGGAACACTGTTCATTAAAAAGCTAATACCGCTGCAAATGGAAAGAAGACATTGAAAAATAAGGATCACATGGTTACCTGGTTAATGAGATTCTGAAGAAAAGCACTCCTATGTTCAATAGCTGATAGCCGTTGCTCCATTATCTTGATGAGATCAGGTGAGAAATGAGGCTCTACTTCTGCAAGTCGGGCAAGCATTTCGACACTTGAAATAGTCAAGAAGATGAAAGATCGAACCCAAAAGAGAAAAGATGGAGAAAGAAAACCTGCTACGAACAATAAACATATACATGGCCAAACTATAATCCGCCTGTTTCTTCCAGAGAATGATAATCTGACATGACCTTTCCATGACCCCAACGACCAGACAGAGCAGAACAAGAACAAAGATGGCGGAATCAAACAACTACCCCAGTTCCAAGATTCATTTTTTCCGCGACCCAATTGATCATCAAAGCCTTTTACCCAAGGAAAAAAAGCAACAGAAAAGACGAAACAGATTTTTAAGTCAAAGGCAACAAGATCTCTCTCACCCCAGAAGCCAGCCAACTGCAAAGAATGACAACTATCTTTACTGAACGGAGCTTGAAAACTAGCTAAAATGACGGCGTTCGAATTCACAGTTCACAGCACGTGGGTCTCTGTATCCAAGGACTTTACCAGTCGAACAGAAACGAGGGAGCGAGAACGAAGCCTTGGCGACCGGCGGCCGTGGAAACGACGCTCCGACTCGAGGATTCGTGCGGAGGGCATCGATTCCGGGCGCTGCCCACATCAGTGTCCTCCACAGGGAGCGCGAATTCCTTCCCATCTCGCCGATTTCCCTTCTCACCAATCTCTCTCTCTCTCTCTCTCTCTCTCTCTCTCTCTGAGTCTGAATCTGAGAATTTATGGAGGCTGTGAGGGGTTTTAGAGCTGGAGACGAAACAAGAGGACGACTCTTTTTGAGGGGCAAAGGGACTTTTTGCAATCTTACAAACTGCCACAGGACTTGCAATAAATACTGACCTATGTATTTCTACAGTCTTCCAAAAAGAAGAGCAAAATCAATTTATTACTTCATATTTAGCAGGTTTAATTTAGGAGAAATTATTTATAAAATAGATAGGTACCCGTGAAAGGCAAATATCTCAAGATTTGAAACATTTTAAAAAAAAATGATACAGAATGGACATTTTAATTAGAACAATTAGAGATTATATGGAAGTATTAAAGTTACGCATTTGTGATCATGAATTTAGTATTTATAAAAATAAGTAGTTATTGACGGAAGGGGAAGAAAAAAATGATCGAGATTCCTTAAAAGTAGGAAATCTTCTATACTTTAAGTAATGATCTAGATTATTTATAACTTGAAATCCCAACATTTCCACTCGATTAGTTTTACATGTATATAAGTAGATAAAAGGAAGAATTTTAACTTCAACGACGACAACAAGTTTTATCCAATCAAATAGGCTGCTTGAAAAGAAAATTATTGATGCAAAATTTTAGAAATAATTTTTTTTTTTTTTTTTAGTTTTACATGGTATACACTCCACGATCATTTTTTTTTTCCATACAAAGGACCTCTATCACTATATCTAAACTAATGACATGCAAGTGGCTAATGTTAAAAATGTCTTACACAACCAATCAATACTATGAAACCAGACAACGTGGGTCATATGACTTTACATATGGGGCTAATTAGTTTCAAGATGAGTCAACTTTCGAAACCAAAATTCAAATCTTAATTTATAGGTTCTAGTTCCAAAAAATTGACATTGAAAATCAAATTATGTTATATATTCAATTTCAAACAGATTTCAAATGCAATATGAGAAACGGGTTTATTTTATAAAAATCACATAATTGATATCATGTATTGTTTTCTGTAGCTTATTATTTACAAAGTTTTGTTAGTTTATTGGTCTTGTGTCGTTATTTCAATTTAGAGGTCATGGGCTCCATTTTCCCAAATTGGATCCATATATAAGACCGGTTCTGGGGAGATTCAGTCTTGAATCGGTCGGATAAGGCCAATCTAGTTCCGTGGCTCGGACCGACCTAATCAAGATTTTGCACCAATCATAGATATTTTTCTTGACTACAAATTAGTACATGAAATCAAAAAACTAGAATATCAAGTTAAAAATAACCAGAAATCACACCCAGGAGAGAGAGAGAGAGAGAGAGAGAGAGTATGGAGTTATTTAAGCTTTCAACTGCCGAGTAATCCTTCATGTTATGTGGTTCGGGAGCATGCAATCTCTTTGGTCATCTGATCCTCCACTGGCGCACCTTCATCACCTTCGGCAAGCTACGCAGCGCTGTCATCTTCTACTTTCTACCGTGAATGCTCATTCAACACAGATCCTCTTTCAAATCCATACTGCTGAGTTGGGAACGTTCCCAACACACCTCTCTCTCTCTCTCTCTCTCACCGCGCAGTTTGGCATGGCTAGTTCGTTGGAGCCCGATGAGGATTGCTCAACCTTGCCAATGCCTGGAACCGCAATGGCCATCGTCCTCCGCCTCTCTCTCTCTCTCTCCCTCCCTCCCCCGTCGGAACCCAACGAGGAATGCCAAACCCTTGCCAGTGCCTGGCACCGCAATGGCCGTCATCCTCCGCTTCTCTCTCTTTCTCTCCACGTCTGTCCATCTTTAGGGTTTATGGTTTTCAACTTTGATCTAACATAAAAGGCATAAATTAAGAACGAATGGAAGAAGAAGAAATCAGTTATTAATTAAAGAACGACTAGAAATGGAGAATTATCTTGCCTAGAACACTCTTAGGGTCCATTCGTTTCGCGAGAAAATATCATTTTTTAAAAAACATTTTCTAGAAGTCATTTTCCGGGAAAATGATTCTATTTTCCAGTGTTCACTGAAATCTAAACTTCCAATGGAAAATATTTTCCACCGTTCATTAGCTGATATTTTTAATTGACCAAACAATTAATTTTATTTTTTAATTTTTTTAAAATGAAATTTTAATTATTCGTATTTTAAAAAAATCAAAATCTTTATTATTTCTTTCTTTCTTTTTCTTTTTCCCTTTTCTTTTCCTTCCTCCTTCCTCCTCCTTCTTCCTCCCAACTCCTCCTTCCTCTGCCGCCACATGCCTCTCCTTCCTCCTCCTTCTTCCTCCCAACTCCTCCTTCCTCCGCCGCCACATGACGACGATGGTCGGCACCGCGGCCAACCAAGACCCGGCGCTAGAGAGCTTGAGGCTCGGCCAATCTCGCCCAAGCCCCACCCAACTCGCCGGCTTGGGCGAGCTCGACTCGCCAAATTGGGCTAAGTGGAGCCTCGCCGGCTTGGGGCGAGGCTTGAGTTGGCTCATGGCCGGTTGCCGGCTTCCGTCATGGCCGGCGACCGGCCACCAAGGAAGAAGATGAAATGGAAAAAAAGAAAAAAAAGGAAACAAATTAAAAACTCAATTAAAAAAAAAACAAAAAAGAAAAAGAAAGCATAAATGAAAAGAAATAAGGTGAAAGAAGTTATGGAAAATGTTTTCCTCCTCTCAAAAGAGGAAATCATTTTCCACAATCTTACAAGGAGATTATCCATTGATCGGAAAACATTTTTTGACCATCTATTTTCCGCCATCCGAATATTGAAAATTCCGGAAAATATTTTTCCGGAAATTGTTTTCCACAAAACCAACGACCCTTAATTTAGATTTTATACGACATAGTCTGATGCTTCTGTTGCACTTTCTAATAAATTCCTTTGACGTTTTGAAACAAGTCAAATTGTTTAAAATCGACTAGAAAATCATGAAGCCAACACGAGCTTATAAGTCCATAGTTTTTTTTTTTTTTTTTTTTGGGTTAGGTTCTTCGGCACCGTGCTAAGTATTAAGATATGAGTTCGAGATCGACCCGAGCTGATTACGATGTAATAACGAACCAAACAGAATCTAAACAGACTTAACGCTCATCAGACATCATCATCGCGATTCAATTCGAGCCTGCAAAAATACAATCCTATCGAGCCAGATATTTCTTTAAAAGAACTCGTCTTTTCCGGGAAGAAAATGACCTAAATATAACTTCGGTCTCATTGGGGGGGCCTCGATGTCGTCTCACGAATTTCCGACACAGATTCGAACAACGGAAAAGAGCTTGTTCCCGACAATTGCTAAATCGGACATAATGCAAGAACCGTTTTCTTCTATTTTAGGGTTTTTATCCCTTCTCGACACCTCATTTCTTGCAGGCGCTTCTCGTTCTAAATCCATGGCAGGAACGCCTCCAGCCGCTGGCTTGAACACCGCTCGACCACACCTCATTTGACTGAACAACAGCAGAATTCCTAATTTTAGGGGAACCCCATGCTGTATATAACTCCCATGGCCGGGACGTCCTCGATTTTGTCTTAACAGAGAGAGAGAGATCCTCCGTCTCTCTTCCCGCGATCCCTTTTCAACTCTTTCTCCGACCAACCTCCGGTTCCCGTCGAACGTCCCAACTAAGAGGAATAGGGAGGCGGCGCTGGCCGGAAAGCGAAAATGTTAGGTAAAGCAGTTGTGTCGGGTATTTCGATCATCCTCGTGGTCGGCGTCGTCATTGGCGTCGTCGCGGGGGTCCACAAATTCGGGTCCGATGGCGACTCCGCCGAGAAGCTGTCGCCGCAGATGAAGGCGGTGTCCTCCGTCTGCGCGCCGACTGATTACAAGGAGCTCTGCATGAAGAGCCTGACCTCGTACGCCCCGAACGGCACCACCGACCCCAAGGAGCTCATCAAAGCCGCGGTGGTCGCCATCCAGGACCACATGAAGGGCTCCTTGACCTTCTCCCAGTCTCTGGCTACCAATGCCACGGAAGCCAAGACCAAGATGTCGCTGGACGATTGCAAGGACCTGTATCAGTACGCCATCGACGTGCTCCAGGCGGCCTTTTCCTCTGTCGGCGACAGCGATCTCCACACCATGGAGGACCGTGCTGCCGAGATACAGAACTGGCTCAGCGCCGTCGTGTCGTACCAGGAGTCGTGCCTGGACAACATGGACGACCTGAAGTTGAGAACCGACTTGCAAAACAACGTCCTGAACGCGAGTCATCTCACAAGCAACGCGCTCTCGATCGTTACGGGGATGTCCCAAGTCCTCGCGTCCTTCAACATCAAGCTGAACCTCACTACCAACTCCCGCAGGCTGCTGAGCACGGGCCAGGGTGGGGACTATCCTTCGTGGTTCTCGGCTGCGGACAGGAAGCTCCTGGCGAAGGTGGACAACGGGAGGGTCCGGCCGAACGCGGTGGTGGCCAAAGACGGGAGCGGGCAGTACAAGACAATCAAGGCGGCGCTCGCGGCTTACCCCAAGGGGCACCGAGGGAGGTATGTGATCTACGTGAAGGCCGGGGTGTATGATGAGTACATCGAGGTGACCAAGGACCAAGTGAACGTGTTCATGTACGGTGACGGACCGAGGAAGACCCTCGTGACCGGTCACAAGAGCAATCGCGGCGGCGTTCCCACGATGCAAAGCGCCACCTTTGGTGAGTTTTTCAACGACGACAACACGAAACCCATTTCGGAAACATGAAACGATCTTAATAAGTTGAACAATTTTAATGCAGCTGCCGTCGGGAGCGGATTCCTTTGCAAGTCCATGGGATTCCAGAACACGGCCGGCTACATCGGCGAGCAGGCCGTGGCCCTGCGTGTCCAGTCCGACAGGTCCGCCTTCTTCAACTGCCGCATGGACGGGTACCAAGACACCCTCTACGTCCAGACCAACCGCCAGTTCTACCGCAACTGCGTCATCTCCGGCACCGTCGACTTCATCTTCGGGGACTCGCCGACCGTCATCCAGAACTCCCTCATCATCGTCCGCAAGCCTGGCCCCGGCCAGCAGAACACCATCACCGCCCATGGCCGCAAATTTAACAACGAGAACACGGGGCTCGTCATCCACAACTGCAGGATCGTCCCCGAGCAGAAGCTCTACCCACAGCGGTTCGCCATCAAGACCTACCTCGGCCGCCCCTGGAAGGAGTACGCCCGGACCGTGATCATGGAGTCCACCCTCGGCGACTTCATCCAGCCCGCCGGGTACCTCTCCTGGAACGGCGACAACACGTGCACCTACGCGGAGTACGGCAACCGTGGCCCCGGGGCACGCACCAACGGCAGGGTCAAGTGGAAGGGCGTCCGGGTCATCAGCAGGAAGGAGGCTCTGGGTTACACCGCCGGTGTGTTCATCCAGGGAAATCAGTGGTTGAAGTACACCGGCTTCAAGTACATGCTCGGTTTGAGAAACTAGAGAGACAGACAGACAGATATTAAAAACCAATGACGATTTGAGGATGAGGGAAGAGTGATTGTACCTTCTTCGGCTATTGAGTAATCCATGTCAAGCTTACCCAAAAAGGAGCCCGAATTCTTACTTAAAATTACGAATCCAAGTTCTCTACTCTTCTATCTCTTTCTTATACGTCCACGATACCTAAAACTTGCTACGCGATAGAGAGAGAGAGAGAGAGAACCCGACAAAGTTTTCGCGATTGGCTCTTAAAAGTGCGACGTGATGGAATTCTGGAAGGAACGGTCTTGTGATCATTTTTAACTTTTTTGTTACTCATTTTCCTTGTTGCCCAAAACAGACCATCAATTTCACAATAGATTAAAGATAACCACATGGGCATTTATATTACTAGGTCTTTCAGCACCATGCTAAGTATTAATGTACAAGTTCTACGTAGACTTGAGCTTATTGTGATGTTTATGATGACCAAAACTGAATCTAAATGGATTGATACTTATGAAACATATCACATCGATTCAATTTGAGCTTTTGCAAAATAAAATTCTATTGAGTTAGCTATTTATAAAAGAACTTGTGTTTTTTTTTTTTTCCTGAAAGTAAAATGAACCAAATTGATCTCCGATGTCATAAATAAAATATTTTCAATCTATCACGTCGGAGCTCAAGGTCATCTTACAAATTTCCCCAAATTATTTATGCTAAATTTTCCTATATTCCAACATAAAGGTATACAATAAAAAGAGCTCGTTTCGACAAAAAAATCATTATTGCTAATTGGATAGGGCTTTGCTAGCAGGCTACTAAGGGAATAACCATATGTTGTGAGTTGTAAATTCTTGAAGGATCAATCTTGACAACAATTTCTAATTATTTCTCATTTATTTTTTGTGGTTCAAAATATGCCATTATTTTCATAGTGACAATTTCTCAAATTGAGAAATATGCACAAATCGTTTTTTGCCATGTTAGGGTTTTAATACCTTTAGCAACACCTCATTTATTGCAGACGTGTCTCATCCTAAATCCAGGGCTTGGCTGAAGGCGACCATGGCCGTGCTAGCTGTGGGCAAAGGCGACCTCACTCGTGGCCCCGGGCCTCACCCAATGGTAGATGAGCCTCATCGGCTACCGTGGAGGACTCATTGACCACTGTGGAGGAAAAAAGGGAAAGGGGAAAAGAAGAGGAAAAAGAAAAGAAAAAATAAATGTAATTAAAAAATAAATAAAATATTATTGAAAATTGTTTATGTTAGTGTTGACTAGCATCTATGTCGGCAGTGATCGGCTAAAATTGGCTAGATCGACTGAATTCATATAATTGCAAAAAAATTAAGAATGAATAGATAAAAAAAAAAAGTTTATGACTTAATTAACATAATTGCAATATGTTTAGGATTTTTTTAGTAATTTTCCAAAAATTCTATCTAGTTAGCTATTTCTAAAAGAACTTGTGTTTTTTTTTTTTTTTTTAAGGAAGCAAAATGAACCAACTTGATCTCCGATGTGATAAATAAAATATGTTTCAATATATCTCATCAGAGCTCAAGGTCATCTTACAAATTTCCCTTCCACCTTAGAACTATTATGCTAACTTTCCTTATGTTTTGACATAATGGTAAACGACAAAAAGAGCTTATTTTGACAAAAGATAATGTTAATCGCTAATCGGATAGGACTTTGCAAGTGCAATAGTCTTTGTGCTATTATGATAAAAACATATTTATGAGGCATAAATTTTTGAAGGAGTGCATTGCACAACAATTTCTGATTACGTGTTACATTTTCTTTTTCTGTGGCCTCAAAGCGGCTATTATTTCAGAGTCACATTTTCCTATGGGAAAATACGCCTGAACTGTTCTATGGCATTTTCAGGGAACCCCATGCAGTATAAAACTTCCATGCATGCCTTCAATCCCCTTAGGATTTACAACTCTTCTCCGGCCAACCTCCGATTTCCGTCGAACATCCCGACCCAGAGGAAAAGGGGGGCGGCACGTGGCTGGTAAAGAGCGCCGCAAAAGATGGTAGGTAAAGTAGTTTTGTCGGTTATTTCGGTCATCCTCGTTGTAGGCGTCGTCATCGGCGTCGTCGCGGGAGTCCTCAGGTTCGGGTCCAATGGCGACTCCGGTGAGAAGCTGTCGCCGCAGATGAAGGCGGTTTCCTCCTTCTGCGCGCCGACCGATTTCAAGGAGCTCTGCATGAAGAGCGTGGGCAAGTACGCCGCGAACGCCACCGACGACCCCAAGGAGCTCATCAAAGCCACGGTGCTCGCCATTTTCGACGAGATGAAGGGCTCCTTGAACTTCTCCCAGTCTCTGGCATCCAGTGCCACCGAAGCCAAGGTCAAGATGTCGCTGGACGACTGCAAGGACCTGTATCAGTTCGCCATCGACGAGCTCCAGGCCGCTTTGTCCTTCGTCGGCGACAGCGATCTCCACACCATGAACGACCGTGTCGCCGAGATGCAGAACTGGCTCAGCGCCGTCGTGTCGTACCAGGAGTCGTGCTTGGACAACATGGACGACCCGAAGTTCAAGGCCGACTTGCAAAATAACGTCCTGAACGCGAGTCAGCTCACGAGCAACGCGCTCGCGATCGCCGAGCAGATAGACCAAGTCCTCGGGGCCTTCGACGTCAAGCTAAACCTCACTCCCAACTCCCGCAAGCTGCTGAGCACGGACCAGGCGGGTATTATCCTTCGTGGTTCTCGGCCACGGACAGGAAGTTGCTGGCGAAGGTGGACGACGGGAAGCTCCAGCCGAACGAGGTGGTGGCCAAGGACGGGAGCGGGCAGTACAAGACGATCGGGGCGGCGCTCGCAGCGTACCCGGAGGGGCACCAAGGGAGGTACGTGATCTACGTGAAGGCCGGCGATGAATACCTGGAGGTGACCAAGGACCAAGTGAACGTGTTCATGTACGGAGACGGACCGAGGAAGACCATCGTGACCGGTCACAGGAACAATCGTGCTGGCTCTTCCACATTGCGAAGCGCCAGCTTTGGTGAGTGTTTTTCTTTCCACGAAAACCAAATCGAATCAGACGAAAGGATTTTTAATGAATTGAACTGATTATAATGCAGCTGCCGTCGGAAACGGATTCCTTTGCAAGTCCATGGGATTCCAGAACACGGCAGGCTACCAGGGCGGGCAAGCGGTGGCGCTGCGTGTGCAGTCCGACAGGTCCGCCTTCTTCAACTGCCGCGTGGACGGGTACCAAGACACCCTCTACGACCACAGCAATCGCCAGTTCTACCGCAACTGCATCATCTCTGGCACCGTCGACTTCATCTTTGGCGACTCAACGACCGTCATCCAGAACTCCCTCATCTTTGCCCGCAAGCCCGGCCCCGGCCAGGGCAACACCATAACCGCCCAGGGCCGCAAGTATAAAGACGAGACCACGGGGCTCGTCATCCACAACTGCAGGATTGTCCCTGAGCAGAAGCTCTACCCCGAACGGCTCACCGTCGAGACGTACCTCGGCCGCCCCTGGAAGCAGTACGCCCGGACCGTGTTCATGGAGTCCACCCTCGGCGACTTAATCCAGCCCGCCGGATACCTCTCATGGGGCCAGGACGAGACGTGCATCTACGAGGAGTACGGCAGCCGTGGTCCCGGGGCCCGTGCGGACGGCAGGGTCAAGTGGAAGGGCGTCCGGGTCATTAGCAAGGCGGAGGCCCAGGCCTACACCGTCGGTCCTTTCCTTAAGGGAGATACCTGGTTGAAGGACCCCGGCTTCCCATTCATGCTTGGGTTGAAAAACTAGAGAGAGACAGAGAGAGACAGAGACACATTAAAACCATCTACAGTACCTTCTTCGGCTTTTGAGGAATCCATGTCAAGTTATAAAAGAGCCCGAATTTACTTAAAATCCAATTCCAAGTTCGCTACTCATATACATACATACGGAGGAAAAGATACATACATTTACAGAAATGTCTATATCTCTTATTCCAACGATAGCTAATTTCGATCTTTTCAGGAGGATATCTAAGCACAACATTAAGAATATGACGTAATAGTAATAAAGACAAAGAATGAAATAGAGAATCCAGAAGGCGGGCCTGAGAGATGAAGGTGGCGAATATCATTTACAAACTCGGACACACATATCTCACTTCTCCAGCTACCCTTCAGTGGTGAGCTTGGGGACAGCTGGGAAGTGGCTTAGTGGTGAGGGGACATGGGAAGTGGCGTCGGGAGGCAGCGGCAGTGGCGGTGAGCGGTGGAGAAAAGGAGGAGTCCGGTGTGTGTGTGGGCGAGTGAAGGCCGGAGGAAGAGAGAGGCGAGGGAGTGAACAGAGATGGCGGGTAGAAGAATTTGAGGACAAACGTGTCTTTTTGCAAGAATTTGAGGACAAATGTGTCTTTTTCCATTTGGATGAGACGCGATGAACGTTTTCAGAAATGAGGATATCATTTTTGTATGTAAGTATAGGCTTAAAAGTGCCTTTTGCAACTTTCCCTAAACTCTAAATGAGTTAATGAGAAACTCCCGAACCCCTTTCCTTTATAAAGTAGAACCTGGAATTTATGAAGTTAATAGAGAAATGAAATATTAATCAAGTTATTAACTCTCGAAAACACTTATAATAATAACACTATTTTTGTAAGATCTACCGGGAGCATGATGAATTTTTCACATTTTTATCATTGGAGCAATGGCATATAAATAGATAAGGTTTCGAGTATACATTTAAATTTTAAAAAATCGGTGAGGGATCTGGACCCATTAGTGATCCTAATTGCAAAACACTATTTGTAAATCCCCCGTGACGTCATTAATTCAGAAAATCTAACATCATCATCATCATCTATTATTAATTGGGCCAGAGTTGGGAACTATATAAAAATCGGGAGGGGACGAAATTGAAAAAAAGGCGAAAAATAAGAGCAGGAGCAGCGGGGCGAACATGCGGAGCGACGAAGCCAGGGTCCTTCTGGGCTTCCCTCCAAATTCTTGCCCCACTCCTTCTCAGGTACCTCCCCGATTCGATCTCCCCCTCCCCCGTCTCCGATTTCCGCAAATTCTGCCAAAGATTGCTAATTTATCGCCGGACTCGATCTGGGCATTCGTCGTTTTTCTCGTTCCGATCCTTTCTTGATCACTGGAATTCATTTCCCGCAATCCATTTTCTTGATTTTCGCTGCTTTACCGGTTCTTGCCCGTCTCCCCGTCGAGTCGATTCGGTTCGCGGTTCCGGGGCCGCTCGTCGGTCCGTTTCGCTTCGGTTCGCGGGGTTGGTGACTTGTGTGGTCGTAGAATGACGGGTCTAATTGAACGCGCTTCGATTCGGTAGTATGAAACGTTGGACTCTGTTGTGGGTCTTGATCAAGATTTGCTCTTGCATGACCTGCACTTTGGTGTGAACTGTGAAGTGTGCTATATTGATGTCGGTGTGTTGCGGTGGATCGATTTGTTATAGGTTAAGGCGGCTTTCAAGAAGAAGGTATGGGAGTCGCACCCTGATCTCTTTCCAATTAATGAAAAGCCGACTGCAGAATCTAAGTTCAAGCTGGTAACTACTATGGCTCCTGAAATGTTGGTGCTTTTGTATATGTTCTTTTCTTTATTTCTTATGTTCAATCTTCTGTTAGCTGCATTTTGGTAATATCTCTTGGGACTGAGTTACTTGAAATGGTATATTTATTTTATTGCAGATTTCGGAAGCTTACAACTGTCTGCTGTCTGGTAATTCTCTCCAGTCTTTCAGGATTTGTAGCAATTCAATAGTATCTTGAACAGTTGTTGATGGGTAGACAAGGGCTCACTTGATGATTTGCGCGCCCATTGAAATTCTAAGGGCATGGCTTAATTAGCTTGTAACGGGCCTCTGCCGCCCCTGCTTAAAGTTGTATACTTGACAGCTTTCAGAGTCACGTGTATGACAAAGTTGTTCATGCTTGCTCGAGATAGGCTTGACTTTACAATGTCAGCTTCTGTCATGACTCACTTGAATAAATTGAGAGACAGAACTATTCTTATTGCAATATTCTACTGAAGCCAACTAAAAGGAGGCATTAGCATGTTAACATCATCTTTTGATATTGATAGTGATCTCGTCTCAGGTTGTCAAAGATTAATGAGTGTCTGCATTTGAGTTTGCAAAGCATGAGAGCGATGCTAGTGCCTATCAATTTAGAATCATGTTTTAGAGTCTTCCCCCTATTACAAATGTCTGACATTGTTTTGTGTTTGCATCATAGGTGTGAAATGGGAATATTCAGAACCAGGTAACACTTTGAAGTCGCTACATCTGTGTCATGGGTTGTGGATGGTGTTTGTGGCGACAGAGTGATCTCCTTTTTCTACAGGTTCATATGTACGCGTCGTGAGAAGGGGAGTCCCATCGGCAAATGGTGCAAAAGGAAATCGCTTGCTCCTGGGGATACCTTTCCTATTCATCGTTTTTGGAACACTAGGACTGGGGGGATTTAACGCTTCCAGGTGTTTGTTCGGCTTTGAGATTGCCTGGCTCATGGGAAGCTAATTTTTTCAGTCGCAAGCATGACTGAAGAAGCACTCACCTTTTCATTTCTTTGTGTGTAGGGCATACAACAGGCAAAAGGAGATTAATCCAACTCATAATCCCTTTCTTCCCTGATTTAAAAACCGTAGCCTAAAACTAAGTCGGACAAATTGTCTGGCATCGTGGTCATCGAGTTGCATGTTTAACAGATAAAGGCGCTAAGGCAAAGAAACATATGATGTTTCCTGTAGTTGTTCTCTTAATACTGTAAATGAATACACAATCAAGATTATCAATCTCCAGAATCACTCTCTTCATTCTTTTTAACAGTCACATACATGTTGTCTGCAGCCAACTGGTCTTCCTTTGGTTTCTGCTATTTTTGGGCCATTGGTCATCTTAACTTGCCGAGTAAATACTTCGCAAGATCGTTTTTCTTGGTGTATATTTCCTTTCTGTATGTCATCTGGTCTTGTAGCATCTCGTGTACAACTATCAATTTTTATGCACTCGTTGCTGTTGATAAGCTACGAAAAAATGCGCCATATATCCATGTATTCGTTTTAGAGCATGTATAACTGGTATGGTCCAACGGTACTGGCAAAGCACATCTGACTCTCGGGCAGAGGAAGGGTGTGCTCGGTTGGTCTTGACTATGAATCAGGAGAAACGCTGGGAAACTTCCATGCTCATCTCGAGTTCTTAAAGCAAGAGGTCTACTTACAAGATCTATGCCCCATAAAAACAAGCAAGGCCGGCCGACTTAGGACTTTAGTGAACATCAAATCAAATTGATGAGTGAGTCGGACTTCCTCCGCAATATCAAACTCGTCCAAAACATTGTAAGTTTTCGTTTGGCCAGAAGGCAAAGGTGATAGAAATTGCGAGGCAGCATCAATTGGTCATGTTGCCCCAGCTGCACGGGTCATACGGTTCTTTTTTCAGAGGTCATCGCGACAATTGTACATGTGGCAAGGTTGAAATCAACACCATTGAGATTCATTTCTAACCAGAAAATCGGTTTACAAGAAACCAACAAAGAGGAAGATACATAAATAGTCCCAGATCGTAGGCTCTTTTTTACCATAATGTTCCAAGAGAAACAGAAACACACGACCAAATAGTTAACTAAACCTATCAACCGACATTACTAGTTCAATCCAAAAATACAGCGAGTAAAGAGCTTCTTCCCCAACTAGTACTGCAGTCAAGCGCTGCATCAATAGCAATCCCTTCATCCATTATCCACCGACAAAGATCAGAACGTACTGATAGGACGTAAATGCGAACCTACATTTGACTGAGCATATTTTGAGCTGCTAAGAAAAGTCATCAAAACCTCCCGCGCACATAACAGATGAGCTGCAAATTCTTCCATGGTGACTCCATTTGTAACTAATTGTCTTGAGGCATTTTCTATCAGCCCATATACTTGTCACCACAGTAAGATCTTCTGCACCATCCGGTTGTTGGGAATGAAGCATCCAATTGTCCATCATAAACAATCGGTCTGCAATCTCAAGTGATTTCCTCAAAGAAGTTCTTGGCCTCGACTATATTATGGTTTTCAACCATGCAAAAACCAATGAGAAAGTTTGTTTGCAATGCAAACTATTCGTAGAGTACATAACTAGTTTCTATGATATAGCTTCTTTAGCATCCGAAAGTCTAAATATTGATGCATTAATGACTTTCATCATCAAAATCAAGCTTCGACTGTAGTATCCACGTCACTTTTAGTCTCTGCAAGAGTAATAGTAATCGGTTGCCATCCTATTTGGGGGGGAATAATCCATTTCTTGATTGTAATTATCATGTTCAATAGCTGCATTATGTTGCCCAAAGGAAGATCTTTTAAGCAAGCTCTCTTGATAATTAAAGCTGCCTCGTACCTGTCAAGAATATTTATTTGAAATAGAAAGAACAGAGCAGCCGTATGCATAAGATGAAGCAGCAAATCAGTAAAATAATGACAAATGATTAGGAACTAGAATCAAGAAGAACAGAATGTTAACCTGCATCTAGAAGCAAGCAAGGCTGATCTTCCGGCTGCAGATGAAAGGAAACTTTCTATGCGATCCCATATTTCTTTCAGGTAATGACTAGGATCTCCACCAATAAGGTTGACACAGTTCCATAATCTCTCATTTCTACCCACATATAACTGCAGCGCCCCTAAACTTTGCTTTACAACCATACGTTGCTCAAGTGCACTGGCCAAGGCCTTTTTCACATCTATATTCTGGAACTTAGAATCCCCATAACGTATGCAATTAGTGATGTTTACTTCAGTAGGAATAATTTTTTCTTCTTTCAAAGTGTTCAATGCCAGTATTATGACACCAATAAGGCCTTGCACATACTCGGCAGGCGGTGTGTATCCCTGACTTCCCCGGACACCATTGCCAGCATCAACATTAACAATCTGAGAAGATGAAGATGAAAATTCAAGACCACCGGTGTATCTGGTATTAGGTTGAAATTGTTGACCCATGGACACATGGCTTCTGTTCAATGTATTATAGCTAACTGAGTGTGTAGATTCATCAAACCTATAATTATTCTCACATCTGTCCATTTGATTGCGGTATTGTGCATAGCTTGGGGATTCAGATAGCCTTAGATTGCCAATATTGGGCGTACCTGGGACTGGAACAGAAGGAGGTAGCAAAGTGTCAGGTCTCGGAGTAACCGAACGGAAGTCCTGATTAGGATTAGGATGCCTTGGGTTACCACGACCAAAATTAGGCTGCACAGGAGGGTTGTTTGGAGTAACTGGACGAGGAAAGAGATCTTGTGGACGGCCATAGGAATCATGTTTCATAGGAGAACTGTTTGGTTCAGACTTACTGGCAGAGACAATAGACTCACCAGCACTAAAAAATTCATGGGGCGCTTTTTTAAACTGCTTTTCTTGTGTGAATTCCCACTTGTTATGATTAGTATTTTTTGTATCACCATGCATGACACCAGGAAAACTAGCTGCTCTGGTCATGCTTGACAGCATAGGAGATCTCCAAGCCTTATTTCCATTAGCATTATGTGTGTTATCGCTAAACCTCCCAGTAGTAGAAGTTTGGTACCTTACTGAAGACATGGACATACTATCAGAACTTAAGAATTGACTTGACTGGGTTGGTTCATAAGTTGGGCCGGTGACGAATGGATTGTTACGATTAGCAAGCTGCAATGAATCACCACTTGCCAGAGGGAATTCTCCACTGGCAAGATTCGTCCACAACCATACGCTCTTCGCAGCAGCTACAAGTGGAGCCGATGCTTTTTGTGGTTGTGCCAAGAGTATATTATATCTTCTCATACGCAACTGATGGAGGGCATTAGAAAAGTCCCTATCGCCGGAAATCAGCAGATAATTTGCTGGAGCGGGATTATCCACAGCCCAAAATAGCATATCAACTAAAATCTTCTTGTCACTGGCATCCTTCACACCTGTTTGATCACAAGAACATCTACATCAAAATGCCAATCCTTTGAAACCTTCCTGCATGCTAAGGGAGGGAAATGGCAAAAATAGGAAACTGGCCATGCGACAATATACATGGCCCTACACATAGCAGATTGATTAAGAGGAAAGACAGGAACTTCTCATTCATGAAACAAAATAAAAATCTCAAAGCAATATCCAGAGATCGCATCATTCGAACGAGTCCATACCTCTGTCAACTAAACGACATTATCCTTTTGAGTCCTCCAAATTCACCACATCAAACAATTTTAATCCAAGTGGTTTCAATTCTAATGCCTAAGTCCATCCAATCTTCCAGACGCCTCAACTTTTCCACAAGAAGATACTTCACTGATTAAAGCAACTGAACAAAATCGTCGAGTGTCAAATTTGGCTTAACGAAGGTTAACCAACTGGACATTACATGACAAGATATACCAACCAGTTGCTCATGCACAACGCAAAGAAGACAAAAAAAAAAACTTGACAAAGGACCTCGAAGAACCACAATACGCCAGGCTAGGGTTACGCCAGCATCAAATCATGCAGTCAGTGGGCGATCACTAGAGCGACGATCTCGCTCGAGACAAAGAGCCACGAGGAAACATCGATCGACACGACAGGGTTCGGCGAAGTTTACCCGCCGGGACGTGGTTGAGCGCGATGCCGGTGCTGGAGAGCGCTTTCTGAATCGAGCTAGGGATCCGATTGGTGTCGCCATAGGCGGAGATCGAGACGGGGCCGCAGTAGCTCATCTTCACCAGGGCGGAGCTGATGTTCTGCGCGATCGCGTGGGGGTCGCACCCCTTGGGGACCTGGCAGTTCTCTATGTCCCACCACACCGACGTCTTCGCGCTCACGTACTGCGCCTCCGCCCTCGCCGCCGGCGGCGGCGTACCCGGCGCCGCCGAGGTGGAGGCGATCGCCGCGGCGGAGGCGGCGGCCGCAGCGGCGATCGTCCCGCTCACATCTCCGACCATGGCTATCGGCGGCGGGCGGCGCGGGCGGCGCGGCTACTGTACAGCTTGCTGCTCTGCTTCGCGGGGGCGATGTCTTCTCTGGCGTTTCGCCGTGGGGAATCGCGTGCGTATATAGGAAGAAGACGACAAGGGGGCGGCGAATTTACCGTGTTGACCCTGGTTGACCCACTGGTGGCTTTTGACCCGTGTCGGGAGCGGCAGCTGATGGTCAATTTACCATGTTGCCCCCCGGGATGTGCTTTCGGGGGAAGGAATCTTGAGGAGCATCTTTACTATCGATGGTGGTTTATGTTTGGAGAAAGATTACCAAAAACCCCAAATTTTGCTCAAAATAATAAATTTATCTCAATTTTTTTGTAACACGATTACCAAAAAAAAAAGAAAAATTTACGTTACAAAAAAGAAATCCAAACTTTACAAATTGTGACACATTTACTCGTTAAGGGCATTTTCATTTTATTCTTTATGTTTTTATTTTTTATTTTTTATTTTTTTCTTCTTCTCTTCGCCAGCCTCGGCGAAGGGAAGCTGGCATCGCAGCTCCCTCGCCAAACCCTCCCCAGATCTGGCGAGGGCACCCTCACCCGACGACGGCGAGGGCACCCCTCACCAAGCCCGATGCCGGTGAGGGCGGCCATCACCGAACGCCGGCTTCCCTTCGCGCGGCTTCGCCATGACCGGCATAGGGAAGAAAGAAGAAAAAAAGTTTTTAAAAGTAAAAATACCAAAATGCCTCTATAATTTAGGGTAAATGTGTGACACAAATGAAAGTTTAGGGTTTTTTGTGTCATAAATTTTTTTTTTAGGTAAATGTGTCGCGGTTAGCAAATTTCAGAATTTTTCATGTCACAAAAAAAAGTTTGGGGTAAATTTGTCACTTTAAGCAAAGTTTGAAGTTTTTGATCACTTTTTCCTTTTATGTTTTACCGTTTTGGATGAGGATTAAAAATATTCCAACAAAAAAGTTAATTCTTTTGGAAAAATATTTTAAGATTTTAATTTTCGGAGAAACAGTACTTGCAGTTTATAATAAGATTTTTACCTTGTCCTGACCAGCGAGTTTTATGATGAATTTGGTATCGTGTTTGCACAATTCAATAATATTGAGGACGTGTTTGGAGTGCATATGATAAATTGCCCAAATTATGTCAATATCTCTTAATCTCAAGACCCTTTTTTTCCCTTGCAAATAACTCTATATCTTTCATGATATCCGATTCCCAATATCGTTAACTACATAAATTCTTGTAATTTTTATCACTCAAAATGTTGTTGGAATTTTTTTTGTGACGTTGGATTGTATCTTCATGAATGGCTTAATCTTGTTCAAATGCACAAGAATGTATTATTGGATAAGACTTTTTACTAATGCAATCCCAAAGTTTCTAACTCATTTGGAAAAATTATCATCACGTAATAAAATTTACTAATCATCAATCTGAGTTAGAAATTGATAGAAGTTTTGAATCTCACGAGAGTTTAATCATTTTTCTTCTTATCTAGACGATCGAACTATGATTTATCTAATCTAATGCAAAATTCTAAGTTCAAATTTCTTTGTTAAGTCACAGCATGCACGTGTAATGATGTCCTAATTCAACATACACATGGAAAAAGATCAACGTGTGATTTAAGTTATCATTTCGAACCTTCGAATAACTTGTGCCCTAAGTCCTTGTATCATAATTATGCACTTTATTTGGTTGTTATCTTTTTGGTCGGGATATACCCATTTTTCTTTTATTAATTGCTGGAAAGTCGTTAGTTATAATTTAACATGAGAAAATGAAAGAAGTTGCAAGTTATAATTGCACGTGGCTTACTTATGAAAAGGGTGGAATGATTTTTTTTCAAGGATTTAAATTATTATTTAATTAAGTGGATATGCTGCGAGTAACTATTAAATATGTGCGAATTATGATAAATGAGTGAGAGTAGTCCATAGTTTAAATTTTTTTATTCAAGATTGATTTTGTAATACCAAATTATAAGTTATTAGAAATGTTATTTATCTCTTTTTATAACATTGTTAGTTGGCATAATGGTAATTTGAGAAATCCACCATGAGAAAAGTTCTGCTTCTTCCCTTGTTCTCCTTGTTCTTGCCCGAGCTTTGCGCGTCCGGATGGCTCCGTCGCCCTGCTGCCGAGGATTTGCGCGATTGAATGAGACACTCGGCTTCTCTGCACACCGTCGGGGCATTGCCAGAAGGGCAGGTTCCTTATTTGTTCTTGGGGAGAAGTACACTAATGGTGCCATAAGTTGTGTACGGTGCTCACTTTGGTGCCAAAAGTTTCCGTCGGATCACTTAAGTGCCAAATCGGAGGAAAAACGATCACTTTGGTGCCACCGACGAGAAATTCCGGCCAAAATAATTACGTGGCCTTTATATTTAAAAAAAAAAATCGATGTGGCTTAAGATTGTCCACGGTGGATAGCATAAAACGACGCCGTTTTCCTTTCTTCGTAAGAAACGTCGTTTCTTGCCATCCACCGTGGATTCAGATAAGAAACGACGCCGCCTTGCTCCATAGCAAAAACGATGTCGTTGAAGAGGGAGTAAAATAGGGTTCGTATACGGTTCTCCTCGACGCCAGTCATAGCTTGCTCACCCACCGTCGTTCACCCACCGCCGTTCGCTCGCCCGCCGTTCGCTCGCCCGCCGTTCGCTCGCCCGCCGTCGCTCGCCCGCCGTCGCTCGGCCATCGCTATAGTTGCGCTGTCATTCACGATCGTTCAAGTTTGTCATATTCTCTACGTGGATCAATTTTGCGAAACATTTAGGGTTTTGACGGGCAAGTTAGGTCACAGAGGGCAAATTGAGGGCTCGGCTTAGAGGAAAAGTAGTGGGAAAAGTGGTGGGGATGTCACTTTTATGGGGACAGAATAGAAAAATTGATTATTCCATCGTTCGTTTGCTTTCTGTTGTGGGGACCAAATAAAAAACAGGGTGCGGAGGGGCTTGACTCGGATGGAAATAGTGGTGGGACCAAATTTGTTTGTTTAATTAATTGGACTACTTTTGTGGGGGATCAAATGTGAATGTGATTAAATTGAAAAATGGGTGGTGAGGACCTCACTTTGTTTATTTAATTTGGTTTCTTTTGTTTCTGCAAATGCACCGAATTGGGGAGATTTTAGTCGTATTTGTTCCTTGACAACAAAACGACAAGGACATGCATGTGAAGTTGCCGATTCTATCATGTGTTTCCAACAAAACGACAATGATTTTTTTTTCATTGGGTATAGCATCGACATGGACGCAAATCACGTAGGCGTCATTGCTATGGTGGAGAGTTTGTTATTGGCACTGAAGATTGTGAATATAGTGGTGGAAATGAAGGTACTATTTATGTCAATATTTGGAAGCCATCATATATTGATTTTATGAGGGATTTGGTATATTTTTTACGATGCAAAGTGCAAAAACTACATTACTGTGTTCTTGGGAAAGAATTGAAGGATGGGTTGACATTTTTTAATGATGATAATGGTATTAAGGATATCATTTACCATTATCTTCACGGTGAAGAAGCTAAGGCATATGTTGAGTATTATAGTGAGAATGAGGATGATAATGATGATGGGAATGAGCAGACCACCACTGAAGGAGGAGAAGTGAGGGATCCTGTTCAAGCGAGTAATCAGTTGGGGATGAATTTAGGTTAGATGGAGGACAAAATGAGAGGGAGATAAGTCATATTGATAGAGATGAACAATGAGGGAGATGTTCTGAAATCAAGATTTGGGTGAAGATGTGGGCAATGAAGACTTCATTGGATTAGAATGGGAAATTGCTTTATCTAGTGAATCGGAAGATGAATGTTTGGCTTTAGTAAATTTCCTTAGTGACGAAGATGATGATGAACTCGCACAGTCAAGACAAAAGCAAAGGGAATTTCTGAGAAAAAAACTTGCAACTTCAGCAAGGCCCGAGCTAGTAAATAGGGATGTAGATCCAGTTAAGGGTAATAGAAGTGAAGATGAAGAAAGCTGTGGCAATAAAGTTGCTGGTTCGGAAAATGAGCTTGACAATGATGATGAAGAACCCGCTCCTTGAAGAAAAAGTAAGTACCCTTGCTATGATTCGACTGTTGATAAATCTGTTTTGTTGGTGGGCATGAGATTTGATGATGCCAAACAGTTTAGGGAAGCTGTTGTGAAGAACTCAATTGCCCGTCGTTGCTCAGCCATGCGCCGTCGTTCACGATCGTTCAGGTTTGTCATGTTCTCTACGTGGATCAATTTTGCGAAAAATTTAGGGTTCCGATGGGCAAGTTAGGGTACGGAGGGCAAATTGAGGGCTCGACTCAGGGGAAAAGTAGTGGGAAAAGTGGTGGGGATGTCACTCTTATGGGGACGGAATAAAAAATTGATTCTTCCATCGTTCGTTCGCTTTCTGTAGTGGGGACCAAATAGAAAAATAGGGTGCGGAGGGCTTGACTCGGATGGAAACAGTGGTGGGACCGAATTTGTTGTTTAATTAATTGGATTGCTTTTGTGGGAGACCGAATGTGAATGTGATTAAATTGAAAAATGGGTGGTGGGGACCTCACTTTGTTTATTTAATTTGGTTTCTTTTGTTTTTGTAAATGTACCGAATTGGGGAGATTTTAGTCGCATTTGTTCCTTGACAACAAAGCGACAAGGACCTACATGTGAAGTTGCCGATTCTGTCATGTGTTTCCAACAAAACGACAATGACTCTTTTTTTTTTTTTCATTGGGTGCAGCATCGACATGGACACAAATCAGGTAGGTGTCATTGTTTGCTATGTTGGAGAGTTTGTTATTGGCACTGAAGATTGTGAATATAGTGGTGGAAATGAATGTACTATTTATGTCAATGTTTGGAAGCCATGATATATTGATTTTATGAGGGATTTGGTATATTTTTTACGATGCAAAGTGCAAAAACTACATTACTGTGTTCTTGGGAAAGAATTGAATGATGGGTTGACATTTTTTAATGACGATAATGGTATTAAGGATATCATTTACCATTATCTTCACAGTGAAGAAGCTAAAGTATATGTTGAGTATTATAGTGAAGATGAGGATGTGGATGAGGATAAGGATGGGGATGAGCAGACCACTGAAGGAGGAGAAGTGAGGGATCCTGTTCAAGCGAGTAATCGGGTTGAGGATGAGTTTAGGTTAGATGGATGGCAAAATGAGAGGGAGATAAGTCATATTGATAGAAATGAACAAAGAGGGAGATGTCCTGAAATCTTAGGTGAAGATTTGGGTGAAGATGTGGGCGATGAAGACTTCATTGGATTAGAATGGAAAATTGCTTTATCTAGTGAATCGGAAGATGAATGTTTGGCTTTAGTAAATTTCCCAAGTGACGAAGATGATGATGAACTCGCACAGTCAAGACAAAAACAAAAAGAATTTATGAGAAAAAAACTTACAGCTTCAACAAAAAGGCCCGAGCCAGTAAATTAGGGATGAAGATCCAGTTGAGGGTAATAGAAGTGAAGATGAAGAAAGCTGTGGCGATGAAGTTGCTGGTTCAAAAAATGAGCTTGACAATGATGATGAAGTGGGAGAGAAGGGATTTCAAAATTGGGGTTTTGAATAAAACGACATTTTCCTTTTTTTTTTCTTTTTCAATATATATGAAAAAGTAGTAATAAGAATGCTCCTCGAAGAAAAAGTAAGTATCATTGTTATGATCCGACTGTTGATAAACCTGTTTTGTTGGTGGGCATGAGATTTGATGATGCCAAACAGTTCAAAGAAGCTGTTGTGAAGAACTCAATTGGTGAACAGAGAAGCGTTAAATTCATTAGAAACACGAAGGAGTTTGTGAGAGCTAAGTGCTCACAACTTAATTGTTCATGGAAGCTCTATGCTGCACTTAGTAAGAACGGGTCATTCCAAATTAGGTCCTTTTAGGAGGAGCATACTTGTCTAATTATCTTTAACAATAAAAGGGTAACAAGTGTGTGATTATCAAAGCATTTTTTCAATACTATCAAAGCAATGCCCGAGATCAAGAATTCTCAATTTCAACATTTAGTGAAGGAGCAAGTGAGGGTTAATGTGTCGAGGAATCAATGTAAGAGAGCGGAGATGAGGGTGATGAAGATATTGATAGGTGGATATAAGGAAGAATATGCGCATGTATGGGATTATGCTGGTGAATGTATGTTTCAAAACCCATTTAGTAGGGTTGAAGAACTATGATGTGACTTTATTGTTAAGCTACTATAAAATTGCCACGAGAGTATGGATTTCTGTTGGTCTCCGTTTATTTTACGAAAAATAACTTATAAAAAAATACTTTTCAGATTTTTTGGTGTTTACTTCACAAAAAATAAAATTACAAGGAAAATATTTTCTATTAATGAACAAAACTCCATCAAAAGTGAGAAAAATATTTTCATTTTTCAGAAATGGAGAAAACATTTTCCACTTCTTATCTTTCACCACTTATTTAATTTTTATTTTCCCTTTCTTTTTAAATTAGAATTTTTAATTTTTTTTAAATTTTTTTCTTCTTTCTTCTTCTTTGGTGAGTTGTCGGCCATGGCTCGCTTGAGCTTGCTAGGTTGGCAATGGTCAAGCATCAATAGACAATGGCAAGGTTCAAGCCTCGTAGATAAACGATGCTTGAGCATCGCTAGAGGGTGCGAAGCTTGGGCCTCGCGAGATCGGCAAAGCACTTGGGCATTGCTAGAAGGCTACGATGCTTGGGCCTCACTACCCTTTGGCAATGCATTGCCCTATGGCAAAGCTTACCACTTGTCACCATGGATGGTAACTAGTTGAGGAAAAGAAAAAGAAAGAAAAGAATACAAAAATAATTAAAAAATTAGATTTTTTTAAAAAATAAAATAAAAATAATTACAAATTTGAATATTTTAAAAAAGAAAATAAAAAGTAATAGAAAAATTAAAGTATAAATAAAATGATCAAAATGAGTGCACATAGGAAAATCAAATTTAATATCAAATGGTGGAAAATATTTTCCACATCATATTTAGATTTTAGCTAAATATTGGAAAATATTGTCATTTTTCGTAAAATGACTTCTTGGAAAGCATTTTCCAGAAACATTACATTTTTCATGAAATTAACGGAACCTCAATTTCCTCTATCTTTCCTCTTTCAACCCTCCCTTTTTCTCCCTTTTAGCTCTCCCAACCTTATATCTAAGAGTTTTTCTTTGATCTAATTCTAGATTTGGAGTTCTAAATAAGTACTCCGCCCCTAGTTTCAATGGTGGTCATAGTAGTTTCAGTGTCAAATCCGTGCGCGTTTAATGTATTTTAGTTCAAAGCTTTGGTGCTTTGCATTGGTTGTAGGACTCGCTTTCACAGATGTCAGATCTAAGTTTCTTCAATATGTATAAATATATATGTTGTCTTCGCTTGGTGATGGTTTTGGGGATGTTAAACCTTGGTACACATTGCTGAAAGGCAAAACTATAACTACATATAAAGATCTCGATGTGTGTTTATCACCAATGATACTATGTGATTTGGTGATCAGCCACCGATCTTTTCGCTTGAATGCAATTATAGATCCATTCTTGAAGGACGAGTTTGCAATTATCTCTGCCAACAATACTATAATGATATGCTAGTTTTTGGTTTGTTATGGAGCTATATGGGCTTGTCGTGTTATTGTGATCTTTGAGATTTCCTATTATGTATCATTTTGATAATGAATGGAAATTTCTTTTAACAAAAAATGTGAAACAAAAATATGCTTTGTCACAAAAGGCTAATTGTTTGCACTCAACGCTCAGCTTGGTGATTTAGTGTGCGTTTGGTCAAGCTTTTCTAGGGGGCTCGCACCCTTCAAAGTCTCTTGGGAAAATGTCAGAATGTTTAGCAAGCATTTTGAAATATTTTTCAGTTAAGTGTTGACATTGTAAATGCTGGAAAGTCCAATACTACTTCTACCCAGCATTCCAAAAGAGCATTTGTGAAATACTGAAACTAGGATTAAAATATTTTTTTTTCTCTCTTCCATAACTATCCTCACTAATTCTTTAGTTTTCCGATTTTGTCCCTTCTTGTAATGATTCATCTTCTCCGCATGAGGATGGCCGATGAGGGTCGTGCGACTCGAGTGACCTCTGCTAGAGCCCATTTGCAAAGTTAAACCAAACTCACCCTTAGGTTGAGATCTAGGATTGATAAGTGCTGAGAAATGAAACATTGCGGTCGTGAGCACTAGGGTAATTGCTGGCGCTTGCAAATGTGATTGATCCATCTCGTTAGATAAAGAGTATGGTGGGATCAAAGACCTTTTCCTTAGGTGCATTCCAACTGGTCGGTCTAGTCATGTCTCCACCATTGCTTTTGTGTGATGACAAAGGATGGTTCCTATCTCGGGACCTTGACCATTCGTGGAAATCAAATAATTCGCCCACAGTAATCGCTTCTCACTTCCAAAGACTCTTGCATAAAGTTTGGAAATACAAGCATACGGCAAAAGAAATCATGTCTGCCTAAAGAAAAGGATAGATCGCCTTCTCGCTTGGTCTTCCAAATTTGTACAAGATACCTTGTGGCCAAAAGAGTTCGAAAAACTGTCATTTTCAGGGCGATTTCAGTTTAGATCCACCTTTCAGATTTTCAGTCACTCGTTTAACAGAAATGATTATGTAAAACATCACACTGCCCCATGAATTGAGAGCGCCATGTCGACATGGTCTGTCATGTGATTGTAACTCGGTTGTCTAGCAAAGGAAAAAAGAAGAAGAAAAAAGCAGAGATCTCTTTGAGAATGTAAAGAGCAGTCGGAGGCTCTGATAATGAACGGCTTTGGAAATCCAATGGCTTGATCGATCATTAGTATCGTAAACTACATAATCTTTCTAGGTGGAAGTATACGACGAAGCAGTCTCTACACTCCTTTTCATCTGTTTTGGAAGTTCACTCTAGCAATGGCACAAGCGAATATGGACGTGAAAATCAGCGGAAAGGCCAAAAGCACGATGGCTACGATGTAGAGTTGATTGTACTGATATCCGAAATAACTTTCCAGGAAGGCGCTGATTGTCGTCTGTTGTCCATAGACTGTGATCTCTTTATGGATGTCTCCATATTGTGAGCTAAGCAGACCTCTCAAGGACCACGCGTTCGGGCATATCCAGTAACACCAACGCCACCACACCGGAATATCCTGCCAAAAGGGATGGAAAAAAGATTTGATGTGTTAATTGACGATCGATATTCATGATTTAGCGTGACAGATATGCTTTCGTCGTTTCTTGATAGGCTAGCAGAAGTTGAATTAGAGACTTACGGGTCCAGGAATGAGGAATCCAGAGAATAGATTGAACAAAGTGTAGGAAAAACTCGCGAACAATGCAGCCACTTGGTACGTGGGTGTCAGTGAAACCAGCATCATTCCATAGTAGTTGAAACAGAGCAATGTACAAAACATGGTGTAGAAGTACCAAAACACTTTATAGAATGAGACGTAGAAACCTATGGCAGGGAATGTTATCAGCACAAACAGAACCGCTTGCACGAAGAGGTATGGAATTTCGATAACCACCTGCAACATGGGGCATAATATCCTTGTTAAGATACGGAAGAACAAGAAATATATCAGTAATTAGTCAAGGGAATAAATAGCAAAGGAGCATGATTCAGAGACCTGAGCAAATGAATAGGACCACGATGAGTACATTCCGGCGAATCTTTCCCTGTAGACAACGATACGTTCGGTAGCAATAAATGGCAGAACCGAAGAGCAGTTGCCTATCCCGGTGAATTGCACAAAGATAAACATTGATCCAAGTATGTTGAGAAGATCCTGCTCGTCATTTCTTCAAAACAAAGAATCATGTTTAAGGATCATAAACGGTGAGTTTTACAAGCTCATAATCCTGATGTTAGACAAGCTATAAAAGATTTTTCCCAGACTAACTGGGTTTATGAACGATGACTTACATATCCTTTCCTTTCTGCCAAAGGAGAGCAGCACACAACAAGGAAGACGCTGTAATGAATAACAGGCGCACCAGGTTGTACTTGGGGCTTCTCCAGTAGGTTAAATGTTGTTTCCACAAGCATGCTTTGAACTGCTCCCACCTATTTTGCGGGAAGGGCGCAGAGAAACATATTTCTTTTGTGCCAGCCGCTGGCGAACTGAGCTCTCTAACTAATTCTTGATTTGACCTATAGAGATCAACAAAATGCATCAGTAGATATCATTTTTTCCCCATCGCAAGCACAAGAAGCATCATTTATGAGCACATGTTGTCATTCTCTGGTCAGCACTCGAAGATAGCATCACATGACAGACAAAAGCTCTAACTTATGCAAATTGTGCGCTAAATGAGCACTTAATGTGTGCTTAATATGTGCTTTGAACATTAGTCTACTGTACACTTACCTGCACTGATCAGACTCCTTATAAATGATGCCGTAGTCTATACCAAGTTGAGATTCTAGGGAAGGACTTGTGATCTCCAGCATCCACGTTGCAGGATTGTAATTATCCTTGATTTTTGGCACTCCGGGAATACTCTGGACAAGGGAAATGTAGGATTCATTAGTGAAGCTTTCTTAATTCATCTTAAGTTTTTTCATCTCCAGTGTAGAGTACCTGATAAGACTGTTCAATAGTTCTGCCTATTTCTTATATTTCCTCCGTTTGGTTATATCAGCATTGTTTGCAGCTTATAATAGAAGCAATTCATAAGTAACGACGTGCAAATTATGAAAAAGGAGTGTCAATTGAAGAGCTCACGCCTGAGGTGTAACACTAACCTCAAAATATTTAATAAGCTTGTTCGAATGCTCGCCAAGCTCTCCAGAGTATATAATTTGGCCTCCTCTTTTCATCAGGATCAGCTGCATAATTTATCAAATGCGACGTGCTTCAGTCATGTTCTTCTCAATCATTAATGCAGTTAAAGAAAATATGTGGAGTGAGTTGTGCATTGTTCAGGAATTGATATGTACACCGAAACTTTATTGTATAAGTAAAATTACAGCGAGTAAAAAGACTGTTTTTGAAATAAATGCATTAACAATTTACCTCGTCAAAAGCCTCGAATATGTCAATGCTTGGCTGGTGAATTGTGCACACAATTGTCCTCCCTGTGCTAACAATATTCTTCACGACTCGCATTACAATGGCGGCCGCTCTGGCATCAAGACCAGAAGTAGGTTCATCCATGAATATGATCGACGGGTTGGCGACAAGCTCCACTGCTATAGTCAGCCGCTTACGCTGCTCAGTCGATATACCGGTTACACCAGGAACACCAACTATAGTACCTTTTATGTCATCTAGCTCAATCATTTCGAGTACTGCAGCCACAAATTCCTGAGCGACACCAAATAATTCAGTTGCAATGCAGGTATAGCTACTAAGTAGTGCAAAATCTCATCACTCGATATGTGATGTGAGTGACCGATTTTTTTTTTTTTTTCTTTCTGCTTGCTGGTTTGATCAACATGAGAATATATTCTGTACACAAGTTCTTTGTGATTCCTAGACATCCAAATGATATGCTGAAATCTGTCCAGTTGAGCAAAGATTTAGCTGTTGATTGGCATGAAACCGGACAAGACTGTCAAGTTTTCTCCAACAATCAGTTAAAAAGATTGAAATTTGTGTCTCAAAATGTGATGTACAAAAAACTTCCCGTTTTATCTATTTATAGATAGCTCTGATGCTCACTCTGTTTTATGCAAGTTTCGTTCCTGCTTCAACATCAAAGAATAGGGTATCAAAATGATCTGCATATTCTATCCAGATGAAGAAATCTTACGGCTCTTGTATTTTTGTCAATGTGGGCCGGCAACCTCAACCAAGCTGAGTATGCCACCGACTCCTCAATTGTGACTTGTGGAGAATGTATGTCGGTTTGTTCACAGTAGCCAGATATTCTGGCATACGCGGCTTGAACTTTAGGATACCCTCCAACCTTTATATCTCCTTCGATAGAACCGCCAGTTTTCCTTCCTGAAAGAACATCCATCAACGTTGTTTTCCCCGCTCCACTAATGCCCATCAAAGCCGTCAGGACTCCGGGTCTGAATGCTCCAGTAATATCTCGAAGAAGCTGTAGTCTTCTCTCTGGGAAACCTTGCTCTTTCAGTTTCTGGGAAAAATTGGAGGCTCCGTTATGCCAATCATTAATTGATATGATATGCACAGCAATACTTATTTTCAGCAACTGAAATGTCTCACCTTGGGTGTTTGGACGAAGTACCGGACATTTTCAAATGTTAGAGTTGTGGGTTCAAATGGTAAAACCATCCCTATCCAATTTCAAAATTGTAATTGTCATTGGTACTGAAGGCAATGGAACCTTATTTATACTATTCACTAGTATTCATGAATGTATGATATCGACCATTCATTTGCAGTTTTGCAGATTCTAAATAGATGATAATCGACTAGCTGCTTATGAATCTTCTTACCTCTAACTTTTGTTTCTGCGGTATCTTTGTTAGCCACCTGTTCTCCTAGAGTAGGACCGTTAATGTCTCTGTCGTTGTCCAGCTGGGAGAGCTTCTCACCAGAGACAACAGCTCGAGATCTACCTGGAGCTGTGATTAGCCGATAATATACGTTAGTGAAAAAATGTCAACTGCTGAGATAATTCTAAGCTTGCATTTTCGATTACCTTCAGAAAAACTCAGAGCACAGGTGAACCCAATGTTGAAAACCATCCAAAATCCAATCAAAGACCCAAGTGATATCCAGTAAAAGTAGTCGCCATAATCTAGTCCACGCTCTTTGAGCACTTGCTGCCCCAAAGTGCCGTTAAGAGATGAAACCTGTGAAGGATCATTAATCCTGTCAACTACTAAACACAATTATCGTCATGTTAAATCCACTCTTGTGAGACTGGTCTGTTCTTCAAGATGTCACCTTTTGCCACCTTGGGGCGAGAAACTCATTAAGGGAAGCACCTATTTCTGCATATGACAACGGAGAGAACCAGAAGCCCCACTCCAACCAACCGGGTAGAGAAGCTGCAGAGAGACAAGGTTGCTGAGTTCCTGTCACTTTTCCAAAGTCCTTACCATAAGGATCGGTAAAACTGAACTTACGTTTTGGGATGATGAAGCCACCGAATAAAAACAAAACAAGTAAAGAGAATAGACTGCAAATTGCTGCAACAGGTGGATTTCGAACTACAGAAGCTATCAATCGGAACATTGATATCGATACTTGATGCACTAGGAAGAGCAGGAAGATTTGATAAAAGAACCTGACAGTCATCCAATAAGTTAGAAGTGAGAATGGCTTGAATTTATATCATCTCACTGATATCCTGAATGTTCGGAATTACCTTTGTGGTTCAGGACTATAACCTACTCCGTAATAGGTAATAGCTGTCCACAGAAACGCATCAAGTAAAGAGAATGGGATTTTCAGTACAGCCGCTGGAATGGTATAAGCCCATGCAGGATAGAAGAAAAAATCCCGTTGCTTGTAGAAGACTCCAAGTCTAGAAACAGTCATTGCCAGCTCCTGAATGCCAATAACCATGAGTCGGATGAGAGCGTAATATAGGGAACCCATGAAAAGATCTGCATGCACCAAATCGACTTTCATTCGTGTCCGCCAGAAGACGGTCACCGTTATGACAGCAACTACCACAATCTGCAAAGAGAAACCACCAACTCGATGAATTTCACTTAAATTTCTCATTAACCGTCTTGTATGACTGCATATATTTAGTCCCAATCGGCAATACCTGTGCTGATTTGAAGGCATGAACAAACCAGTTGCGCTTCATGAGGAGCCATTCTCTCGAAAGACACGCTTTGAACAACTCCCACTTTTTTAACGAGTAAATTTCGAAAGATAAGGCACTTCTGTGAAGCTCAGATTTCTCAAAAGGCCTGGCAAGTTCCTCGTCTAATTTCTTTGCCATCGGAATCTCTTTAAACATCCTCGCAAACATGCTTGGAGATATGAAACTATAAGTCCGGTCTTTGTGATGCCAGTATTGTTCCTGGTCTTTTTCCGAAACTACCTGCGAAGAATTCCCAAAAACAGAATATGTCAACGCTAACCTTGCACAGTTTGTACATCCCTTTATAAATCAAGAGTGCATACTTCTTGGAGAAAGTCAGAAATGCCTTTTCTAGTTGGGCACTTGAAACCACAGTGTTCAAAGAACTTGAGAACTTCGGTCCGAGGTCCATGGTACACTGTATGTCCCTCTGCCATTAAAATAATGTCATCAAAGAGATCATAAGTTTCGGGTGCTGGCTGAAGAAGCGACACCAAGATAGTGGAGTCTGTTATGTGTGCCAATTGCTGCAAGCATGAAATGATCTGAAAGGTAGTGGAGCTGTCCAAGCCTGTTGATATCCCGTCCATAAATAAAACTCTCGCCGGACCAATTATCATTTCCCCTGGAAGAGAGGACACTGTGAAACATCTATAATGAAGCCTAAAACTTCCAATGTGACATAGGAGCTGTTCCTCTCAGTTTCTCATCATTTGCTGACAGTTCACATAAAACTAACCAGTTGTCAACCTTCTCTTTTGGCCACCGGAAATTCCTCTGTTCATCGCATCCCCTACAATTGTATCTGCGCAGATATCGAGTCCAAGAACCTGAAAAGGTTGAATATGGTAAAGAAGTGTGAGATTGTGTGTGAAAAATAAACTTGGTAATCGTTTTTCTCATTGATACATTACCTTTAATATGTAGTCTGTTTGGAGCGTTCTTTTCAGCCCTCCTACTGATATTGCCTGTTCATATTGCATAAAGTCATCAGAAACCAGTATTTGCTGATTGCCGCTATAAGTGGAAAATTGAAAAATCCAAAAAAGATGAAAATCTGACTTTGTTCAAATATTAACCTTCATGTATGTGTCTATGCTTGGCTCTGGATTAATTCCTGCTTGCTTCTCCCTTCTGCTAACTTCTTTCAATATGTCTTCAACCAAAAGCAACATAAACAGGATCAGAAATGATCACCAGAACAAACAATAACTTCGTGGTTGGAGAATGAACTGGTACCTGCCCTTCCTCCGACACCCTGACAACGTGCAGAGAAGTCGAGCGTCTCCCTCACAGTCATCTCGGAAATATGCAAATCATATTGGCTTATATAGGCTGAAGTCTTCTGAGGAACAAACTCATTCAGCTTGTAACCATTGTAGGAAATCTCTCCCTTGACCTTGACCATACATCATTTGTCAATTCCCCTGATCTTAATCTTACACTTATGCATGTGATTAAGTATAGTAGCTATTCTTGTCAGCACGGAACATCTACAGTAAATGGAATACTGGAAAGGTAATACCTTGAGCGATTTCTCTGATTTGCCTGCTAATGCTTGTAATAATGTCGTCTTTCCACATCCTGGCGGACCTAGCAATAGTGTCATCCTGTAAGAAATTCCAAGAGGTAAAGGTTATGCTGCATAACCGCATCATGTACATCAACCTGTGAGTCTGGTGTTATTCCAAGCTTTACTGACCTTGCAGGCTTAAGGACGCCGCTAATGTTCTTGAGAATCCTTATTTTGTCACCCTGATACTTGCAGCCAACCTTGTTTGTTGGAGCCTGCTTCACAGTAAATAAAAGGGATCATGGTTCCTGTGCTTATGTCCGATGAAGTTTACCAGAATGGACTACAATAGCTTTTGATGGAATAGAGGAACAGTTGCATGAACAGTTGCACGGCCACCATATGACCGCTGCACGACCGCCGCACGAATGCTCACCGACCACCGCCCCCTCCCGTGGCGGTGGGCTGTGGGCGGCAATCCTGCAGTGACGGTTGGCGGTCGTGCAGCATTTGTGCAGCAGTCGTGCAGCGGCCGTGCAGCATTTGTGCAGTAGTCGTGCAGCGGCCGTGCAGCCATCGTGCGGCGATCGTGTGGCGGTCGGATGTTCGTGAATAAGAAGAAAAACAAATAAATACAAAAATTTATAAATTTTTACCAAACGCATTTCTATTTTTTTTTTTTTTTAATTTCAAGAATAGAAATTTGATATAATTACAAAACACCTTATTTTACTCAGAAATTATTCTCGGAGTAGAAATTATAAAAAAAAAAAACTCTTTCTGAAAAGAAATAGTTTCCCGGAATAAAAACGTTGCCATGCGCACTAAGTCTTCTATATAAAGACTAGTGCAACCCATATGTTTCGCCCGTGTGAAACATTTGAAACTAGATGTTTATTAATCTTGTCCCATTGAGATAAATGTTCTAAAACTATCAATTCCCTAACAATAAGATCCATATGGAGCACCTGCCTATTATCAATCTCCTGTTCTAATGTCTTGAAAAAGAAAAAAATTGTCCAAAAAATTCTAAATCTATTCCACTTTTACCAATTTAATTATAAACCTTTTAATTTTGTCAATTAAGTCCATACAACTAATTTTAATTGGAAATCACTTATATTGATGCCAGTATTGTATGTACGACGATTAGTGTTGACGTTGATAATTTTTTAAAATTTTCTACTTTTTTTGTTTTTTTAATTTTTTTTTCTTTTGTTTTTTCTTTCTATCAAGTTGAGGAGGGGTTGCTAGCTGATTCTCTGTGACTAGCAAGGGTTGGCTAGTAAACCTTGTCATCTTGAAAGAAAGAAAAGGAAAAAAAAAAAAAAAATGAAATGGGAAGAAAAAATTCGCTGTCCTCCTCTAATGTCCCCAAAAAAAGACTTTCTTTGAAATTCCACCCTTCGACAGGAGCGGGCTATGTTAGCCAAACACAGTTTTCTACAGCAGATAACTCGTTCTTTGGCTCCAATCAAATCGTCCCGGACGAAATCTCCGAAACGCATAAAGCATGCACGAGAGAGAGGAGAAGATGATCTCACGTAGAAGATGGCCTTGAGCACGTTCCAAAGAGTCGGGACGGATTCCCCATGAACCGCTTCGCCATCAGCTTCTACGCACAAATCCTGATATCGCACCTCCACTGTCGGCAATTCGAGACCCACCCTGAGAATTTAATATCATTTTAGCCGCACTTCGGCATATCAAATTGTCGAAGATGCTTGAAACAAAATAATAATAATAATAATAATAATAATAATAATAAATAATAAATAAAAGGAACGTCCGCCCTTTTAATCCTAGAGCTGTAATATCAGAGCTGAGGTATAGAATGTCTGCCTCTGCAGTCTCTCCCGGAACTTCTGAAGCAGCCCCAGGTTGTCCTCTTCGACCTTCTTCAGCAGGCCGTCCATGAACACCTGCCTCTCCGAGCCCCTGAGCCTAGCCACGTCCACCACCTCACTGCTGAGCACCACCGCCCTCATCCGCCGGTACGTCGGCAGCCTCTCGATGGCCGCCCGCCGCAGCTCCAGCTCGTCGTCATCCTCCCCCTGCCGGCGGTTCTCCTCGCCGAACGCCGATTCCACCTGGCCCTCCCCTGAACCTGCCGCAATGCTTCTGAAGCTGCTCGAGGCGCGGCGGTGTGGCGACGAGGAGAAGCTCGCGGACGAGGCGTGCTCGTTGCTCATGGTGGACGACGGCCGCGCCCCTCTCGGTCGCTCTGGGTCTTTTGGGACAAACGTGGGCGGACGTTCCGTCTTGTGGCGTGCGGGTGGACGCCACATAAGTGCAGCAAAGTGCCGTCCTTTTCGCGATGACGGTGAGATGCTAAGGAGAAGGCGAATCGTGGGCTACTGACTAATCACCTTTAGGACAAGCGTTGTCCAAAGGTTTCGTGATCTAAATTTAGAAAAAAAGGTGCGAAAAAGTAAATCAAATTATTGTGGTCTGACGTCTGGGGTAGATGACGAACTGTATTCTGCGTGGAATTCCTCAAATGGTTCCATCGTCTCCCTTGCGAGATTCTATTACTTTATTGAATTGACCTCGCATAGATGTAGACTCGGATCTGAACAGAAGTGAATTTTATATTCCGAAAGCAACGGAAGTCGTCTCGGAAAGTGTCGCTATCAACGCACGCGCATCTTCTTCTGTAAATCACGAAAATGTGGCTTACCTTTGCACTCGGCGACGGAGCCTCTGGAGGAGCCGGAGATTGTCCTCCTCGACCGTCTTCAGCAGGCCCTCCACGAACACCCGCCTCTCTGAGCCCGTCAGCTTCGCCACATCCGCCACCTCCCGGCCGAGCACTGCCGCCTGCAGCCTCTGGGACGTCGGCAGCCTCTCGATTGCTGCCCACTGCAGCTCTAGCTCGTCGTCCTCCTCCTCCTGCCGGCAATCCTGCATCCGGTCCTCCGAGTCAGTGACGATTCTGAAGCTGCTCGAGGCACGGCAGCGCAGCGACGGAGAGAATCTCCAGCTCCCTCTTCGCTCCATCTCGGGGAGCTCGATTCTCTCCGGCCGATCGCTCGTTGTCGATGGCTGTGCCATTTCGGTTTCCGATCTTTTCGGGCAAATGCAGGCGCAGCTTTTCTTATGTAGAATGCATTCGTGCCAATGAGAAGGCTATGGTCAATTAAGCCACTATTTTTGAATGAGTGGCATTAATAGATTTCAAACTCTAGAATCAATGCAATTTTTCTTCTTCTGGGGCTGGCACACCTCGTGGCTACCCGTGCTATATAGTCAATTTAGATCGCCAAATTTCAACTTTTGCAAACGAGTTTCCGCAACTTGCAATTTGATTGTATAACTACAAAAGGGTTAGCCTTCCTTTTGGGGTCTGATATGAAAAGGGTTAGCTTGATTAGTGAGAAAATGTTACAAATTGATATCTTAAGATAAAATATGATTTCCTCATAATTTGAACAAGAAAAAAAGATTTCTAACAAGATCTCCACCTACCTATTGTTGATTAAAAAAAAAGATCGGAACTTGCGATCACGAGATAACCGGTACACCTATCTCATTAGGGAATGGGAACAATCGTGAAGTTTCTCCATATGCTGGTGACAGAAGTGGCCGGCCGTCATGCCCGCACCTTGCATGCATGCGTATACTTTACAAAACCGGACTCACTTTCAGGACTAATTGGGAATTTTTCCTTATGATTTGGATTTGGTGCAAAATTCAAATTGGTCGACATCATTATTGAGAAATACGTTAGCAAATCAATGAATTTGGATTGGGTCATATGCAGTCGAGTTTTTGCTCCCAAAACCGTTGACTGATCAAAAGCCGTCTGGAACACAACGGTTAAATTGGCGTCACAGAAACTAGAAACGATATAAGATCTCGTTGACCAATTTATTCATTAAATCAAATGCTTTTTGGTCTTACTCTATTAAATAATTCACAAATGCTTGCCTAATTTTGCTAAGTAATCACAGTTTTTCCCAGGAATATTGCTTCTTTGGTCCGCCCGCCATCATTCATTCATCGGAGTGACGTCTTCAGATAAAATGTAAATTAATTTACTAATAATTAAAATTTATTCCATCTCTACTCTTAGGATATGGAACAGGAACTCTTCTGCGAACCATGAAAAATTCTTTTTATTTTCCTTTCCTATTGATAGTAGCTACGAGAAAATTCTGCATGTGGAAAGGAGAAATTACGCACCATGAGGTACCGAGCTACACTGATGTGATGGACCAGCGATTTGCTAGTCTAAGAACTCGTTCTCCACCTTCTACCTCAAATCGATTATAAATACTATCTTTTTTCCTAATTAATTTGCTAACAGATCCATGATTTGACCCATTTCAGTCCACAAATTGGGCTCAATCTGTTGATAACGTCCGATCACCTGAACATCATATTTGACTAAAAGTGATATGTCACTAAATTGAGCAATTTTATTTTTCTCAATAAAAAAAAGGATGTGGAATTATTGAAGTATGACGTTGGAGGTTAGTCCGAATGTGATGGCTGAAATTGACCATTGCATCAAGAAACCAACTTAAATAACTAAAACCGTAAAATATCGAGATACTAGGTGGTATTGATACCTTATCGACATTTCTTGTCCGCGAATTATTCTACAAATACGGTCTTCAATCCCAACAATTCAAATAGCTTATAAACCTTTATGATAAAGATCAAAGAGTGATCATACAAAAACCCCCTCTGTTTGTAGTCCTTACCCGACATTTCTTCAACAGGGAAAAAGGAAAACGAAAAAGAAAAGGGAAGAGAGCTCACTGTTAGGTCCGCATTAAAAGTTGGAGAGTCTGCAAATATAATCATTAAAGTTGGGAATCTTTCGTGTAAAATTAGGGAAAGTATCTTGCGTATCAGTGATACAGGTAACCTGTTCCATAGATGCGAAAGCATATGACATGTGTTTAGATTGGCAATTTAGGCCGTGATAAAACTTGATACTAATTGGAAATTAATTTATAAAATAATTTTATGACATATGTATTTTGTCATCTAATCATTGCTCCCATATATCGTAATAGTAATTATGATTGTTAAGAGTGAGCAGTTTCAGGTTCTATATATATTGCACTTATTTGTTAAAACAAATTCCTCATTTTTTGGGAATTTAAAGCCTACCATGCATATCTTAAAACTTAGAACTTACACTATCATAAGTTCTAAAGTCTGTTTTAGGGTCTACCCAAGTTCTGTCCGTATTATTAATTGAATAATTGTAGTGAATTATTACTTTTAATAACCATCACTTATTGCTAATTCGCCGATCATAACTTGTATTTATACACGTGAAGAATAAATTCTTAGTCATCAATGGAAGCTTGGACTAGTGAACCCATATGATAAATTGTGTAAAGTTATAGACCAAGAAAAATATAAAACTTTGTTCTAGATTTAGGTTTTAAGTTTCAAGTTCCCAATTCCATCTACTTAGAACCTGAAACCTACTCGTTAAGACAAGTTCTCTATTTTTTAGAAGTTGAAATCCATCCTACATATCTTGGAATTTGGAATTGGACAGGTTTCCACTGGTTCGGTTTTTCAATTCTAGGTTCACCTTGAAATCATTCTCAAGCCTAATGGCTGCTTGATAATATTCTTGAACAAGACACCCAAATCGATTATGTTATCAAGTTTTGCCTATTTGCTTAGATATGCAATAACGCAACTCTATCATGTTGTTCCTACTATCCTACCAATTCAAAAATTCACATAGCATTGTCAGTTTGCTTTTCCAACGTTGAATTTTAACATGAGCTTTTAGCAATAGATTTGAAGAAATTACTAGATTACTAAACACTTTTGAATATTCATTTACATGGGACAAATCATGCGAGCATTGTACATCTAACATAAATGCCATCTTCCATTGATAACAAAAACCCTCTGTGAAGCACAATCCACCTTGACAATTAGTGTCAAGGCACCAAACATGCCGGGAGTGTCGACAAGGATGACGATTAGATTCCGATTAGATTCCATCCAAGTTTCACCTGGAAGCTATCCGTCTGAATAAGTTTCTTATGATTTAGAATTTGTAATCTATTTTGCATATCATGAAATCTGGAATCTACTCTATCACAAGTTCCAAGGTCATCTAGCTATCGGCCAATTTCTTTTTCATCTTTAGTTAAGCCTAATTTTTTTTTTCCGGATTTTGACAAGAAACAAGGACTAAAATCGCCTAGTTTTCTAGACTTTTTAAGTGTGCCACAACTAAACAAGGACTCGGTGGCTATTTATAGTTGTTGATAATCTATAGCTTTGCCTTGGCTTTAGCACAAATCAATTCAGGTTTAAGTAGCAAAAGGGTATTTGTAAACAAGGGGTAAGCCTTAGACCACAAAAAAGGGGGTAAGTAGTTCCTTGTTCCATTTAGAACCAGAAACGTACTCGTTGGAATAGATTCATTCTTTTCTAGAATATAGAATTTACCATGCATACTCTAGAACCTAAAATCAGACCAGTTCTTGATTTTACCCCAAAATTATGCTCTCCCCTAGTGTTGACACCATTGAGATAAACTTTTAGTTTTAAGCATACCTGGTCCTGCTGCCTTCGAAGCAAAACGCACGCAGAGAACAACAATTGACGGAGTCAATATGAAACGGGTGCGACCAACATGACTACCCTTTGCAGAATGACAATATGACGGTCGAAGGCCAAACACAATTTTTTTTTTTGAGGAAACGGATAAACTTCCTTTCCTCAACATGTTTCAATTTCTGACTCAATATTTCCTTTCTTCATCTTTTGTTGACTTGTATGTTTCCTTATTGCAAGCTCTTATTGACAAACAAAATCAGAAGAGGGTCCATAGAATTAATTTACTTAAATATGAAGGAAGAAAATATAAATTAGATACTGAAATATAAATAATTACAAGTAGAAAAATATAATCACTTACTAAAAGGATGTCGTTAATGTCATCATATAAATTTATTTTTCAAAGATGAAAAAACCCTTGAAACCTTGGTTTTTCAACTAATAATGAAATCATTGTGCAATGAAACAACTTCTCATTCCTTTCGCAAAAATCAAATTGCTCTAAAATGACTCTCCGATGACCTAAAATTTGACGACAATGAATTATGCTTCTCAAATTTATAGATATAAAATAAAATTCAACGACAATGAATACCTCTTACTTCTTTGCAATCGAAGAAGCAAATAGTAAGAACCTTTCTACACAAACTTATTTGATTACAAAATCCTACAATAATCGGAAGTTCAAAGTATTAGGGGTGAGCAGCGGTTTAGGGTCGACCCTGGACCGACCCTGGACCGGCCCAACCCTGCCGGTCCTGGTCCGGTTCCCAAGGGGACAGGTCGGTCCTTGGTCCTGAAATTCAGGACTAACACCGTGCGGGTTGGTCCTTGGTCCTAAGAGTTTTGGATCGGTCCAACCCGTATATTATATTATATTATTTATAATTCTTTTATATATTCAAACCTAAGTAAAATGTCTATTATATTATATTATATTGAGATGTTCTATCAATAGCACTAATAGTAATTTCAATTTAAAACTTTTGTTAAGTATTAATTATGTGCCGTTTGTTTTGTTTTCAAGTGTTTAGAAGTTCAAGTGAATTAACAAGATGTGAAGTTATATATTCATGGTTTATATTAAGTATTTTGAACTTTTTATGATTAATTTGTATTTTACTAATGAATTTCAGCTGCACTTTGCTTTTCAATTTGTGTCAAATGATAGAAGTTTTTGAAGAGTAGAGTAGTACTACAGTTGCTACGGTGATTTGCTAGTCAAGTGGTGTAAAGCTCATTTTTTGGTTGAGTAGACTCTACATGATTAAATACTAGTCAAGTGGTGCGAAGCTCATTTTTTGGTTGAGTGGACTCTACATGATCAAAAAAACGCTTTTGCATACGGTGTTATAAATATTAAAGATAGATGATTACAAGAATTTTCCATCTTGTCCCATATCTCGATGAGCAGTTAGCGGATATGAAATTTCTATTATTGTGTCATCTTAAATTTGCTAAATATGTATTAGTATTTTATAGTTTAGTTGCACAATACCGTATTGTTGATGGATGTGTAATTTGAATTTGTAGGTTTACTTTTTTAGGAAGTATAAAAAATAAGACGAAAAAATTATCGATCGGTCCTGGGTTGACCCTGGAACCGGACCAAACCCATTGGGTCGGTCCGGTCCTTGGTCCCAGGCTCAATAGGGTCGGTCCTTGGTCCTAAAAATTGAGGACCGACACTGTACGGGTTGGTCCTAGGGTTAGGGGGTGGCTTGGACCAACCCAGACCATGCTCACCCCTACAAAGTATACAAGAAAATCTTTTTTTTAATTATTATGTTTTTATTATTATTTGGAAACAATATTCACGTAATTTTGTTCTTTTACTGGAGAATAATATCAATTATTTAAAAGGTTACAACCGATTGCTTCATACATTTCTTATCGTTTGAATATTATCACTTTTATTTTTTTCTTTAATTAAGACTAAGAAAATTTCCATCATGTCTTCTTGCTTAAGTAACAATTATTTATATGAAGGAGGATATCAGCATGTGGACGCTGGGATGACTGATGACGCCTTGCCTCCTCCATGAACTGAAACTACCTTATAAAATCCTACGATAACCGGAAGTCAAAGTATACAAGACAATTTTTATTTATTTATTTATTTATAGTTATTGTGTTTTTTTATTTGGAAACAATATTCACGTAATTTTTTTTATCAGAGAATAATATCTATTATTTAAAGGTTACGACCGATTGCTTCATACATTTCTTATTGTTTGAATATCAATCGCTTTTATTTATTTCTTTAAATAAGACTAAGAAAATTTCCATCGTGTCTCCTTGCTTAAGCAAATAATTATTTTTATGAAGGAGGATACCAGCACGTGGAAGCTGGGACCAATGATCACGCCTTGCCTTCTCCATGAAATGAGACTGCCCCGAGAAGGTTGTATCCGGCAAGATTGATGAGCGTAGCGCACCATTGAGGAATCCAACTAGAAAATCGCAGCGTCCACTTCAAGAACATGTGCTGCAACAATCGCACGTTGGATCTGCTTCTCTATGAAATGAAATTACTAGAGAAGCTTGTACCCGGCAAGATTGATTAGTGATGACTACAATTCAAGAAGATGTACTGCAACAATGGCACTTTGGATCTGCTTGTACGATCATGCTTGAACAGATCATTATCGTTGAAAATCTTGCAAGAAAAGATAAGAATCGTCAACAGAACAAAGAAATTTCCATAAATATAATCGAGAAAACAGATATTATTGGATTTGCTTCGGAAAATTACTCACAGTCCAATATACTTCCATAATTTTACTAAAAGATTTCGTGCTTTTAAAAATGGAGTCATTTTTCTTCTTCTGGTGCTAGCAAGCCTCGTTGCCATGCGTGCTAGTCAATTTAGATCGCCAAAATTCGATTTTTTGCGCACAAGATGATTTGTTTATACCGTGGACGAAAAAAATACAGTGTCTGGTCAATGATGTCGGTCTGAAAACGCAACAGACAATTGGCGTTGCAGAAACTGGAAAAGCCGTGGCTCTCGTGGAGCAATTTATCCATTAAATAACATCGTTTTTGGTAATAATCTATATAATTCTTAAATGCTTGCCCAATTTTCTATTTAATCACCATCTCCGAGGATCATATCTTCCTTTCCGCATGCGATACACGGCTGGCCTTCTCTCTTTTTTTTGGCCGGTGCCACTGGCCTTCTCTGCACCTACCTTGAATCGATTATAAATAATAGTCTCTTTTTTTCCTAAATAATTTGCTAATCATCCCATCTTGGTCCATGCATTGCGCTTAACCCATCAAAATCATTCAACCGCTTTAATATCCTATCTGATTGCAAACTCACGCTACTAAAATTCGATAATTTTTTTTGGGAAAATAAAAGAAAAAGAAAAGGGAAGGGAAGCACGCTTGCTTTTGACGTATATCGAAAGTTTAAAAAGTCAGCAAATCACAATCAAAAGAAATGCAAGCCGAAAAATTAGGGAAAGTATCTTCGCCGAACAAGTATGAAAGTAAAGTGCCTGATGTAGAGGACAGATTGTATTCGGCTTGGAATTTTTCAAATTGTTTCATTGTCTGTTTTTATGAGATCCTATACCCCATATTCCCTCTATATTAGGGAATTAGTGGGTCTCACGGTGGTGAAGGTAAACACCACGTTAGGAGTTTTGGTTCCTGACTACCGTCGGGTAGGCAGATATAGTATCCTCTCGCACGAGTGAGGGTGGGTGAAAGGCACACTACAAAACTGACAGGCTAGTCTTTTACCCCCGGTTTCATTGTATGTTTTTATGAGATTCTATTACATTTATTGAATCGACTTCACATTGATGTTGACTTGATCCTAGACTAACTAATATTCTAATCAGTTTAGGTCAAGTTTGAATGACAGCACCAACGTAGGCTCATTTTTTTTTTCTTTCTGAAAATGACTACTATCAACTATTTTAAAAGCTTTAAATATTAGACACGTGCATGATTTAACATATAAATATTCTACTATATGGAATTCAAATAAGAAGCAAGGCAAAGCTTGACGAGTTAGCCAGATACATAAAATTATTTGTACTTGATGGAGGGGGACCATCGGTTGTGTTTCATGCTTAGTCATCCATTAGATATTCGTTAATGCGATTCTAGATTCTATCTCATTGGGTCCCTAGTTTCACACCAATTCAAAAGTTCGTGTTGCAATGATAGTTTGCTTTTCCGATGCTGAATTTTTATGTAAGGTTTTAGCAACAGAACTTGAAGAAAAGAGTAGGATTAAGAACTTCCAAATATTCGTTTACAATCGACAAATCATGTGAGTGTTGTATACGCAAGGCTCATTTTTTGTTTGTAAAATTATCCTTACACATTCCTGATTGAACGAATGACTTGGGTGTCTAGAGTTAACTTTGGAACCTGATTTTTGCACATATCAACCAGCTAATATGAATATGTGAATTATCTTTTTGTTGAAATTTAATTGAATAGATCCAAAGTAGAAGACACACAAGAGAATTGCTGCTGTAACTCTCATTACTTTATTCATCAGAATATAAGCCTGTTAAATAGGCAGAACATCCAAACCACTTAGAAAAAAATAGCTACAGAATAGCAACAACAAAGACCCGCTAACATACCCCACTAACTAGAACATGTGCATAAATAAACTCCTAAAAACAAGCCACTTCCTATTGACTAGGACTCCACTATTACATTATTGAAGACACCTAAAAATTAAAAGCAAGTAAAAACTGAAAGTTAACTACTTCAACACCCTCCCTTAAACTGAAGTTGCAGACAATCAGTTTAAAGGAATAAAACAAGCCCTCCCTTAATCTAGAGCATCCAACGAACAAACACCAAGAAGCTTTCTCAACTTCTGAAATGTAGACAATTTGAGAGGCTTGGTGAATAAATCAGCACGTTGATCTTCACTTTTGCAGAAAACAAGATCTATCACTTTATCTTTTGTGAGATCCCTCAAGAAATGACACTTCACATCTATGTGTTTGCTCCTTCCATGTAGAACCGGATTCTTTGGAGGTATAATGGCTGAGTTGTTGTCACAATAGATTGTTGTTGCTTCTTGTTGTTTAAATTGAAGTTCTCCAAGAATCTTCCTTAACCAAATAGCTTGACAAGCACTTGAAGTGGTAGCTACAAACTTAGCTTCAGTTGTTGATAGAGTAACAATTGGCTGCTTCTTTGAAGACCATGAGACAACCCTTGAACCAAGCATAAACACGTAGCTAGAAGTGTTTTTTCGATCATCCATATTTCGAGTAAAATTTTTATTGTCATTGAAGCCAAACAAATCTGATTGTTATCCTTTTTTTGTAAAGCAACCAACAAGTTGCAGTCCCTTGCAAGTAGTGGAAAATTCTCTTTGTAGCTTGCAAGTGTATTTCTACTAGGTATTCCATAAACCTATTTATGAGGCTCACACCATGCATGATATATGACATCGATGATATCACATACATTACACCTCCAACAATTTGCTTGTAAAGCGTGCTATTCACCTTTTTTTCCATCAGAATCTTTCAATAGCTTCAATCCAACCTTAGTTGGTATGCTCACAGAGTTGCAATTCTTCATTTGAAATATGTCTAAAATCTCTTGAACATATCCCTTTTGGGAAATAAAGATTCCAGCTGTAGATTGAATTACTTCTATGCTAAGAAAATAATGCATCAATCCAAGATTAGTCATCTCAAATTCATCTAGCATAGACTTCTTAAATGTGTTGATCAAGACACTAGTAGTCCCTTTGAAGATAAGATCATTCACATACAAACATACCATAAGCAATTTTCCATCATCACCAACTTTAATAAATAATGTATGCTCATATGGACATTTTCTAAATCCTTCCTTCAAAAAAGAGGCATCGATGTGACTATACCCAGCTCGGGGGGCTTGTTTTAACCCATATAGTGCCTTTTTCAATCTATAAACTTTATGCTCACTACCATTCTTCACTTAACCAGAAGGTTGATCAACAAATACCTTTTTTTAAAGGTCACCAAGCAAGAATGCTGAATTCACATCCAACTGGAAGATATGCCATGAATTTTGTGCTACTAATGCAATCACCAATTTGATTGTGTTAAGTTTTGCCACAGGAGCAAATACCTCTTTGTAATCCACTTCAAAATCTTGCTTGTAACCTTTTGCAACCAAGCACACCTTGTACTTGTCGACTTTGTCATCTTTATTCAACTTTGTCTTGTAGACCCACTTGACCCCAATTGATTTGTGTGATAGCCTAAATTTTCAAAATTTGTTTTCGATTAAATAAATTAGGCCTTTCATCAACGTGCCTATAGTATTATTATCTAAGCTGATCACTCATGAGATAACTAGACTATCTAGGGAAGTCATTAAAGGATTTTAACACAATGGACTTGAGAATTCGACCACAAATCGATTGTTTAACCGTGCTAGCCTGCAATGGTCATTACGGTACAGTCGAAAATCTATCAGAGACTGAAAATATGTCGATTCGACTGAGATATGTGGTTAGAGTGTGGGTGATTCCACCAAATTGCAAAATTCTCATCGATCGGTACTAGACCGATTTTTCTGTCATTTTGATATCCTGTGCTCATAATTGAAACCTTGAGATTTTTATAATAATTGAGAGTCGCCAATGTATCGAAGATGTATATTGTGACTCAAGATAAATTGATCACGGGTCAATTGTACTAAAAATTCATAAAAAGTACTTGGTAAACTAGATCACGCTAAAAGCGCGTCGGATTGAAATTAACCACGAATTTGAACCCGATTTCAGAAATTGAAAGTTCTTTCGTGTTATGAGCTACTTTTAGAACGTTGACTCATCCTCCGAAGAATTTTTAGAGATTCCGGGATTTTTACGGAAAACTGTTTTGGACATTGCGGAAAATTAGCGGAAATTCGGATGGGCTCAATTGAAGGGAATTTGAACTTCCAACTTGAGCCTTTGGGTATTGGGGACTTGCAGAAAATTGTTCGGGATTTTTCTTTAGCGAAATTGAACCTCAATTTGGACAATTAGAGAGGAAATTAAAACTTATATAGTGAAATTCGAATTTAAGCATAAGGCTGAAAATTGGGACTTCAATTTGGTTTAATTTTGGAAAACCTACTCAAGAAAGAATTAGAAGGGAACAAGGCATTCAATGGAGGGGATAATTATTGACTTTAAGCCTTGTTCCAATCCTCTTGAGCAAGAAATCTATATGCCTTTCTCTCTGTCCGTCGCTATCTCTCTCTCTCCACCAACCATTTCGTTCATTTCCCTTGGACGAGTTGCTTCTAGTTTTCTTCTCAATTTGTTGCCTCGAAGACCGTCTGCCTCCTCCATTTTGTTTCCCCTCCACTGAACGCTAGCCATATGCTCGAAGCCCTGCCAGCGAAGCCCACCATCATTTGTTTCATTCCACCGAGCAGTCCAGCATCTTCGTCTATGTCTTGCTAGTAGCTCCTTGTTACTTCTTTATTCAGTCAGCCATCTTCAACGAAGACCGAGCAGCTTCCCATCGAAGAATTCCACCGAAGGCACCAACAGCTTTGGCCACGTCCACACACTGTCAACACTCATGCAGCTCTCCACCGAAGACTCACGTTTCCTCCACCCCATCAACCGTGTTCGAAGCTACCCGTCCCAGTCAACTCAACAGATTTCCCCAGCATCTTCGTGCCCTTCATCCATCGGTTCTCCTCCACCTCCAGCCCACACAAATCCCAGCAACAGTCCATGCAATATGTTCGGCCAAGTCCAGCCCGTGAGCAAGTAGCCCATGTAATTGTTCATTGGCCCAACAGCTCGCAATTGAAGCCTAGTTGCAACAAGCCCAGTTCAGTTTTTCAGCCATGGGTCCGGCCCATTCAAAGCTCGCTTCAGCCTAAATTCGGCGCAGCCCAGCTCAAAAACAAATCTCAGATTGGGCTGAGATTTTTTGGGCCAATTTCAGGCCCGGTCCAAGCCTGTGGGTGTCATCGCGAGCCCAAGTTCGCCGCCGTCATGCCGTCGTCACGGTGAACCGGTTTCCATAATAAACCGGTGAATTTATGCACTAAACTATTTTTAGTAGGCTAATGACGTTTAAGTAGTGTTTAGTTTAATTTAATTAGGAATTATGTGGTTAGTTAGATTAAATTAGTGATTTAATTATGCAATTATGCATGTTAGGTGGTTAGATTAGATTAGATTAAGTGAGGCCTAGATAAATTATATTATTTATCTAGAAGGGTTCAAGAATTTTCCAGGCCCGTATCGGTACTTAATTTAGTGATTTTGGCCTAGGTCGGTATTTTTAGAATTTAAATTGAATTATTTAATTAATTTTATAAATTAATTAATTATTAATTATTTTTCCAAAAATTAGACTGGGATAGCCAGGTGACCAGAATTTTGTGCCAATTACAATGGTGATTGATTTATTTAATTGAGTGCTATATTGTGCCAATTGAATTTAAGTTGTAATTTTGGAAATTTATCCCAAAATTGTATAATTTCATTAATTAATTAGAAACTACCGGGGCATCTGTTTACAAGGCAAAAATGTTTTTAGAATCTGTATAAATAGTGAAATTTTCTAAAGTAAATATATTATATTTTTGGTTTAGACCGATTGTGTACTCACACACGATTATTTTTATTGGGTACACTTTAATATGATGGAATTAGGCCAAGTTGGATATGTAATTAAGGAATTGATGTGCAAAGCACAAGATCCTTGCCCAGGAGTAATGCATCGTGGTTTAGCTTCCAGGAGCATTAATACCATTATAGATCTATAGCAGCTTCAGTGAACACTTGAGATTTCAGCTTTGGCGAGCATTATAGTTATCTAGCAGCTTCGATGAGCAAATGTTATTAGCAGCTTTGGTGAGCAAATTTTAGACATCAACTTTGGAGAGCAATGATATATGAGTATATCTATTTCAGCTTAGGTGAGTAGTGTTCAAATCGATAGAGTTTATAGATGACATCGATGGTATGAAGTTGAATGAGTCGACTGATTGATGGTTGAATTGAATTGAATTGAATTGTTTGGTCGAGTATTTGATTGTAATGACATGCAGGGTAGACCTGAGGTGAGGCAAGTCCTTATGATTGTGTGATTAGAGCAATTCTAGGCGTATTTCTCTCATAATCGGGGGTTTAGAGTGTGAACTTGTTGAGATTTATATCTCACCCTGTCATGAGTTAAATTTTCAGGGTCATTGAGTGGAGTACCTAGAGCCGAGAGGAGGTGATCAGAAGTGTAGATCAGTTAAGACCACTTCTTTTCTTTGTAGTATTTTGGTCATAGACCTTGTACATGACTCGGTATGTATATAAATGTGTGTTTTGTTTGTGAATCTGTTGTCCTGCTTTTTTTTATCCCGAGATGGTTATTGTCAGGGGATTTATTATTTGCTTCTGCATGTGCAATAAAAAGAAAGGGTTAGTGACTTGTCTTAGGAAGTCGCAAAATAATATTAACTAGAGAAGGATTGGCACATGCTCGGAGGTTCGAGGTGTGACAATTTGTGTCCTCTTGGAAGATCTATCAATTCCTAAGTATTATTCTTCTCAATGGCTGCAATTTCTGCATACATAGCAATTCTCCAATTTTCTTTCTATACAGATTCATCATAGGTTGTATGATCACAATATGAAAACAAAGCAAAATAGGTAACTGGATCTTCAAATTGGTCAACCTATGTTACTTCATAATCACTCATCCAAGCAGGTCTTTTTCAAACTTGATGTGGCCTTCTTCAATTTCTGCAATTGCACTTTGACATTGTGAACTTTCTATGATGGTTCGACTACTTGTGGGCTCTTCATCATATTCAAAATTCATTGAATTTTTTTTTTCAACACCTTTCGCACTCCATGGCCAGAATTGTTCTTCATCAAAGATCACATCACAACCGATGATGATTTTCTTGGTTATAGGATCATAAAAGCTTGTAGGCTTTTGATTGATCACTAATGCAAAAAAAAAAAAAACACATTTGACTCTCTTGTCATCTAACTTTTTTCTCTTCTAATTTGGAACATGGGCATAGGTTGTACACCTGAAAATTCTAAAGTGATCTACCGCTGGTCTTTGTCTGCTCCAAGCTTCTTCAAGTGTCATATTCAAACAAGCAAGAGTAAGGCTTCTACTCAAAAGATGAATACTCCAATTAACAGCTTTAGGCCAAAAGATCTTTGGAACTCCACTTGCTCTCAATAAACTTCACACCATATTCAAAATAGTGTGATTCTTCCATTGCAAACCCATTTTGTTGTGATGAATAAGCTATAATGAGTTGTCTCTTAATGCCATACTTCGCATAGAAATATGCAAATGCACCCAAGTTGTATTTGTCACCACGACCTTTGCGAAGGACTTCTATTGGATTTCCAGTATTTTTTTCAGCAAGTGTTTTGAAGCTCTTGAATGTTTCAAAAGCTTCAAATTAGGGATTAATTTTTTACCCTTAATATATATATATATATATATATATATATATATATATAATTAAAATTGCATAGCATATAATTTTGGTTGCATTTATTTATTTGTTTATCACTTTTGCATTTGATCAGCAGCAGATGGACTTTAATTTCACGAGTTGACAATTTGGTATTTTCAAAAATGATTCATATTATTCTTTCAATATTTGGTAAAATATTTCATATATTCACGTTAAGGGATATATTTTACAGAAGATTGGAAGTTCAAGGGTGAAATATCAAGAGGAAATATTACACATGGGGCATATATTGAGTAATATACTCTTTGACTCAAAATAAAAAAAAATTTGGATGTAGTTTTTGGTTAGTGACGTGTGCAAGTGTATGATATGTTTTGTAGTGCATGGACAAGGGACAAGATAGGATAATTGAAGGATTGAGAACATGGGATATAATTTATCTAGTTGATAGAAATGGATAGTACAAGATATTTTGGTAATGGAGGAATATTTCATGATATAGAAACTATCTTAGTTCTATTCCTCCACAGGTGGAGGTATAAACCTCACACCTCAAATGATGAACTACAAGGCTATTTATAGGCATAAGTCACCACCTTAGAAGATTCTAGACTTCTCTTGAATGCTAGACTTCTCTAGACTTCTCTTACATGCGGGAAATTTTCAGCCAAAATTTTTTAACCATCCAAAACTTCATCTAGGGAATAGTTTAGCAACTCTAGGAAATTCTAGAAAATGGATCACCATTTCCAACACTCCCCTTTCCATTTTCGGGATACTTCGGATATTGTATCATAAAGTTTCGGACGTACCTTGAAATTTCTTTTGTAATTTGTTCCATGCCTTTTATTTCGTCTTCATTCCACGATCCCTTGCATTCTCTTGTCGAACCACTTCCACTTGCCTTTGAACATGCATGACTTTTCTTCAACAATGTCCCATATGTCTCGGGGCATCAAAATGCTCTTAGTTGTAGTTGTTAGCTTGGACTCTAGTTCTGACTCTAGCTTCGGCTCTGGCTCTCTTGGCTCTTGCTCGAGCTCTAGCCTTTGATTCTGGCTCTAACTCCGGCTCTAGCTCTCTTGGCTCTTGCTCGAGCTTTGGCCTTTGATTCTGGCTCTAACTCCGGCTCCGGCTCTGTTGGCTCTTGCTCAGGCTCTGGCCTTTGATAGTTGAGGATGGTGAGGACAAACGCCCATAACCAAACCATCCGATATGCCTAGCTCTGATACCATGTTTAAAAAAAATTTGGATGTGGTTTTTGGTTAGTGACTTGTGCAAGTGTATGATATGTTTTATAGTGTATGGACAATGGACAAGATAAGATAATTGAAGGACAAAGAACATGAGATATAATTTATCTAGTTGATAGAAATGGATAGTACAAGATATTTTGGTAGTTGAGGAATATTTCATGATATAGAAACTATCTTAGTTCTATTCCTCCACACCGGTGGAGGTATAAACCTTACACCTCAAATGATGAACTACAAGGCTATTTATAGGCGTAAGTCACCGCCTTAAAAGATTCTAGACTTCTCTTGAATGCTAGACTTCTCTAGACTTCTCTTACATCCTGGAAATTTTCAGCCACAATTTTTTAACCATTCAAAACTTCATCTAGGGAATTCTAGATTGTATTTTAGCAACTTTAGGAAATTCTAGAAAATGTAACCATTTCCAACACCTTTGCACTCAGCGACGGAGCTTCTGGACGAGCCGGAGATTGTCCTCCTCGACCGTCTTCAGCAGGCTCTCCATGAACACCCGCCTCTCTGAGCCCGTCAGCTTCACCACATCCGCCACCTCCCGGCCAAGCACCGCCGCCCGCAGCCTCCGGGACGTCGGTAGCCTCTCGATTGCTGCCCACTGCAGCTCTAGCTCGTCCTCCTCCTCCTCCCGCCGGCAATCCTGCATCCGGTCCTCCAAGTCAGTGACGCTTCTGAAGCTGCTCGAGGCACGGCAGCACAGCGACAGAGAGAAGCTCCAGCTCCCTCTTCGCTCCATCTCGGGGAGCTCGATTCTCTCCGGCTGATCACTCGTTTGTCGATGGCTGTGCCATTTCGGTCGTTCTGATCTTTTCGGGCAAATGCAGGCGCAGCTTTTCTTATTTAGAATGCGTTCGTGCCAATGAGAAGGCTATGGTCAATTTAGCCATCATTTTTGAACGAGTGGTATTAATAGATTTCATACTCTAGAATCAATGCATTTTTTCTTCTTCTGGGGCTAGCACGCCTCGTGGCTACCCGTGCTATATAGTCAATTTAGATCGCCAAATTTCAACTTTTGCAAATGAGATTCCGCAGCTTGCAATATGATTGTATAACTACAAAAGGGTTAGCCTTCCTTTTGGGGTCTGATATGAAAAGGGTTAGCTTGATTAGTGAGAAAATGTTACAAATTGATATCTTAAGATGATATATGATTTCCTTATAATTTGAACAAGAAAGAAAGATTTCTAACAAGATCTCCACCTACCTATTGTTGATTAAAAAAAAATGATCGGAACATGCGATCACGAAATAACCGGTACACCTATCTTGTTAGGGAATGGGAATAATCGTGAAGTTTCTCCATATGCTGGTGACAGAATTGGCCGGCCGTCATGCGCGCATCTTGCGCGCATGCTTATACTTTACAAAGCCGAGCTCACTTTCCGGACTAATTGGGAAATTTTCCTTATGATTTGGATTTGGTGCAAAAATTCAAATTGGTCGACATCATTTTTGAGAAATACATTAGCAAATCAATGAATTTGGATTGGGTCATACGCAGCTGATTTTTGCCATTTGCAACGCAACGGTTAAATTGGCATCACAGAAACTAGAAAGGATATAAGATCTCGTTGACCAATTTATCCATTAAATCAAATGCTATCCATTAAATCAAATGCTTTCTGGTCCTACTCAAATAATTCACAAATGCTTGCCAAATTTTGCTAAGTAATCACAGTTTTTCCCAGGAATATTGCTTCCTTTGGTCCGCCCGCCATCACTCATTCACCGGAGTGACGTCTTCAGATAAAATGTAAATTAATTTACTAATAATTAAAAAAATTTCCATCTCTATTCTTAGGATATAGAACAGGAACTCTTCTGCGAACCATGAAAAATTCTTTTTATTTTCCTTTCCTATTGATAGTAGCTACGAGAAAATTCTGCATGTCGAAAGGAGAAATTACGCACCATGAGGTACCGAGCTACACTGATGTGATGGACCAGCGATTTGCTAGTCTAAGAACTCGTTCTCCACCTTCTACCTCAAATCGATTATAAATACCATCTTTTTTCCTAATTAATTTGCTAACAGATCCATGATTTGACCCATTTCAGTCCACAAATTGGGCTCAATCTGTTGATAACGTTCGATCACCTAAACATCATATTTGACTAAAAGTGATATGTCACTAAATTGAGCAATTTTATTTTTCTCAATAAAAAAGGATGTGGAATCATTGAAGTATGACGTTGGAGGTTAGTCCGAATGTGACGGCTGAAATTGACCATTGCATCAAGAAACCAACTTAAATAACTAAAACCGTAAAATATCGAGAGACTAGATGGTATTGATACCTTATCGACATTTCTTGTCCGCGAATTATTCTACATGTAGCTGACATTTCTCCAACAGGAAAAAAGGAAAAGGAAAAGAAAAGGGAAGAGAGCTCACTTTTAGGTCCGCATTAAAAGTTGGAGAGTTTGCAAATATAATCATTAAAGTTGGGAATCTTTCGTGTAAAATTAGGGAAAGTATCTTGCGTATCAGTGATACACGTAACCCGTTCCATAGATGTGAAAGCATATGACACGTGTTTAGATTGGCAATTTAGGCCACGATAAAACTTGATACTAATTGGAAATTAATTTATAAAATAATTTTATGGCATATGTATTTTGTCATCTAATCATTGCTCCCATATATCGTGCCAATAATTATGATTGTTAAGAGTGAGCAGTTTTAGGTTCCATACAGGTTCTACTTATTCATTAGAACAAATTCCTCATTTTTTGGGAATCTAAAGCCTATTATGCATACCTTAAAACTTAAAACTTACACTATCATAAGTTCTAGAGTCTGTTGTAGGGTCTACCCAAGTTCTGTCTGTATTATTAATTGAATAATTGTAGTGAATTATTACCTTTAATAACCATCACTTATTGCTAATTCGCTGACCATGACTTATATTTATACACATGAAGAATAAATTCTCAATCATCAATGGAAGCTCGGACTAGTGAACCCATACGATAGATTGTGTAAAGTTATAGACCAAGAAAAATATAAAAAATTGTTCTAGATTCATGTTCTAAGTTTCAAGTTCCCAATTCCATCTACTTAGAACTTGAAACCTACTCGTTAAGATATGTTCTCCAATTTTTAGAAGTTGAAATCCATCCTACATATCTTGGAATTTTTAATTGGACAGGTTTCCACCGGTTCGGTTTTTCAATTCTAGGTTCACCCTGAAATCATGCTCAAGCCTAATGGCTGCTGGATAATATTCTTGAACAAGACATCCAAACCGACGGAAACTAATTAAACATTCTTGTGGTTTTATTGAAGAGAGCGTTGGAAACCTTTGGGACAGACGAGGAGGAATCATGTTGGAACTGGACTGGTAGTATCCTCTGTCTTGCAGCTACATTTTTTTTTTCAGTGCAATTGCTGTCTTGGGAATTAGGAACTGTTAGAAAATACAAGTGCCCCGTCCCAATTCATCCATGACCAATCGAAGCCAATGAAAGTTCGTTCGAGAAATTAAAGAAAAGAAAAAAAGAACTTATGTTACATGATGCTTAATCATGCGTGATGTGAGAAAGTGCACATAATCGCTTACTCAACTAATCTTGAAATAATTAATGATATGTTTGTTTGGGAGAAAACTACTTCTAGGAAAATTGTTATTTGGAAAAGATATATTGTGTTTCAAGACATCCAGAATATCTCTCAATCTTTATATTACTAGAACGATTACACTTTGTTTGTCGACAATGAAATCATTGTGAACGTGTGGCTCAGAAATCTCTTGCATGTTGTATGAGCCGGGATTGAGCTTTCCAAATTACTATTGCACGCGTAGCAAGACCCACTGGCGAGTGTAAAGGAGCACTGTTTAAGCTTGACTAAACTTACGAAGTCCTTAAGATATCCGAACTAACAAGATGAATAATTTCCCTCCGATCAAGACACAGAAAAACGAGCATTCTCAAGGCGGGCTCATCATCTCCTAAAACCAACCAATTCCTGTTCTTACACTAAAGAGTAACAAAGGACATTCGAATTTTAATCTCTACTGCCCTGGACGCAACGATTTTGCTTCTTTGGCTGCATTTTTTTTTTTTTTTTTTTTTTTTTAACTCGATGACTGGTTAAACTCTCAAAGATTGCTCTTACAAAGTAACAACTTCTTTTTAGCTTGATTCCTTTCGTTGCAAAAATATTAAATAGTAAGTTAATTGTATCTAAAACAAACTCGATACATGCGCGACACATGCTCGAGGTCTAGTTTGAGAATTGGGACATAATCAATCACATAAAGGTCCTCAAGTGTATAAGTGATACACACCTTTGATGTTTGCGATTGTTCTTTGTATCACTCTTATATCTTTCTACTAATACGTAGAAAAGTGTCGAATGCGTAATTGCTTTTGCTGTTATTTGACAAGAATTGTGGCAATGAGTTACTTTATTGCCCTTGTTTGCAAAAAAATCTGCTTAATTAAATAATTATGGCGTAAAATTAGATGAAAATGAATTGATTCAGATGTTACCACAATATGAGAGATGAAATCAAGGTCAAAACTTTAAAATAGAGTTCCTTTTATTCTGATGATTCTAAGTGGAAGTATTCAATGAAGCACTCTCTACACTCCTTTCATCTCCTTTGGAAGTTCAATTTTGCAATTGCACAGGCAAATATACACGTGAAAATTAGCGGAAAGGCCAAAAGCATGATGGCTACGACGTAGAGTTGATCGTAGCGATAACCATAATAATTTTCCAAGAAGGCGCTGATCGTCGTTTGTTGTCCATCAACTGTTATCTCCTTATGGATGTCTCCGTATAGCGAACTAAGCATACCTCTCAGGGACCAAGTGACTGGGCATATCCAGTAACACCAACGCCACCAGACCGGAATTTGCTGCCAAAATGGATGATAAAACACCAAGTAAGATGTGTTAAGCCACAGATAACGTTAATGATTGGGTGTTACTAGACAGAATAGCAAAAGTTTGATGAGAGACTTACGGGTCCGGGAATCAGGAACCCCGCGAACAGATTGAACATGGTGTAGGCAAAACTCCCGAACACTGCAGCCACTTGGTATGTTGGTGTCAGTGAAACAAGCATCATTCCAAAGTAGTTGAAATAGAGCAATGTACAGAACATGGTGTAGAAGTACCAAAACACTTTATAGAACGAGACATAGAAACCTATGGCAGGGTATGTGATCAGCACAAACAGAACCGTTTGCAAGAATATGTATGGAACTTCAATAACCCCCTGCAACATATTTGAGGGGCATAATATCATCGTTAGAATATGGAAGAACGAGAAATGTATCAGTATAGCCGAGAGAAGACATCACAGAGAAGAACGAATTAGTGACCTGAGCAAATGAATAGGACCACGATGAGTACATTCCGGCAAATCTTTCCCTGTAGACAACGATGCGTTCAGTAGCAACAAATGGCAGAACGGAATTGCCGTTCCCTACCCCCATGAATTGCACAAAGACATACATCGATCCAAGTATGCTGAGAAGATCTTGCTTGTCGTTTCTTGAAAACGAAGAGTCATGTTTCAGCATCTTAGATGGTTTAAGTTTTACAAGCTCCTAATCTCAATGTTTGACAAGTACGAGAGACTAACTGGGTTGTATGAGGAACTTACATTTCCTTTCCTTTTTGCCAAAGGAGAGCGGCACAAAACAAGGAAGATGCGGTAATGAAAATCAGGCGCACCAGGTTGTATTTAGGGCTTCTCCAGTAGGTTAGATGTTGTTTCCATAAACATGTCTTGAACTGCTCCCATCTATTTTGCCGGAAGCCTGCAGAGAAACACATCTCTTTTGTCCCAGCCACTGGCAAACTTAGCTCTCTCACTAATTCTTTGTTCATCCTACAGTGGCCAAAAAATATTTAATTAGCAGACATCATTTTTTTCCCATAGCGAGTACGAGAAGCACCATTTATTTGCACATATGTCATTCTCTGGTCAATACTCCAAGTTAGCATCACATAAGAGACAGAAGCATTGAACTTTGCGACCTGTGCGCTTGATGAGCACTTAATGTGTGCTTCACATGCGCTTCACGTGCACTCTGAACATTTTACCCTTGTATGCTCACCTGCACTGATCAGATTCCTCATAAATGATGCCAAAGTCTATACGAAGTTGAGATTCTATTGAAGGACTTGTGATTTCCAGCATCCACGTAGCTGGGTTGTAATTATCCTTGATTTTTGGCACTCCAGGGATACTCTGGACAAGGGGAAATGTAGGGATTCAGTGGTCAAGCTTTCTCAATCCTTTTTTTTTTTCTGCAGTGTAGAGTATAAGGCCATTCAGTAGGTTTCGTCAATTTTATATGTTTTTCTACCTTTGGGATATATCAGATTGGTTTGCAGCTCATCATAGAACCAATTGATACTTAATGACGTCCATATTTTGAGAAAGAAGTATCAATTGAATTGCTCACGCGTGAGATGTAACAATTACCTCAAAATATTCAATAAGCTTATTTGAACGCTCTCCAAGCTCTCCAGAGTATATCATTTGACCTCCTCTTTTCATCAGGATTAGCTGCAGAGTTCATCAAATGTGACATGCTTCAGTTGGGATTGTCACAGTTATTGATGTACTTTACAAACACATGTGAAGTGAGTAGTAAATAGAATTTCATGCAATGTGCACCAAAAAGCAGTCTTCTGAACATAATTTTACTGATAGCAGAATAGACTGTTACAGGAATGTATGCGTTAGCAAGTTACCTTGTCAAAAGCCTCAAATATGTCAATGCTTGGTTGGTGAATTGTACACACAATTGTCCTCCCTGTGCTAACAATATTCTTCACGACTCGCATTACAATGGCGGCTGCTCTAGCATCAAGACCAGAAGTAGGTTCGTCCATGAAGATGATTGATGGGTTAGAAACAAGCTCCACTGCTATAGTCAGCCGTTTACCCTGCTCGAATGATATACCGGTCACACCAGGAACACCAACTATGGCATCTTTTATGTCATCTAGCTCAATCATTTGAAGTACTGTAGTCACAAATTCCTGATTGACAACATATAATTCAGTTGCAATGCAGATTTAGCTACTAATTAGTGCAAAATGTTATTACTCAATATGTGATATGAGAGACCTAATATGGTTTCTCTCTACCCGGTGGATTTGATCAATATGAGAATATCTAGTGTGCAATCGATATGCTAAAATCTTTCCAGTTGGACACAAGATTTAGCCGTTTGTTGGCACCTATCCTAGGAAAACTGTCGGCAAGATTTATTAAACAATTAGCAAACAAAGTGACATTTGCATCTCAAAGTGTGATGTACAAACTACTTCCTGTTCTATCCGCCTACTGAAATGCTTCATCTGTTTGCTCCAAGTTCAAGTCCTGCTCAAATATCGAGCAATAGGGTATCCATAATGGTCAGCATATTCTATCTAGATGAAAAATCCTACCGCTCTTGTATTTTTGTCAATGTGAGCTGGCAACCTTAACCAAGCTGAGTATGCCACTGATTCCTCAATTGTAAGCTGTGGAGAATGTATGTCGATTTGCTCACAGTAGCCAGATATTCTGGCATATACAGCTTGAACTTTAGGATATCCTCCAACCTTTATGTCTCCTTCGATAAAACCGCCGGTTTTTCTTCCTGAAAGAACATCCATTAATGTTGTTTTCCCTGCGCCACTGACACCCATCAAAGCCGTTAGGACTCCAGGTCTGAAGGCTCCGGTAACATCTTGAAGAAGCTGTAGTCTCCTTTCTGGGAAACCTTGCTCTCTTAATTTCTGGAAGCATTTGAAATTCCATTATGCCAATCTTTTATTAATATGATATGCAAAACAAACACTTATTTTCAACAACTCAAATGCCTCACCTTGGTTGTTTCCACGAAGGACCGCACGTTTTCAAATGTTAGAGTTGTTGGTTCAAATGGTAAAACCATCTCTATACAATTTCAAAATTGCACTGGCGTCAGAAGGCAATATTGACTGATTTAAAGCATTGACCAGTACTCACAATGCGTGATATCGACCTTTCTTTCGCAGTTTTGCTGATTTTTTCAATAGATGATAATTGACTAACTCTTATGAAACTTCTAACCTCTAATTTTTGGCTCAATGGTACTTTTGTTAGCCGCCTTTTCTCCTGGAGTGGGATGATCAATGTCTCTGTCTTTGTCCAGCTGGGAGAGCTTCTTACTGGAGACAACAGCTCGAGATCTGCTTGGAGCTGTGATTAGCCGATAAATACATGTTATTCAGTGATATAGTGTTAACCGTCTGAGAGAATTCCTAGCCAGCATGTTCAATTACCTTTTGAAAAACTCAGAGCACAGGTAAACCCAACGTTGAAAACCATCCAAAATCCAATCAATGCCCCAACTGATATCCAGTAAAAGTGGTCACTATAATCTAGACCATGCTGTTTGAGGACTTGTTGCCCCAGAGTGCCGTTAAGAGATGAAACCTGCAGAGGATCGTTAAGCCTGTTAAATACTAGACGCCACCATTGTCATGGGAAATCCATTCGTGTGAGATTGGTTTGTCCTTCAGGATGTCACCTTTTGCCACCTTGAAGCGAGAAACTCATTCACTGAAACACCTATTTCAGCATATGACAATGGAGAGAACCAGAATCCCCACCTCAACCAACCGGGTAAAGAAGCTGCAGAGAGACGAGGCTGCTAAGTTCCTATCACTTTGCTAAAGTCCGTATAATTAGAATCAATAAAATTAAACTTACGTTTTGGGATGGCGAAGCCACCGAATAAAAACAAAACAAATAAAGAGAATAGACCGCAAATTGCTGCAACAGGCGGATTTCGAACCACAGATGCTATCAATCGGAACATTGATATCGATACTTGATGCAATAGGAAGAGCAGGAAGAATTGATTAAAGAACCTGACAGTCATGAAAAAAGTGAGTGGCTAAAAGTCATATCATCTCTCTGATATATTGAATTTCGGAATTACCTTTGAGGTTCAGGACTATAATTAACTCCATAATAGGTAATAGCTGTCCAAAGAAACGCATCAAGTAAAGAAAATGGGATTTTCAGTATGGCCGCTGGAATGGTATAAGCCCATGCAGGGTAGAAGAAATTATCTCGTTGCTTGTAAAAGACACCAAGTCTAGAAACAGTCATTGCCAGTTCCGGAAGACCATTAACCTTGAGCCGGATGAGAGCATAAAATAGGGAACCCATGAAAAGATCCGCATGCACCAAGTCGACTTTCATCCTTGTGCGCAAGAAGACGGTCACTGTAATAACTGCAACGACCACGAGCTGCAAAGAGTAACCACCAAATCAATGAATTTTGCGTGCATTTCTCATTAGCCATGTATTGTGACTGCACCTTCTGAGTCCAAATGGGCAATTACCTGTGCTGATTTGAAGACATGAACAAACCAGTTGCGCTTCATGAGGAGCCATTCTCTCAAAAGGCACGCTTTGAACAACTCCCACTTTTTTAACGAGTAAATTTCGAAAGATAAAGCATTTCTGTGTAGCTCAGTTTTCTCGAAAGGCCTGGCAAGTTCCTCGTCCACTGTCTTTCCCATTAGATGCTCTTTAAACATTCGTGCGAACATGCTAGGAGATATGAAATTATAGGTCCGGTCTTTGTGATGCCAGTATCGTGCCTGGTCCTTTTCGGAAACCACCTGCCAAGAATTCCCAAAAACAGCATATGTCAGCGCTATCCTTCCACAGTTCGAACAGTTCTTTATTAAGCAAGAGTGCATACTTCTTGGAGAAAGTCAGCAATGCCTTTTCTCAATGGGCACTTGAAACCACAATGTTCAAAGAAGCTGAGAACATCCGTCCGAGGTCCATGATACACTACATGTCCCTGTGCCATTAGAATTATGTCATCAAAGAGATCAAAAGTCTCAGGTGCTGGCTGAAGAAGCGAAACCAAAATTGTGGACTCTGTTATGTGCGCCAATTGTTGCAAGCATGTAATGATCTGAAAGGTAGTGGAGCTGTCCAAGCCTGTTGATATCTCATCCATAAATAGAACTCTCGCCGGACCAATTATCATTTCCCCTGGAAAAGAGAGCATCAAAATTGTAGTGAAGCCTAAATTTAACAGTGTGACGTAGAAACTTTTCCTATAAGTTTCTCATCATTTGCTGCATGTTCACGTAAAACTAACCGGTCGCAGCCTTCTCTTTTGACCACCAGAAATTCCTCTGTTCATCGCATCCCCAACAATTGTATCTGCGCAGATGTCGAGTCCAAGAACCTGAAAAGGCATAAAATCGCAGCAATTGTAGCAAAAGTAGAATTGTCCTTGGAAAAAAAAAAAAAAAAACTTCGTAACTCCTTGTCCCATTGGAAACATTACCTTCAAAATGTAGTCTGTTTGAAGTGTTCTTTTCATTCCTCCTATAGAAATTGCCTGCTCATGTAGTCATAACGTCATCAGAAGCCAGTATCGGCAGTCATTACTGTAATTAAAATATTGTAATGAATCCAAATTTGTGGAAAGATTAACCTTCATGTAAGTGTCTATGCTTGGCTCTGGATTAATTCCTGCTTGCTTCTCCCTTTGCTAACTTCTTTCAACATGTCTTCAATGAAAAGCAGACATAAAGAGCATCAGCGATGACCACCGCAACTAATAGTAACTTCAAGGTTGGAGAACAAACTGGTACCTGCCCTTCCTCCTATGCCCTGACATCGTGCAGAGAAGTCAAGCGTCTCCCTCACGGTCATCTCAGAAATATGTGTATCATATTGGCTTATATAAGCTGAAGTCTTCTGAGGAATAAACTCATTCAGCTTGTAGCCATTGTAGGAAATTTCGCCCTTGACCTTCATCATACATCGTTGGTCAATTCCGCTGATCTTACACATATGCATGATTATTTGCATCCGAATATAGTTCAAGTATAGAACCTATTCCTGTCAGCATGGAAAATCTACAACAGACAGAACACCAAAAAGGTAATACCTTGAGGGATTTCTCTGATTTGCCTGCTAATGCCTGTAATAAGGTGGTCTTTCCGCATTCTGGTGGACCTAACAAGAGCGTCATCCTGTAACAATTTCGAGAGAAAAGAATTACGCTGGATAGTAACATCATATACGTCAACTTTTGTCTCTAAATTAGTGCATACGCTAAGCTTTAATACTAACCTCGCAGGCTTAAGGACGCCGCTAACGTTCTTGAGAATTCTTATCTTGTTCCCCTGATACTTGCAGCCAACCTTATTTGTTGGAGCCTGCTTCAGAGAGAAAAAAAAAAGGTTATTGGTTCCCGCGTTTATGTCCTATGACTTTTACCAGAACGGTTTGCAATAGCTTGATAGAATAGAGAAGCCGTTGCGTGAGCTAATAAGTTGGTTACCAAATCAGCCAAGTAAAGATAACAAAAATCAAGTTAAAAAAGAGTCATATTAATTAGTCGTAAAACTCCTAAGATTGTAAAGCAGGTCCAATTAGGATTGCGTTCATTAACATTTCTATTCTCGGAGATTTTTTTTTCAACGGTAATTCTTTTTTATTTTTATTTCCTGGAACAATTTCAGAGTAAAACAACGTATTTGATAATTGTACAAATTTTTTATTTCTAGAATAAGAAAAGAATAAGAATATGTTTAATACAACCGATAGGTTCTTTTGTGATGTAGAATTTCTTTCAATTTTTTAATAATTTTTTTTTTATTTTTCTTCTTTTTTTCCTCTCTTCTTTTTCCTCCTCTAGCTCAGATGGCGGCAGCAACCGGCTAGTGGGCAGCAAGTCTCCACTGACCAATCAAAAGAAGAAGAAAAAACCAAAAAAAAAGAAAAAAAGAAAATGACTTATTTCTAAAAATTGTTCTTGAAAATAAGAAACTATTTTATTATTTTATTATTTCTTATTTATATTTCAAATCTATTTCTTAACCATTTTTTATTACTAGGAAAAGAAAAATTAATTAATGTTACCAAATCGATTTCTTCTTTTTTTCTATTCTAGCAAGCAAAAAAACTGAAAAACTGAAATGTTGCCAAACTCTAGATTTCTCATTAGTTTCCTTAGGAATTTGTTTTCCAAAAATCGGTAATTAATTTTCTACATAAAGCAACAATGCAACACGTATGATTGATTTATGATAAGTAAAAGATTTGGAATGAGATGTTTTTAATGCAAGCCCCATTGAGTCATGGATGATCTGAAACTGCTAATTTTCTAACAGGAGGATCCATTTGCATCACGTGGCCAGTTTGCTGTCCTCCTCTAATGTCCCAAAAGTAGGAGCCTATGTTAGCCAAACATAGTATCTACAACAGATAACTTGTTCTTTGACTTCAATTGTGTCGTCCTCGACAAACCTTTGGGACCTGTAAAATCTTGGAGAAGGGAGAAGAAGATAGAGAAGAAAATCTCACGTAGAAAATGGCTTTGAGAGCGCTCCAAAGAGTTGGGACAGATTCCCCAAGAACGGCTTTGCTGTCTGCTTCTATGCACAGATCCCGATATCTCACTTCCACGGTCGGTAATTCAAGATCCACCCTGAGAATTTAACATCATATTAGCTGTACTTTGGCATATAAAATAATCGAAGTTGTCTGCCTTTTACTAGAACTGGGAGGTTTGGACAGGAATAAAGAAATATAAAATGCCTGCCTCTGCACTCGCTCCCGGAGCTTCTGGAGGAGCCGGAGATTGTCTTCTTCGACCGCCTTCAACAGACCGTCCACGAACACCCGCCTCTCCGAGTCCCCGAGCTTCGCCACGTCCACCACCTTGCGGCCGAGCACTGCCGCCCTCAGCCGCTGGTACGTCGGCAGCCTCTCAATCGCTGCCCACTGCAGCTCCAGCTCGTCATCCTCCTGCCAGCGGCCCTCCTCGCCGAACGCTGACGGCGTCTGGTCCTCCGAACAAGCGACGCCCGTGAAGCTGCTCGGGGCAAGGCAGTGCAGCGATGAGGAGAAGCGCTGGCTTCGTCCTTGCTCCATCTGGGCGAGCTCGATCCGCATGGACGAGGCTGGCTCATCGCTTGTCATGAACGGCTGCGCCATTTCAATTAGTTTAGGTCTTTTTCGAGCAAATGCAAGCAAACGCTTTTCATATATAGTGAGAGGCGCATGCCGCATGAGCAAATCAAAATACAATCAAATTCCTAAATTCCAGCAAGGTGCCAGTTAGTGCATTACGAAGTTTCATGCTCTACACATGGAACAGTAAAAAAGTAATATCGGTTGTCTATCTTCGTGGGCAGATTAATTGAATTGACTTCGCATTAAAGTTGACTTGAATCATTCTAAATCAATGCAAGTCATTTTAAAATAACAAAGTGAGCATCAATATAGGCTCGCTTTCTTTGAAAAAGGTGGTGTGCCCAAATATTATTATTATTATTATTATTATTATTATTATTATTATTATTATTATTATATTGAGGAACCCATTTTGATAGAATAATACCAAATCCCGAATTATTCATAATCAATGGTGAGAAAAATGATTATGTTATCAAGTTTCGCCTATTTGCTTAGATATACAATAATGCAACTCTATCATGTTGTTCCTACTATTCTACCAATTCAAAAATTCACATAGCATTGTCCGTTTGCTTTTCCAACGTTGAATTTTAACATGAGTTTTTAGCAATAGATTTGAAGAATTACTAGATTACTAAACACTTTTGAATATTCATTTACATGGGACAAATCATGCGAGCATTGTACATCTAACATAAATGCCATCTTCCATTGATAACAAAAAACCCTCTGTGAAGCACAATCCACCTTGACAATTAGTGTCAAGGCACCAAACATGCCGGGAGTGTCGACAAGGATGACGATTAGATTCCGATTAGATTCCATCCAAGCTTCACCTGGAAGCTATCCATTTGAATAAGTTTCTTATGATTTAGAATTTGGAATCTGTTTTGCATATCATGAAATTTGGAATCTACTCTATCACAAGTTCCAAGGTCATCTAGCTATCAGCCAATTTCTTTTTCATCTTTAGTTAAGCCTAATTTTTTGGTTTTTTATTGTTTTTTTCCGGATTTTGACAAGAAACAAGGACTAAAGTCGCCTAGTTTTCTAGACTTTTTAAGTGTGCCACAACTAAACAAGGACTTGGTGCCTATTTATAGTTGTTGATAATCTATAGCTTTGCCTTGGCTTTAGCACAAATCAATTCAGGTTTAAGTAGCAAAAGGGTATTTGTAAACAAGGGGTAAGCCTTAGACCACAAAAAAGGGGTAAGTAGTTCCTTGTTCCATTTAGAACCAGAAACGTACTCGTTGGAACAGATTCATTCTTTTCTAGAATATAGAATTTACCATGCATACTCTAGAACCTAAAATCAGACCAGTTCTCGATTTTACCCCAAAATTATGCTCTCCCCTAGTGTTGACACCATTGAGATAAACTTTTAGTTTTAAGCATACCTGGTCCTGCTGCCTTCGAAGCAAAACGCACGCAGAGAACAACAATGGACGGAGTCAATATGAAACGGGTGCGGCCAGCATGACTACCCTTTGCAGAATGACAATATGACGGTCGAAGGCCAGCCACAATTTTTTTTTTTGAGGAAACGGATAAACTTCCTTTCCTCAATATGTTTCAATTTCTGACTCAATATTTCCTTTCTTCATCTTTCGTTGACTTGTATGTTTCCTTATTGCAAGCTCTAATTGACAAACAAAATCAGAAGAGGGTCCATAGAATTAATTTACTTAAATATGAAGGACGAAAATATAAATTAGATACTGAAATATAAATAATTACAAGTAGAAAAATATAATCACTTACTAAAAAGATGTCGTTAATATCATCATATAGATCTATTAAATTTCAAGGATGAAAAAACACTTGAAACCTTGGTTTTTCAACTAATAATGAAATCATTGTGCAATGAAACAGATTCTCATTCCTTTCGCAAAAATCAAATTGCTCTAAAATGACTCTCCGATGACCTAAAATTTGACAACAACGAATTATGCTTCTCAAATTTATAGATATAAACTAAAATTCAACGACAATGAATACCTTTTACTTCTTTGCAATCAAAGAAGCAAAGAGTAAGAACCTTTCTACACAAACTTATTCGATTGCAAAATCCTACAATAATCGGAAATTCAAAGTATGCAAGACAACTTCTTCTTCTTTTTTAGTTATTATGTTTTTTTTTTTAAAATTTGGGAACAATATTCACGTAATTTTTTTCTTTTACTGGAGAATAATATCAATTATTTAAAAGGTTACAACCGATTGCTTCATACATTTCTTATCGTTTGAATATTATCACTTTTATTTTTTTCTTTAATTAAGACTAAGAAAATTTCCATCATGTCTTCTTGCTTAAGTAACAATTATTTATATGAAGGAGGATATCAGCATGTGGACGCTGGGATGACTGATGACGCCTTGCCTCCTCCATGAACTGAAACTACCTTATAAAATCCTACGATAACCGGAAGTCAAAGTATACAAGACAATTTTTTTTATTTATTTATTTATAGTTATCGTGTTTTTTATTTGGAAACAATATTCACGTAATTTTTTTTTTATCAGAGAATAATATCTATTATTTAAAGGTTACGACCGATTGCTTCATACATTTCTTATTGTTTGAATATCAATCGCTTTTATTTATTTCTTTAAATAAGACTAAGAAAATTTCCATCGTGTCTCCTTGCTTAAGCAAATAATTATTTTTATGAAGGAGGATACCAGCATGTGGAAGCTGGGACCAATGATCACGCCTTGCCTTCTCCATGAAATGAGACTGCCCCGAGAAGGTTGTATCCGGCAAGATTGATGAGCGTAGCACATGATACCATTGAGGAATCCGACTAGAAAACCGCAGTGTCCACTTCAAGAAAATGTGCTGCAACAATCGCACGTTGGATCTGCTTCTCTATGAAATGAAACTACTAGAGAAGCTTGTACCCGGCGAGATTGATTAGTGATGATACAATTCAAGAAGATGTACTGCAACAATTGCACTTTGGATCTGCTTCTCCGATCATGCTTGAACAGATCATTATCGTTGAAAATCTTGCAAGAAAAGATAAGAATCGTCAACAGAACAAAGAAATTTCCATAAATATAATCGAGAAAACAGATATTATTGGATTTGCTTCGGAAAATTACTCACAGTCCAATATACTTCCATAAGTTAACTAAAAGATTTCATGCTTTTAAAAATGGATGCATTATTCTTCTTCTGGTGCTACCAAGCCTCGTTGCCATGCGTGCTAGTCAATTTAGATCGCCAAAATTCGATTTTTTGCGCACAAGATGATTTGTTTATACCGTGGACGAAAAAATACAGTGTCTGGTCAATGATGTCGGTGTGAAAACGCAACAGACAATTGGCGTTGCAGAAACTGGAAAAGCCGTGGCTCTCGTGGAGTAATTTATCCATTAAATAACATCGTTTTTGGTAATAATCTATATAATTCTTAAATGCTTGCCCAATTTTTTATTTAATCACCATCTCCGAGGATCATATCTTCCTTTCCGCATGCGATACACCACTGGCTTTCTCCTTTTTTTTGGCCGGTGCCACTGGCCTTCTCTGCACCTACCTTGAATCGATTATAAATAATAGTCTCTTTTTTTCCTAAATAATTTGCTAATCATCCCATCTTGGTCCATGCATTGCGCTTAACCCCTCAAAATCATTCGACCGCTTTAATACCCTATCTGATTGCAAACTCACGCTACTAAAATTCGATAATTTTTTTGGGAAAATAAAAGAAAAAGAAAAGGGAAGGGAAGCACGTTTGCTTTTGACGTATATCGAAAGTTTAAAAAGTCTGCAAATCACAATCATTAGAAATGCAAGCCGAAAAATTAGGCAAAGTATCTTCGCCGAACAAGTATGAAAGTAAAGATGCTTGATGTAGAGGACAGATTGTATTCGGCTTGGAATTTTTCAAATCGTTTCATTGTCTGTTTTTTTGAGATTCTATACCCCCATATTTCCTCTATATCAGAACACAAAAATAAATAGGAAATTAGTGGATCTCACGATGGTAAAAGTAAACACCACATTATGAGTTTTGGCTCTTGACTACCGCTGGATAGGCAGGTATAGTAGCCTCTCGTACGAGTGAGGGTGGGTGAAAGACACTACAGAACTAGCATACCTTACGACACATCATTGAACCGACAGGCTAGTCTTGTACCCCCAGTTTCATTGTCTGTTTTTATGAGATTCTATTACATTTATTGAATCGACTTCACATTGATGTTGACTTGATCCTAGACTAACTAATCTTCTAATCAGTTTAGGTCATGTTTGAATGACAGCACCAACATAGGCTGATTTTTTTTTTCTGAAAATAACTACTATCGACTATTTTAAAAGCTTTAAATATTAGACACATGCATGATTTAACATATAAATATTCTATTATATGGAATTCAAATAAGAAGCAAGGCAAAGCTTGACGAGTTAGCCAGATACATAAAATTATTTGTACTTGATGGAAGGGGACCATCGGTCGTGTTTCATGCTTAGTCATCCATTAGATATTCATTAATGCGATTCTAGATTCTATCTCATTGGGTCCCTAGTTTCACACCAATTCAAAAGTTCGTGTTGCAATGATAGTTTGCTTTTCCGATGCTGAATTTTTATGTAAGGTTTTAGCAACAGAACTTGAAGAAAATAGTAGGATTAAGAACTTCCAAATATTCGTTTACAATCGACAAATCATGTGAGTGTTGTATACTCAAGGCTCATTTTTTGTTTGTAAAATTATCCTTACACATTCCTGATTGAATGAATGACTTGGGTGTCTAGAGTTAACTTTGGAACATGATTTTTGCACATATCAACCAGCTAATATGAATATGTGAATTATCTTTTTGTTGAAATTTAATTGAATAGATCCAAAGTAGAAGACACACAAGAGAATTGCTGCTATAACTCTTGTTACTTTATTCATCATAACATAAGCCTGTTAAATAGGCAGAACATCCAAACCACTTAGCAAAAAAAAAATAGCTACACAATAGCAACAACAAAGATCCACTAACATACCCCACTAACTAGAACATGTGCAGAAATAAACTCCTAAAAACAAGCCACTTCCTATTGACTAGGACTCCATTATTACATTTTTGAAGACACCTAAAAATTAAAAGCACGTAAGAATTGAAAGTTAACTACTTCAACACCCTCCCTTAATCTAGAGCATCCAACAAACAAACACTAAGGAGCTTTCTCAGCTTCTGAAATGTAGACAATTTGAGAGGCTTGGTGAATAAATCAGCAAGTTGATCTTCACTTTTGCAGAAAACAAGATCTATCACTTTATCTTTTGTGAGATCCCTCAAGAGATGACACTTCACATCTATGTGTTTGCTCCTTCCATGTAGAACTGGATTCTTTGAAGGTATAATGGCTGAGTTGTTGTCACAATAGATTGTTGTTGCTTCTTGTTGTTTAAATTGAAGTTCTCCAAGAATCTTCCTTAACCAAATAGCTTGACAAGCACTTGAAATGGTAGCTACAAACTTAGCTTCAGTTGTTGATAGAGTAACAATTGGTTGCTTCTTTGAAGACCATGAGACAACCCTTGAACCAAGCATAAACACGTAGCTAGAAGTGCTTTTTCGATCATCCATATTTCCAATAAAATTTTTACCGTCATTGAAGCCAAACAAATCTGATTGTTCTCCTTTTTTTTGTAAAGCAACCCACAAGTTGCAGTCCCTTCCAAGTAGTGGAAAATTCCCTTTGCAGCTTGCAAGTGTATTTCTACTAGGTATTCCATAAACCTATTTATGAGGCTCACACCATGCATGATATCTGACATTGATGCTATCACATACATTAGACTTCCAACAATTTTCTTGTAAAGTGTGCTATTCACCTTTTTTTCCATCAGAATCTTTCGATAACTTCAATCCTACCTCAGTTGGTGTGGTCACAGAGTTGCAGTTCTTCATTTGAAATTTGTCTAAAATCTCTTGAACATATCCCTTTTGGGAAATAAAGATTCCACATGTAGATTGAATTACTTCTATGCTCATAAAATAATGCATCAATCCAAGATCAGTCATCTCAAATTCATCTATCATAAACTTCTTAAATGTGTCGATCAAGACACTAGTATTCCCTTTGAAGATAATGTCGCGACCTACCCCTCGGGGGGAGGGAACAGGTTTCGGGATAGGCCAAAGGCCCATCATTAGGCGCGGACTCTCCCAAGCCCATACCCTGCGTGATGTTGGGATGTTCCTAAGAAATTTTGCACAAAAGAAGTCGCCACTAGCCTATTGGGGTTGGCTAGAAACCAAGTGAGGTATGGGAGTATACCTCACTTCCTACGCAACTAGAGAATCTAGGATCGGGGACTTGGTTACACTAATTGACTAATTAGTGCCATTTCGGTACCTAATCTTGTTCATTTTAAAATAAATGATTTTTGCCAGGCAGCTTGAATTGCTTATCCACTAACATGCAAGGTGATCATGCAGGTGCACAATCATTAAGATAATAATCATAGCTATCAAGGTCTTAATTACAGAAAAATTAAACAAGTGCAATTAAACATAATTAAATACAAAAATAAAACATGCAACATAATTAATATACGAGCAAATAAAGGTCTAATTACACTAAAATAACAATACATGGAAAATGCTAATCAAACCCCATCATTTTACATTTTTTCGAAATTTTTAAAAATTTTTAAATTTTTTTAAAATTTAAAATTTAAATTTTTAAAGAAAATATTTTTTAAAATTTTTAAATATTTTAAAATTTTTAAAATTAATTTTTGATTTAAAAGGTGAACCGGTCAGGTTCGGTTTGACCCGACCCGGTCAACGCGAATCGGGTCCGGTCGGGTTCGGTCCAAATGGGGTCGGTTAAACCGGCTCGACCAACCTTGGTCGAGCCTTTCTTCAGTTCGGATTGGGGTCAACTAGCGAGCCCAATCTGGTCCAATCTCTTTTATTTTAAACATGAAGCCCATAACTCCCTAAGCCCACAAGCTCTTAAATCCCTAAGAGCCCAAAAGCCTAAAAATCGACCCAAATAGCTCAGAAACCCTACTCGGTTCGTGACCCGTGTCCGACCCATTCCTTTTGGCCGAAACCTTAGGGTTTCTTGGCGACGTTGGTGGCGGCGGCGAAGGTGATTCGGACGGCAACAATGGCGGTACGACGAGCGGCGGTGTCGACATGGCGGTGACTGGCGGAGACGCGACCAGGAGTGGCAGCGCGTGGCGAGGGCTGGTGTGGGGCTCACTCGACGGTGACTGGCGAGGCAGCTCGGACGGCGTTGGGTTGAGGGCGATGATGGGTGAGCGATGGCACCGACTCCGACGAGGGGGTTCGGACGGCGAATAGAGCGGGACGGCGGCGGCGGCTGGCCTGGTGGTGTAGCGGAGTTCGATCAACTCCCAGATTTGGTTCCCGGCTCGTTTGGTGACGGGAGCAGCGGCGGTGGGTGCTGTCGTTCGCGAGCAAAGCGCGGCAGGTCGTCGCGGGCGGAGGCGTCAGGTCGTCGCGGTTGTAATAGGCGTAGGAGCAACGGCTTCTGGCGTTGAGGCGGGGCGCATCGGTGGCGCGAGTGTGACGACGCGACAGAGAGGCGACTGCGGTTGTCGCATTGGGTGCGTTCGGAGGGCTGCACGAGGAGGCGTTGCTCGAGAGGGGCTGTTGAGTCGAGCGGTGGCGGGGTTGGCATTGGTCAAGCGTCGCTCCCATCGGCAGCGGCGATGGCAGCAATGCCGCCGTTTCACCTCGAACTCTCTCTCTCTCTCTCTCCTCCCTTCTCTCTCTCTCCCTTCCGTTCCTATTCACTCTTGTCCCCTAGGGTTTTCCTCCTGCTTTTCCGTCTCTTCTCTCCTCTCTCTATGCGCTTTTCTTTTTCTCTTTCTCTGTGCTTCTGTTTTCCCTCTGTCCCCTCTCCTCTCTCTACTATTGCTAGGGTTTCACTGAAGATGGAGGTGGGAGAAAGCGGCATGGGCCGGGCCAAAGCCAGATCCGGCCCGGCCCCTTCCATGTCTTCATTTTTTCTATTTTTTTGTTGTTTTTGTTTTCTTTTTTTTGTTTGTTTTGTTGTTCTTTTTTTTTGTTTTTGTTTTCGTTTTTTTTAAACGACTAATTCCTAATTCTGTAGACAATTAAATCCAAAATGAAAAATGGGAAAATTTAGGTGTCAACAACTGCCCCTCTTTGAATGGGAGCTCGAAGAGATTCCTTTCAAAGACAAAAGACACCAAAATTATTTTGACGATAGACCTAGATGCATAGGCACGTATTAGGTCGATGGAAAGAACTCATAACTATGGAAACACGTATTGTCAATAAGAGAAAGAAAGACTCTGGGCTACAAAGCTCTCCGGGCTACAAAGCACACCGTGTCATAAGAAGAAGGACTCTGGGCTACAAAGCTCTCTTGGCTACAAAAGCTCTTCGGGCTACAAAGCTTACCGTGTCATAGGAAGAAGGACTTCGGGCTACAAAGCTCTCCGGGCTACAAAGCTCACCGTGTCATAGGAAGAATGACTCTGGGTTATAAAGCTCTCCGGGCTACAAAAGCTCCCCGGGCTACAAAGCTCACCGTGTCATAAGAAGAAGGACTTTGGGCTACAGAGCTCTCCGGGTTACAAAAGCTCTCTAGGCTACAAAGCTCACCATGTCATAGGAAGGACTCCGGGCTACAAAAGCTCTCCGGGCTACAAAGCTCACCATGTTATAGGAAGAAGGATTCCGGGCTACAAAGCTCTCCGGGCTACAAAAGCTCTCCGGGCTACAAAGCTCACCGTGTCATAGGAAGGACTCCGGGCTAGAAAGCTCTCCGGGCTACAAAGCTCACCGTGTCATAAGAAAAAGGAGAGGAATGAGGTCTTATCGTGTAACAACGGATTTTGACCGGGTTGAAAATGCATGATTTGAGGGAAACCAATGAACCTTTGTAAATGACATGGTTAAAGGTTGACCATGAACCTTTTGAAAAATTGCAGTTTAGAAAAAAAACTCATGAATATTTTAAAAGCGGGGTTTAAGGATGATCCATGAACCTTGTGGTCTAAGAAAGACCTACGAACCTTGTGGTTTAAGGATAAACCCATGAACCGTGTGTTTTAGATTGGAAAAAGAAAAAAAAGGTCTCACCGTGTAAAAACGGGTTTTGACTGGATGTGATGGTCTCACCGTGTAAAAACGAGTCTCGACTGGATGGTAAGTCTCACTATGTAAAAATGGGTTTCGACCAGGAAGAAGGTCTCACTGTGTACAAACGGGTTTTGACCGAAAAGTTTAGGAAAAGCCACCAATCCCGTGGTTTAAGGATAAACCCACCAACCTTGTGGTTTAAGGATAAACCCATGAACCGTGTGGTTTAAGGATAGACCCACGAACCGTTTAAATAACATGGTTTAAGGCTAACCATGAACCTTTGGAAATGGCATGGTTTAAGGCTAACCATGAACCTTTGGAGATGGCATGGTTTAAGGTTGACCATGAACCTTTGAAGATGGCATGGTTTAAGGCTGATCATGAACCTTTTGAGATGGCATGGTTTAAGGTTGACCATGAACCTTTAATTTTTAGGAAAGCACCCGCTAATCCCTTGAAAACTGCATGGCTTCACTGAGGAATCCTGTGAAACTCAACTTGGGCAAATGCCATTAGGGACGTCATATTAGAAATATTGCAGCATTAATTGAACAAGCTAATCAAGCTAAGTCTGACTGCTTTGGAAAAACATTTTATTTCAATCAACACCATGTGGCGCAAAATTGTCATCTTGCTCGTGGATATATCATTGATCATCAAATTATCTAGGAGTCAAGTTTTTATCAAGACGGTCATGACTCGTGAAAAAAAGCTCATTAAGCATGCCAAACTAGAGCTTCTTAGTTAGAAAGGGCTTCTTATGCACTTTCGATAAAATGGCTGTTTGATCCCATCCATTCATGTGAGAGATAACTGGTTGCTGAGGGTATCTCACATAACCCAAATCAAAGGCTTTTAGAAACATTTGCGATGAGCACAATATGATCGATCAAGAAGGTCTTTTGAAAGGACTGCAATATAGGCTCGTTTAGGGCTTACACAAAGGAATTATTGCTTTGAGGCCAGAAAAGGAACATTTGTCGTTATGTTCATCGGGTTTACAAGTTGAGAACTTTGAAGATTAGACAAGATGGAATTACCTCCACTCCTTCAAGTGATAGCTTTCTTTGTGGCATTCTCATTTTCATTCAAACCATCCCAATTAGAAGAGACTTTGGAAGGGGGTTGTAATGTTGGCTTGGGAGAGGTTTGAAAGGCTCAAAATTTTCAATAGGGTTTTTAAGAGTCGGTGATCATCATGGCATCGTGACCAGGTCACTCGACCTTTCGAAGGCATTTGGCTTTTGAAACGCTGCACATCTCGAAAGTCCCTTGACTAATCATTTTTACATGGGAGCTTTGCTCATTTCTCTAATTTCCTTTGCCCTTTATGATGATGATTTTTTCTTTTTTCACCGGCACTTGGATTTTGATAATTTTTCTTTCACATAAGATACAACCTTTTGGCTCTTTTTCTTGACGGGCATTGGTTTTGCTTTTACCGGGCACACTGCTTTTTCATGCCCCCTAGTTTGTCAAACTTTTTGCTTTTTGAACTTTTGTAGCTCTTATGACTTTCGAGATGCTTTTCACATTTCCTTGTGATTGCCAATTATATTTGGTCAATTCTTATGCCTTGCCCCAGTGAAGGGAGATGATCACCGCTCGGGATTCAGAAATGAATAATCAGGCCCAAATTGATTATAGCAATGGGTATCAGTGTTTGGGTAGAGAAGGAAATGCTCTTCTTCACCTTGGGATGAGTCAAGCTCCGATGAGAATTCCTCTGAAGCTACCACAAGAAGATTGATGTAAGTGAAAGTAATAGAATCTTTCTCAACCTTTCATTTTACAACATGACCGTAACCTCCTATGTTGCCCCAATGTAGGGTCGTTCTCGATAGGGGTACTTTGAAGGATCATCTTCTTCTTTTTTTCAGCCCAAATGGGTAACAAGAGATCAGTGCAATGCTTGGGATTGATGAAGGAAATGCCTTTATCATTTCGATTTTTGCGCTCAATGCGAATGAATCATTTGTCCTAAGAGAATGTCTCTTTTCACTCAACTCTCAAAAGTGTTTGAATAATGCTCAACTCTCAAAAGTGTTTGAATGACGTGTTTGGAAATGAGCTTGCCTTTCTTCATCCTAAGCACTTCTTGTTTGGCATGGTTAACATTTCCATTTCACTTTGCCGAGATCATTCGAGTATATCAATCTCCATAGGGAATTTTGATTCAAAATGAATAATCCACAAGATGAGAAAACACTTTTGAGATAGAAAGGATGCTCAAAAGGTTTGTAATTTTTTTTCTCAATTATTATTCTTTTTTTTTTTTTGTCTCTAGGAAAGCCCAAAAGTTCTCTTTTGTAATGGAAATTCTCTTTCTTTTCTCTCTTTTTTTTTTTTTTAACTTAAAAAAGAAAAAAAGGACTAAGAAGAAGGGTACTTACCTGCAACATGGCGACCCGATAATCTTGTAAAGAATGTAAAAGAATATGTTAGTGCAAAGATCCTTAGGGATTGAAATGTTGGAAACGATACATTATTACCCTTCACTCGCTTTCATCCTTTTGGCGCTAACATCTCTTGGATTCACTTTCATGGATATTTGGTAACTCAACAATACCCTTCCCTTGCATTCGTTTTTAAGTGTTTGATGTTTTCCTGATTCCTTGGTAGAAGGCGCTGCTTCTACGGTCAGGTGCAACCCTTTTTTTTATTTATCACCCTGTAAGAAAGGGAGATGAAATGAGTTATCTCTATTCTTAGTTAGGTTCAACTAAGGAACGATACATCCTTCTTGATGAATTTGACAATGTTGTTCCAACACGCTTTGTTTGTGGAGAGATGAGAGATTTTTTTTTCTAAATCAAACATTGCTCTACCACTCTTTATTTGACAATCCCTTGTTATGTTCGAACCCGTCTTGTATCAAAGAAAAGGGCATGTCATTTTTTATGCTGAAGAGAAATCAAGTTTAGGAACGAGATACATCATTTTCAAAGTCAAGCAATCAACATCCCAATGTATCTTTGGAGGAAGGGATAATATTGCCCCTTTGTTTCATCATTTGAATATTTCTTTGTTTAAGATGAACATGACTCAATAATGCTCCATTGCATTTGTTGGAACATTACAAAACTTGGTACTCTTGATGTCTCCTTGACAATGAAAAGAAAATCAAGTCAGAAATGGCATTAGAAATGAATACTTGAAATCAATACAATTTACTCTTCCTTTGAATTCGTCCTTTTAGATATTTGGCAACTCCTTTCATTTGTCTTGGCATACAAAGTGAACGAGATCGATGGGCTATTTTGGCACCTAAGGCATCTCCAAATAAAGAAACTTCCCCGAACAGAATTCCATTTCGTTCCGCATCTATTGGAAGGTTGGCACCAATGAAGCATTGACGCAATCTTGCTCCTTGAGTTCCATGAGCTCCCAAAAAAATGACTACGTGAAGAGAGGGCATTAAACAAATTTTTCTTGAGATTCATTTTGGAAGGTAAATGTATAGGTTCACTTAAAACACTTATGAATTTGCTCTCTTTTTTTTTTTTTTTCTTTTTTTTTTTTTTGTGTTTTTTGCTTTTTTTTTAAATGATGATTTCCGAATTCCATCATTAAAAATGTGAGTCGCACGATTTACAAGAGCATAAATTGGATTTGCAAATCAAAACCTAAAACAGAAAACATGTTTCTTAACAAGAATAGAGACTGATAAAATACAATAGACTCTTTTACAGATGAAAGTGAAAAAAACAACTCTTGTCCTAGCTCTATAATTCACTTCCTTGAATGGTCACCATGAGAATGTCAAAGAGCATTGCGCATAACCTGCAAAAAGAGGACAATGTCAATATGTGGATAAGAGAAAATGATATTTTAATGACGTCGCTTCTTACAATAAAATCGAGATGACGATACATGCCCCCACAATCCTTATTACAGGACTTTAGTATTTCGCCTAGATTTTATCATAAGAGAAGACATCATTAAAATCATCAATCTACGGCCATCAATCGAATGTCCACTTTTATTCCAAAAGTTTCATATGCAAAAGTGTCATTGATTTTTGAAAGATTGATTTGTGATTTTACTCCTAAAAAAATGAAGTGATTTGTATTTTGAGGAATTTGTACACAAAATGATTTGCATTATAGTCCCAAAATATGAGAACAAGAAAATTCGATAAAAAACGCGATTTCAATTTTTTGCCCCAATATAAAATCACAACTTGAAAGTTTTTTTTTTTTTTTTTTAAAAATGATTTCGAACCCATAACTAGAAATTTAAACAAAACCATGTGTTCAACATGGCCAAATCAAAATGTTTAGAACTTGCATTCAAATGCTCACTTGTCAAAAGTGATTGCCAATTTTTCAATCATAAGCTTGCATCACCGAGGACATTCGATTGATTTCCGTGAATTTCAAGATGAAATTGCAATACAAAATGAACAAATAAAAAGGAAAATGACACTTACAATGGGTGCCGACCTTTGTCTTTTTTTTTTTTTTTTTTTTTTTTTTTACATAGACATGCACATGAGATGTGGTTCGATTTCTACTCTATATGCCTCAAAATGAAGCCATGGGATCACAAGACTGAACCAACAAGCTCGTGGCTAGGTCGTGTTACCCATGACTCCGGTTTTGTCAAAGGACCGACCCGTGTCGCATGCTCGCGGACTAGGGTGGGGACCTCTGACATCAAGAAAGAAATTTCGGGATTAAGGTGGACGACTCATACTACGTGCATGTAGTCGGAGTGGTATCCACCTCAACACCATCCTAAATGATCCTATGCGGCCCAAGTCCGGCAACAGGTAGTGTGTGCTATAGTGTAGTGCAATGCAGGGGACACATGCACGACAATTTAAAAACAATCAGCACTTCAAACATAAATAATACATTCACTCTTGCACCCCCTACAAAACAAAGGTTAGAAATCACCACCCCTTATAACTTCCATAAACAATCAACATTCGACATGTTATGGATGCACATAATATCTTCGCTGCCAAACAAAAATATTTTTCAACAAGATTAATTTTGGCCTAAGTCCTTTAAGGTCTAAAACCATATTCCCCAGCGGAGTCGCCAAGCTATCGCGACCTACCCCTCGGGGGGAGGGAACAGGTTTAGGGGTATTGCCCAAAGGACAGGCCTAAAGTCCATCATTAGGCGCGGACTCTCCCAAGTCCATACCCCACGTGACGTTGGGATGTTCCTAAGAAATTTTGCACAAAAGGAGTTGCCACTAGCCTTATTGGGGTCGGCTAGAAACCAAGTGAGGCATGAGAGTGTACCTCACTTCCTACGCAACCAGAGAATCTAGGATTGGGGACTTGATTACACTAATTGACTAATTAGTGCCATTTCGGTACCTAATCTTGTTCATTTTAAAATAAATGATTTTTGTCAGGCAGCTTGAATTGATTTTATGCTTATCCACTAACATGCAAGGTGATCATGCAGGTGCGCAATCATTAAGATAATAATCATAGTTATCAAGGTCTTAATTACAGTAAAAATAAACACGTGCAATTAAACATAATTAGATACAAAAATAAAACATGCAACATAATTAATATACGAGCAAATAAAGGTCTAATTACACTAAAATAGCAATACATGGAAAATGCTAATCAAACCCCATCATTTTAGATTTTTGCGAAATTTTTAAATTTTTTTTTTAAATTTTAAATTTTAAATCTTTTTTAATTTTTACAATTAATTTTTATTTAAAAAGGTGAACCAGTTAGGTTCGGTTTGACCCGACCCGGTCAACGCGGATCGGGTCCGGTCGGGTTCGGTCCAAATGGGGTGGCCGAATCGGCCGACCAGCCCTTGGTCGCCTTTCTTGATTCGGATTGGGCCCAACCGGCGGGCCTAATTTGGTCCAATCTCTTTTATTTTAAAAATGAAGCCCACGACTCCCTAAGCCCACAAGTTCTTAAATCCCTAAGAGCCCAAAAGCCTAAAAATCGTCCCAAATTACTCGAAACCCTACCCGGTTTGCGACCCGTGTCCGACATTCGTTTTGGCCAAAACCCTAGGGTTTCTTGGCGGTGTTGACGGCGGCGGCGGTGGCGGCGAAGGTGATTCGGACGGCAACAGCGACGGTACGACAGGCGGCGATGTCGGCACGGTGGTGATCGGCGGAGATGCGGCCGGAGGGAGTGGCAGCGCGTGGCGAGGGCCAGTGTGGGGCTCGCTCGGCGGTGACTAGCGAGGCAGCTCGGATGGCGTCGGGTTGAGGGTGGTGATGGGTGAGAGACGGCACCGGCTGTAGCGAGGGGGTTCGGACGACGACTAGAGCGAGACGGCAGCGGCGGCCGGCCTGGTGGTGCAGCGGAGTTCGATGAACTCCTAGATCTGGTTCGTCTCCGGCTGGTTCGGCGTCGGGAGCAATGGCGGCGGGTGCTGTCGATTTGCGAGTAGAGCGCGGCAGGTTGTCGCGGGCGGAGGCGTCGGTCGTCGTGGGCGGAGGCGTTAGGTCGTCGCGGCTGCAATAGGCGCAGGAGCGACGGCTTCTGGCGTTGAGGCGGGGCGTGTCGGTGGCGCGAGTGCGACGACGCGATAGAGAGGCGAGTGCGGTCGTCAGGCATTGGGCGCATTTGGAGGGTTGCGCGATGAGGCATCGCTTAGAGAGGGGGCTGCTGAGTCGAATGGCGGCGGGGTTGGCGTCGATCGAGAGCCGCTCCCGCTGGCAACGGCGGTGGTGGCAATGCCGCCGCTTCACCTCGAACTCTCTCTCTCTCTCTCTCTCCTCTCTTCTCTCTCTCTCTCCCTTCCGTTCTTGTTCGCTCTTCTCCCCCAGGGTTTTCCTCCTACTTTTCCATCTCTTCTCTCCTTTCTCTATGCGCTTTTCTTTTTCTCTTTCTCTGTGCTTCCATTTTCCCTCTGTCCCCTCTCCTCTCTTTACTGTTGCTAGGGTTTCACTGAAGATGGAGGTGGGAGAAACTAGCATGGGCCGGGCCAAGGCCAGATCTGGCTCGGCCCCTTCCATGTCTTCCTTTTTTCTATTTTTTTGTTGTTTTTGTTTTCTTTTTTTTTTTTTTTTTTTGTTTGTTTTGTTCTTTTTTTTTTCGCTTTTGGTTTAAACAACTAATTCCTAATTCTGTAGACAATTAGATCCTAAATGAAAAATGAGAAAAGTTAGGTGTCAACAGCTGCCCCTCTTTAAATAGGAGCTCGAAGAGGTTCCTTTCAAAGACAAAAGGCACCTAAATTATTTTGACGATAGACCTAGGTGCATAGGCACGTATTAGGTCGATGGAAATAACTCATAACTATGGAAACGTGTCTTGTCAATAAGAGAAAGAAAGACTCTGGGCTACAAAGCTCTCCGGGCTACAAAACACACCGTGTCATAGGAAGAAGGACTCCGGGCTACAAAAGCTCTCCGGGCTACAAAGCTCACCGTGTCATAGAAAGAAGGACTGAGTGCTACTTGTCGACTTTGCCATCTTTATTCAACTTTGTCTTGTAGTCCCACTTGACCTCGATTGATTTGTGTGACAGCCTGAATTTTTAGAATTTGTTTTCGATTAAATAAATTGGGCCTTTCATCGACCCGCCTATAGTGTTATTATCTAAGCTGATCACTCATGAGATAACTAGATTATCCGGGGAAGTCATTAAGGGATTTTAACATAATGGACTTGAGAATTCGACTAGAAATCGACTGCTCGACCGTGCTAGTCTGCAAGAGTCATTACGGTACAGTCGAAAATATATTAGAGATCGGAAATAGGTCGATTCGATTGAGATAGGTGGTCAGAGTATGGGTGATTCCACCAGATTGCAAAATTATCGTCGATTGACACTAGACCTATTTTTCTATTGCTTTGGTACCTTATGCTCGTAATTGGAACCTTGAGATTTTCACCACAATCGAGAGTCGCCCTTGTGTCAAAGATGTACATTATGACTCGAGATAAATCGATCACGGGTCAATTGTACCAAAAATTCCTAAAAATTACCCGATAGACTAGGTCACGCTAAAAGCGCACCGAATTGAAAATAACCGCGAATTTGAACCCGATTTTAGAAATTAAAAGTTCTGTCGTGTTACGAGCTATTTTAGAAACATTGACTCATCATCCGAAGAATTTTTAGACATTCCGGGATTTTTACGGAGAACTATTTCGGACGTTGCGGAAAATTAGCGGAAATTCGAATGGGCTCAATTGAAGGGAATTTGAACTTCCAAGTTGAGCCTTTAGGTATTGGGGGCTTGCAAAAAATTGTTCGAGATTTTTCTTTAGCGAAATTGGATCTCGATTTGGACAATTGGAGAGGAAATTAAAGCTTATATAGTGAAATTCGAATTTAAGCATAAGGCTGGAAATTGGGACTTCAATTTGGTTTAATTTTGGAAAACCTACTTAAGAAAGAATTAGAAGGGGACAAGGCATTCAATGAAGGGAATAATTATTGACTTTAAGCCTTGTTCCAATCCTCTTGAACAAGAAATCTATCTCGCCTTTTCTCTCGTCCGTCGTTGTCTCTCTCTCTCTCCACCAACCATTTCGTTCATTTCCCTTGGACGAGCGCTTCGTTTTTCTTCTCAATTTGTTGCCTCGAAGACCATCTACCTCCTCCATTTTGTTTCCCCTCCACCGAACGCTAGCCATCCGCTTGAAGCCCTACCAGCGAAGCCCACCATCATTTGTTTCATTCCACCAAGCAGTCTAGGATCTTCGTCCGTGTCTTGCCAATAGCTCCTTGCTGCTTCTTTATTCGGTCAGCCATCTTCAACGAAGACCGAGCAGCTTCCCACCGAAGAATTCCACCGAAGGCACCAACAGCTTTGGCCACGTCTCGCACACTATTAACACCCACGCAGCTCTCCATCGAAGACTCACGTTTCCTCCACTCCATCGACCGTGTTCGAAGCTACCCGTCCCAGTCAACTCGACAGATTTCCCCAGCATCTTCGTGGCCTTCATCCACCGATTCTCCTCCACCTCCAGCCCACAAAAATCCCCTGCAACAGTCCATGCAATATGTTCGGCCAAGTCCAGCCCATGAGCAAGCAACCCATGTAATTGTTCATTGGCCTAACAGCTCGCAATTGAAGCCTAGCTGCAGCAAGCTCAGTTCAGTTTTTCAACCTTGGGTCCAGCCCATTCAAAGCCCGCTTCAGCCTAATTTCGGCCCAGCCCAACTCAAAAACAAATCTCAGATTAGGCTGAGATTTTTTGGGCCAATTTTAGGTCCGGTCCAAGCCTGTGGGTGTCGTCGTGAGCCCAAGTTCAGCCGCCGTCGCGCTGTCGTCACGGTGAATCGGTTTCCGCAATAAATCGGTGAGTTTATGCACTAAACTCTTCTTAGTAGGCTAATGACGTTTAAGTTGTGTTTAGTTTAATTTAATTAGGAATTAGGTGGTTAGTTAGATTAAATTAGTGATTTAAATATGCAATTATGCATGTTAGGTGGTTAGATTAGATTAAGTGAGGCATAGATAAATTGTATTATTTATCTAGAAAGGTTCTGGAATTTTCCAGGCTCGTATCGGTACTTAATTTAGTGATTTTGGCCTAGGTTGGTATTTTTAGAATTTAAATTGAATTATTTAATTAGTTTTGTAAATAAATAAATGATTAGTTATTTTTCCGGAAATTAGACTAGGATAGCCAGTTACCAGAATTTTGTGCCGATTGCAATGGTGTGATTAATTTATTTAATTGAGTGCTATATTGTGCCAATTGAATTTAAGTTGTAATTTTGGGAATTTATCCCAAAATTGTATAATTTCATTAATTAATTAATTAGAAATTACCGAGGCGTCGGTTTACAATGCCAAAAATGTTTTCAGACTTTGTGTAAATAGTGGGAGTTTCTAAAGTAAAGATATTATATTTTTTGCTCAGGCCGGCCGTGTACCCACACACGATTATTTTTATCAGGTACACTTTAATATAATGAAATTATGCCAAGTTGGATATGTAATTGAGGAATTGATGTGCAAAGCACAAGATCCTTGGCCAGGAGTAATGTATCGTGGTTCAGCTTCAAGGAGCATTAATACCATTATAGATCTATAGTAGCTTCAGTGAACATTTTAGATATCAGCTTCGGTGAGCAAATTTTAGACATCAACTTTGGGTAGCAATGATATATGAGTATATCTATTTCAGCTTAGGTGAGCAGTGTTTGAATTGATAGAGTTTATAGATGGCATCGATCGTATGAAGTCGAATGAGTCAACTAGTTGATGGTTGAATTGAATTGAATTGAATTGAATTGTTTGGTCGAGTTTTTGATATTACTGACCTGCAGGATAGACCTGAGACAAGGTAAGTCCCTATGATTGTGTGATTGTGTGATTATGACGTTTCTAGGCGTATTTCCCTCATAATCGGGGTTTAGAGCATGAACTCGCTGAGATTTATATCTCACCCTGTCATGAGTTAAATTTTCAAAGTCATCAAGTGGAGGACCTGGAGCTGGGAGGAGGTGATCGGAAGTGTAGGTCAGTTAGGACCACTTCTTTTTGGAAAGCCACTCTTTGTAGTATTTTGGTCATAGACCTTGTACATGACTCAATGTGTATATAAATGTGTTTTTTGTTTGTGAATCTGTTGTCTTGCTTTTCTATCCCGAGATGGTTATTATCAGGGGATTTATTATTCGCTTCCATATGTGCAATAAAAAGAAAGGGTTGGCGACTTATCCTAGGAAGTCGCAAAATATTATTGACCAGAGAGGGATTGGCACACGCTCGGAGGTTTGGAGCGTGACAATTTGTGTCCTCTTGGAAGATCTATCAATTCCTAAGTATTATTCTTCTCAATGGCTGCAATTTCTACATACATAGCAATTCTCCAATTTTCTTTCTATACAGATTCATCATAGGTTGTAGGATCACAATATGAAAACAAAGCAAAATAGGTAAGTGGATCTTCATATTGGTCAACCCTTGTTACTTCATAATAGCTCATCCAAGCAGGTCTTTTTCAAACTCGATGTGGCCTTCTTCAATTTCTGCAATTGCATTTGACTTTGTGAACTTTCTATGATGGTTCGACTGGTTGTGGGCTCTTCATCATATTCAAAATTCATTGATTTTTTTTTTCAACACCTTTCTCACTCCATGGCTAGAATTGTTCTTCATTAAAGATCACATCACAGTTGATGATGATTTTCTTGGTTACAGGATCATAAAAGCTTGTAGGCTTTTGATTGATCACTAATGCCAAAAAAAAAAAAAAACACATATGGCTCTCTTGTCATCTAGCTTTTTTCTCTTCTAATCTGGAACATGGGCATAGGTTGTACGCCAAAAAATAATAAAGTGATCTACCGCTAGTCTTTGTCTGCTCCAAGCATCTTCAAGTGTCATACTCAAAACATCAAGAGTAGGGCTTCTACTCAAAAGATGAATACTCCAATTAATAGCTTTAGGCCATAAGATCTTTGGAACTCCACTTGCTCTCAATAAACTTCACACCATATTCAAAATAGTGTGATTATTCCATTGCAAACCCATTTTGTTGTGATGAATAAGCTATAATGAGTTATCTCTTAATGTCATGCTTCGCACAGAAATCTGCAAATGCACCCAAGTTGTATTCGCCACTATGACCTAGGTGAAGGACTTTTATTGGATTTCCAGTATCTTTTTCAGCAAGTGTTTTGAAGCTCTTGAATGTTTCAAAAGCTTCAAATTTTTCCTGCAAAAGTTAAACCAAAATCTTCCGATTGTAATCATCAATGAAGTTGATGATATACCATTTACCTCCATTGGAAACTGGAGATGTTGGCTCACAAATATTTGAATGGACCAATGCGAACGGTTTCTTTGTGTTAACACCTAAATTTTTGCGACTCAGTCATTTATTTATTGCAAAAAAAAAAAATTAGGGATTAATTTTTAACCCCTAAAAAAATATAGAATTAAAATTGCATAGCATATAATTTTAGTTGCACTTATTTATTTGTTTATCACTTTTGCATTTGATCAACGGCAAATGGACTTTAATTTCACGAGTTGACAATTCAGTATTTTCAAAAATGATTCATATTATTCTTCCAATATTTGGTAAAATATTTCATATATTCACATTAAGCGATATATTTTACAGAAGATTGGAAGTTTAATGGTGAAATATCCAGAGGGAATATTACACGTGGGGCATATATTGAGTAATATATTCTTTGACTCAAAATAAGAAAGATTACACAGTCAAAGGCAATTTCGTGCATGAGCCGAAAAAGGAATTAAAATAATCCATGAAAATCAAGTTCTTCACCTATGATAGAGCAAGATGTTTACAATAAAGCAGTGGAACGAGCATGCGATAGTGCCTCATGAAGGGAGGCTTTCATTAAATCTCCACCTGGAAGGAGAAACAGACTTCTTTATTATCTTTAGTAGATGTTTGGAAATATATTATGGACTAAATGTGGTTTCATTAGACTGTATAACTTATGTTATCCATTAATATTTAGTTTTTAAAGATATTAGTGTTGAGACTCTTGCTACTTATATGTAATGGCATCTTCTATTGAGACTCTATGACTTATGTTATTGATTGTTATTGGATATATTTTCAAAATCCATATTGATGTTTTTATATTCTTGTGATGGTATAGGTACTATGGAAGGGGGATCAAATAGTATATCTAGTGAACATGTAGAACCAGTTGAACAATTCTTGGATGATGATGATCTTCACATATTGCTAGCGTGGTTGTGCACGGTTGCGATTGACGCGTCTGTGCATACAAAAGAACCCATTAGGGACAGTAAATTATCAGGATCCGAATGGATAATGGAGATTGTTTATGGACATTTAGATAGGATATATGAAGCCTTCAAGATGGAGAGACATGTTTTTCTGAATTTATGTGATTTAATGATGGTAAGGGGTTGGTTGAAAGATAGTCGATTTGTTCGAATAGACGAACAAGTTGGATATTCTTTGGTTTATCACAGTAGCTCAAATAGAGATTTATGTGAGAGATTTCAACATTCTGAAGAAACGATAAGCAAGTATTTCAACAAAGTATTGAAAGCAATTATCAAACTTTCAAAAGAGATAATCAAACCACCATCCTTTGATGTCATCCCACAAGAAATTCTTATGAATCCTAGTCATAAACGCTACTTCAAGGTATGATTTCTATATCGGCTTTATACCGTCAAATACATGTAGTTCATAATCTTAATAATCTTAGATTGGTAATAAATTGACAGGATTGCATAGGTGCTATGGATGGCACCCATATAAATGATATTATCTCGGTGTCTCAGCAGGTTCGATTTAGAGGCAGGAGAGGGACTACCACCCAGAATGTGTTGTGTGTTTGCTCATTTGATATGAAATTTACTTTTGTATATGCTGGATGGGAAAGATTTGCCAACGATTGTCGAGTGCTTTCGGCAGCACTTGAAACTCCTCAATTGCAATTTCCCTGACCACCACCTGGTATTTACTTTGTTTATATAGACATTTGTGATTATATTATGGTTGAATATCACAACAAATTTATATATATCATGTTGTGGGGAAATACTACGTGGTAGATTCTGGTTATGCAGCACTTCCGGGATTTTTAACTCCATTTAGAAAGGAATGGTATCATCTCAGCAAATATAGAGGGAGTGGGAGACGGCCAAGAACAGCAAAAGAATTGTTCAACTATAAGCACTCTTCACTAAGAAATGTAATTGAGAGGTCATTTGGGGCATTAAAGAATCGCTTCACCATTTTGAGACATATGCCTCCATTTACAATTCAGAAGCAAGCACTTATTGTAATTGTATGTTATGCTCTTCATAATTACATTCGTGATCAAAATAGGATGGACGAATTTTTTTCTCTATATAGAGATCTGAAGTATCCATTTGGACCTACAGAAGTGGAGGTTGTAGATAATACATTGCATGAGCAGGCATCTAGGATAAACATGCTTAGGATAAGTATTGTAAATAAAATGACAATTGATCACAATATGCGTGAGATTTGTTGACTTTATGTTTCCAACTTTTGTAATATTGTTTTTAAGTATTCACTGTGATGAAGTTGAACAATGAACTATATTGTTTTATTATTGTGATGTCATGTATGGAAGGGTCCATGTTGAGATGTATAAGATACTATTCTTTTTGCTAGTTCTTATTGTACGAACTTTACTTATAAAATTTTCTTTCAAGTATGCACATATGACCATGTTGAAAATATTTTTCTTCACTCACCATGATCAAAATTAAATTGATGATCATTTCATGAGAATGAGAATTCAATACCAAGTTTACACTTTATAAAAAAAAAAACATTTGAGAAAAATTTGATACAAACTTTACTTACAAAATTTTCTACCAAGTATACACATATGATCATGTTCAGAATGTTTGTTTTCACTCACTATGAACAAAATTAAATTAATGAGCATTTCATGAGAATGAGAATTGAATATCAAGTTTACACTTTATTAAAAATAAAAAAAGCACTTTTTGAAAAATTTGAAACATAAATTTTGTACAGTTACCAAACGTGTTTCTGTTTTTTTTTTCTATTCTAAGAACAGAAATTGAGTGCAGTTACTAAACGTGTTTCTATTCTTTTTCTTTTCCAATAACAGAATTTTTTTCCACTTACTAAACGCGTTTTTTTGTTAAAAAAGTATTTCCTGAAATTTTTGGAACAATTTTTTAATAGAAACGCAAAGAAATGCGCCCAAAAGGAGCCGCGTACGGAGAGATGACAGGGGACCTTCTTTTTCGTTTCAGGGTCAAGGTCAGGGGGAGCGCAAGTTTGTTCACGAAAAAGAGAGGAAACGTGAAAGGGCAGAGGATCAGATTTTTTTTTTTTAAAAAAAGACTTCTCTTTTCTCTTTTGAGGTCAATAAAAATGACTTTTCCCTTTCTTTGACAGACGGAAAAAAAAAGAGGAAAGACGTCAGAGAAGGGGAAAGGTGGGCAGCCCACGCCCAGGAAAAGAAAAAAAAAAGTGCAAAAAAGAAAGGGGAGGGGAAGTCTTATTCATCATCTTCTCTAACCAGCTTGACGACACTGCCCATATTTGCTTCGCCTGCATCTCCACCGCGCAGCAACCCGCGCCGAAGCCTCGTGTTGCTTCAATCCGCCATCCACCTCGCCAATCCAACCCTTCTCCGGTCGCCGAGCACCGCCTGATCGAGAAACAGCCAAGATATGCACAGAGAGAGACCACAAGTTTTTATCTTTTCCTGCAGGTTACAGGGAGGGACGTCTCCACTAGTGTAACGCATCCAGGAGAAGATATGGAAGAAAAGGAAGCATGCAATAAAAAGACTCACAAAAAGATACTCTAAAGCCAAGACAGTCCCAACGTGGTCTTCTCTTGCTTGTCATCCATAGGCTCGCATCCACACAAATTGCAACCTCGCTGTTCTGAAACTCATCCGTGATAGCCCATGGTTGATCTAAGTCAGCGCTGAATCGGTGCTATCTATGAACGATTGCTGACCTCCATCAGATTGTGTGTGCTCCTTTCAACTGGTAAGTTTGAGATTGGTTTTGACCTGTTTACAGGTTGAAGTTGATCTAACCATCATTAATTTACTTAGTCCAATCGGAGTTAAAAAATCGTGAACTTGGCTTATGAGCTTGGGAAGTGTAATATCATAATTTGTTCATGTCGATAGGATTGGGATAACGAGGGTCAATTTCAAGTCAAACTGTTGGTGTTTCATCTTGGATCCACTATGAATCGTGCAAATAGGTGTTTTCATGATTAGAGCATGTTGATCTGACTTTCTCTGCTGTTTGAGTGCATATGAGTGTTGATCAATATTACTGCACATCAATAATTCTTGATGGTCCTTGAGCCTTCACCATGATAACTTTTTGCCCTTCACCGTGAGCATCCTGCCGAGCATCCGTGAGACAACACCACCAGCCACAGTCCGTGATCCTCGTTCAAATTTGGTAATATCATTCGCGAAATTCGGTAATTATCTTATCTAATTTGATTTGGATATTTTATTGCCTAAAATATGCTTTTCAATATCATAAGCGCATTCCCAATTAGGATTTATTGCCTAATCTGCAACCGCATGTCAATTTTTTATTTTATCGCTTTAGATGGAATAATTAATCACGCGGGAATATAATTGATATTTTGATTTTAAGGCTTAAGATCAATTTATCGATTTTATTAACGAAATAATCAAGCTGATTATATGTCGTTTCCAAATTCGAACAATGGATTATATCTTTGATGGCCGTGAATGACTTGGTGCTCATCTCACTTTTATTGCCTCATTTATCCCCAAAAAAATATATTTGAGTTAGATTAGGTTTATGCTACGACGTTACCTATTTTAGGATAGTTTTGCATGTTTAGAATAGGAAATTTTTAATTACGAATTTTTATAAATAAAAATCCCCAAAAAAAAAAAAAAAAAAAACAATAATTTAGGATGTTAGTCTTTCCTTTCATTAATTTAAATTGCATGTGTAATTATTGGGTAATTTTAATTTCGAAATTTAAGAAAACATAAAAATAAGGGAAAATCTCAAATAAGGACCCAAAGTAAGCCCATTTTCTCAAATAAGGACCCAAAGTGGTCATTATCCCAAATAACGATATGAAGTGGCTAACAAGTCTCAAATAGGGACCTGAACCCGCTGGCCGGTGAGCGTGTGGCATTTCCGATGGCTGGAGTATGGGCAATTTTGTCCACAAAAAATATTGATAGAATTTGACAAATTCTAAAAAAAACAAAAACCTCCGTACTCTTCTCACTCCTCCCTTCTCACTCTCAACCCCCACCCCTCCTTCATGGTGTCGCCATCTTCGCGCCAGCCTCCCCGCCCTCCTCCGCTCCGCCGCCCTCTCGCCGATCGCCGTCGCGGCCCACCTCCTCCTCCAACCCTAAATTCGCCCCCTTCTTCACCCCTTCCTCCACCCCCGCCACCACCACTACCACCACCGCCCTCCCCCCACGGCTACCTCCTCACCTACGCTGCCCACTACTCCACCTCCACCACCGCCGCATCACCCCTTCCTCCCCGTCGCCGTGGCCAAGGGCGCCGGGAAAGGTAGGATCACCGATGAGTTCACTGATGCCGGCGCGATCGGACATGTGTGCCAGGTGATCGGCGCCGTGGTTGACATGCGGTTCGACGAGGGCTTGCCCCCGATCTTGACGGCCTTGGAGGTGCTCGACAACTCGATCAAGCTTGTGCTGGAGGTGGCCCAGCACCTGGGCGAGAACATGGTCAAGACCATCGCCATGGACGGGACCGAAGGGTTGGTGCGCGGTCAGCGCGTGCTCAGCACTAGCTCCCTGAGTTCCAAAGGTACGTGCCCTCCTTTTCTCTCTATCTCTCTCTCAGTTGGGTCTGTGGAAGTGGATTCGAATTGTGCCTGAGATGTGGGTACTCGAGATGGAGATGTTCTTTGTCTCATGGGTGGGTCTGTGGAAGTGGATTCGAATTGCACCCGAGATGTGGATACTTGAGATGGAGATGTTCTTTCTCTCATGGTTGGGTCCGTGAAAGTGGATTCGAATTATGCTCGAGATGTGGGTACTCGAGATGGAGATGTCCTCTATCTCTTGGTTAGGTGGATTTGAATTGTGCTCGAGATTGAGATGTTTGTGAAATACTTTGTATTACTTTCTTACCTCTGTTTCCTTTTCTATTGAACTTGTTTCTGGGGGACTGAAAGTCATTCGGTTCTAGTGAACTTGAAGAAAAAGGTAAAGCAAAAAACTTCACATTCTCTCCTTTCTACAAGTCTGCTAGATATACCTTGAAGAACTTATGCAAATCTTGTAGTTCATCTACCCTTTACTTGTAGGTAATGTAGGCACTTTAATTGTACTACCGTTAACCCATCAAAAATAGGAGTCAATTTATCCCTCTTTTTTGCTTTCAAATCTCTGCAAGGAATTGATGGTTCCAGAGTTGAAAATGTGACGGAATCTATTCATATTGCTATGTTGCAGGAGATGTATCTGCCATGGCTCCTGATGGTAGAGGCTTCTTGTGGACTAGATTGTGCTTTCAGATTCAGGGTTTTTATGTTGGTTACTTATAAATTTGTCCATCTTGTTGCTTTCTTATCAAAGAGGACTTTGTGGAAGTAGCTGAGTTCTTTGATGCTGTCGTCAGTTGGGTAGTGAAAATCAAGGTCATAACCAAAGGTGAATGATTCTACCAAATTCATTTTTTTGTTTGCCAATTATAGATGGTTCAAATCACCTCTTGCATTCACGCATGCTTAATGCTTTTTCTCTACCGCTTCCTCTTTTTTGTTCACGCTTTCTTTATTCGATGTTTTTTTTTGGACAAAGTTCTTTATTTGATGTTAAAAAAATTTGTCTAGCAGGAACAAAGTTGAAGGACTTCTTGGCCACAATGCAGTCTTCCCCTCACTTTCAATCAAAGATTGCTACAATTGGGTCCTAAACTTCGCCACGATCTCGAGGAGTATGCAAAGCAATTTCCTACAATCGAGTTCGAGAAAATGGCAATAAAGTACAAGAATTGAGGGACAAATCATGGATTAGTGTGGTACAAAATCAATTATGATGTAGAAGTGCTGCTGTAGATACAAATTTCGATGCCAAGAAAGTCTGTATCGTGATTTCCCTATCTGAAACTAAAAAGGATACTGTAAAGATGGAAATTTGAAATTCTCTCTTTCCTTATTGCACCATGAGAACATGTTAACTGAGAAACTCAAGTTGTACACCTGCATCTCCTTAGGCTTCAATGGACAGAGAATTTTATTTCTGCTATGGTGATGAGTCTTATATAATAAGTTGATGAAGCATTAATATCAAAAGATTCCCCGAAACAGCCCAGTCTAGTGACATAGTCTATATTCTACAATTAAATGATTATCATGCAAGGCTTTGATTTCATACATGATGCAAGGGATGTACGAAAAAATGAAAAAGGTGCAAAATTATGTTGTCTAAAGCTTGGACGTGATGTCTAAATGGCCATTGACAGATCAAGTTCAATGGGCAGAGAAACTGATGTCCATGGACTAATGAGCTTCGACTTATTCTCTAAGAACATAATGGTATTTCTAACTTGGAAAAACATAGCTAGGGGTATTACTTCAATTTGAGTTTGGGAACCCAATTTAGCCAAAGTTCAAGCAACAAGGAAGTCGTGCTTCCAGCACGCTAAATGGAGTCAAATGATATCAACAGATTCCATAATTCTATCAAATAGATAGATATGCAGCAAAGGGTAAAAGCATAATAGATATTAGGAACATAAAACTTAGATACATCAACCACGAGACTACAAGATGTGTGGTCCTCCTTGAAGACCACGAAACACGGCCTATATGATGGAAAAAATAAATATCCCACGAAAGAAATCTTCCTAACGAAGTAGACCTATACATATTTATACTTTAAAATGCTCCCTAATAGACCAAAATAGACCCATCCACATCAACTAACAAGAAGAGAAATTGTGTTGTTGGTCCTGCATTTCTCAAAAAAAAAAAAAAATTGCTCATCTTCCACCGCTTTCAAGTTGAGATCCTTACATCCTCCTCTTTGCCTACGATTGAATCAAAAAATAAATAAATTAGTCAAAACCTTTAACTCCATACATACATGTAATAGAGCTCTACATGTTCCTCAAATAAGCACTAAATGGTTAGCAAACAAGTACTATGATAGGTTGAGAAACAATCCTACATGGCCAGGTGCTTCAATGAAAAAAACAATGGAGTCTAAGAATGTTTTAAAGTTGTCGAGGACAATGGTTTATAGAGCTAGGGCAACGACAATGAGTATGATTACTGGGAATGAGGAAGAGCAATTTCGGATGCTTAGGAGCTATTGTCAAGCACTTCTTGATGCCAACTCGGGATCCATGTGTATAATCAAAACCGAGCAATATCAAGACCAGTACAAGTTTAAGGCAGTCTATATTTGTCTGGATGCGTTAAGAAGGGGCTTTGTAGAAGGATGTAAGCGCTTTGTGGGTTTTGATGGTTGCCATTTGTCATCAGGCTACAAGGGTATACTTCTAGCAGCAATGGGCATAGATGGCAACAATCAAATGTATCTGTTTGCATGGGCAGTTGTTTGACAAGAAACATATAAGACATGGCATTGGTTTATTAGTTTGATTGCAGAAGACTTGGGGATTACCGACCTTGAAATTCAAAGTACTAGACTTTCTTATGTGACAAACAGAAGGGATTGGTGCAAGTACTAGCAAATCTAATGCCTGAAGCATAACACAGATTTTGCTTAAGGCATCTTTATGAAAACTTCAAGCTACATCACAGAGGGGTAGAACTTAAAAAGCTCCTTTGGAAGGCTACCATGGCGACTAGATTATGTGATTTTGACTGGGCAATGGAAGAGCTGAAGGCAATTAATAAGAAAGCTTATGAATGGTTGTCTCAAAGGCCTCCAGTGCAATGGAGCAAGTCCTACTTCAGGACAAGCTCAAAATGTGATATTTCCTTGAATAATTGGTGTGAAAGTTTCAACAAAAGCATCATTGACGCAAGGGACAAACCTATCATCACAATGCTTGAAGCTATAAGAGTGCAGCTCATGGAAAGAATTCATAAGCAAAGAGATGGGATGGCTAAGTACACTTTGGTGTGATATATCCTAATATCCAAAAGATATTAGATCTTCAAAAACAATTTTCAGCATCATGGATTCCTAGCTGGAATGGGGAGGATGAATTTGAATTGAGTGGCCCATATGGTGACAAGAGAGTTGTTAATATTAGACATAGATCTTGTAGTTGTAGAAGATGGGACATCAGTGGAATCCCTTGCTATCATGCTGTGGCAACTCTTATATACATGAGAGAAGATCTTGAAAAATGGGTTCACACAAGTTTTAGTAAGGAAACGTTCATGCAAACTTATAGCCATGTTGTGCATGTTGTAGATTCTATGGACACATGGCCTCGCTAGAGAGCCATTACTCCCACAGATGTGCCCAAGCAAGTTGGCGAAAAGAAGAAACAAAGAACAAAATCAGTGAATGAAACAACCGATAAAAATTTGAAGACAAGAAAGAAGAAAGTTGTGCAAGAGCCCAAGGAACAAAGTTGAAGAGACAAAATACTACAATCACTTGTGGGAAATGTGGTGGCATAGGCCATAACAGGTATCATTGCAATAATCCATCAATAGTATCGATGGCAGTAGCATCAACATCTTCAGCCCCTTTAGCCCCATTAGAATCACAACCTAAGATAGTTGAATTTCTTGCTTCAACTTTTGGTAACATCTCAAGCTCGTCAACATCTATAGGAAGGACAAAGATGCAAGTATCCATTTACCCTTGACTTTGTCCTAGAAGTGTTCTTATTTGCACCTGCCCTAAATTTATTAGGTGTATTCTTAACAAACCTCACCTTTCTCCTATTTTTTATGGCATGGTTCCTAACGGCCTTTCTAAACTCCTCAGCATTACTAAAGCACATTCCTAACTTGAAGACAGGATTTTCCATATCAACCTCAGCATTAAACTCGGGATGTGTATACTCATTTTCGCCATTCATATTCAAGAAATCTACATTGTCGGCTAACACATCTACATACCGACCGATGTCTCCAACCTCCATATCCTCTCCATTGAACCATCACTGTTAGCACAACTTACATTTCTCATGTATAACTCGTCAAGATCAACAAAGGCGAACCCATCTTCTCTAGCAACGCCATCATACCCACCATCATATATTGAATAGTTTAGTTCTTCACATCCCTCAACTGGTGCAAAATGAAGCAAAAATAAAGTCAATATATTTCCATGCAAAACGTACACCACGAAAAAACAAAACAAAAATAGTAAACAATTGCAATAAAAGTGTATCATGCTTTGATTAACGAAAGAAAACTAGGCACACTAGTGACTATATACCACTCTTTTATTGGATACTGTTTGTCAAAATATTGTGCATTATGGAGTTAAAATGTTTTTGATGTTGCCATAAATTTCTCCTTAGGCGAGCCAACCATGGTGGCCCGAGAACCAAACTTAGAGATATATACCATAAGGAAAAGAAAACTAATCCCATTCAAAGAATTTCTTAGGCTCATATGTTATTGGCTTGAAAATTATGGAAACGACTACTAAGTTTGGTCGACTCAACTTTTGTCTGATTTCTCTTTCTCGTTCAACAAACAAGGCTGAAAACACAATCATATCAAGAAGACTTAATTGCAAATTTACTAAGTAATTGTGGAATGATAACTAGCAGAATCTACAATGCATCTTGACACAAAGATTAAATAGTCTTCATATTAATAACTTGGGAAGAAGAACTTCTAACAAGTAATCTAACAAATTGCTGCTTTAGAAGTTACGTCTAGTGAACAAAAAATGCAGAAAACAAGACACCTCCAGTTCCTAATAAGTAGTGCGCACAAAAATTATTGGAAACAAGATGCCCTCATGCTCTGACTGTAAACTCATGCGCACGTAGACTCAAATTGATTTTGTCTCAACGTGTTTCCACCAAATTTCGTCCTCTAAATACTTTCTATCAGAGTACCCATATCAGAGTAATTATAGTTTTTTTTTTAAATGTTTATCTACTTTCCCTATGAGAATCTATGTGGGTTTTTAAATTCCATGACAGGCCGTGAGTTCCAACCATCAACGACAAAATATAAACCAGAAAAAAACAAAAAGAGAGTATAAAAAAATCGCAAAACAGGGACCACCATCGCAACATGTAGGACCCCAACAGCAGTAATATCTAATTAGAAATCCATAGTTGACACAAGTCATATGCATTTTGTCGGACAAAAGAGACATTAACTCAAAAATCCAACAAAAAAAGCAAAAAGAACACCATAAAACAAAAGAATTCGTCCTACCATCACCATCCTCGCTGCCATCTGTGTGATATTCCACCACATGCCCGCGCCTTGTTGACATGTTGCTTCGACAAGTTACAACCACTTTGAATGAACGAAGGATCGATTGCACCAATTTGAACGAAACTGACCTCGGGAGTGTGAATCAAAGTGTACGGCAAACCTAGGAAAGGGTAATGAAGAATCGAGACCCTTGTGTTACACACGAGTGTCTCAATAACAAAAAGGTGGCTTTACTCGAGATTTGTTTTCTTCGTTGGAAAGAAACGAAGATAGAAAACAAAAGAAGATGTGAAGAAAAGGTAGGGATTTCGTTTTGTGTTTCAATTCGTGTTCCATTAACAGAAAATTTACGTGCTCCAAACAAAAGAGGACAAAGAACGGAGAAGATGAAGAGAAGAAGAAAGGAGAACGTGAAGAGGTTTTTTTAGGTCAAAAGACGTGAAGAGTTTGGGGGGGGGGTTTGTTTTTAGGGTTTGTCAAATTCTATCAATATTTTTTGTGGACAAAATTGCCCATACTCCGGCCACTGGAAATATTACACGCTCGCCAGCCGGTGGGGTTCAGGTCCTTATTTGAGACTTGTTATCCACTTCGGATCCTTATTTGGGACAACGACCACTTTGGGTCATTATTTGAGAAAATAGGCTCACTTTGGGTCCTTATTTGAGATTTTCTCTAAAAATAATCATGCATATGTCATGTAAAATTAGGCCATTCATTGCACATCATCTAAATGTGTATATGTTAGAATAGCTGCATTAATCTTTTCCTATCATTAGATTAGGTCATTTAATAAATGTCGTGTGACATATAGTTTGCATGTTAGGCTGCACGTTGCATGCTATTTTGGTTTAAAATTCGGTACATCATTGCATTGCATTGCGCACATTTTTCTAGATTTCATTTAAAATAAGAGAAAATCTTGAAAAAAAAATTAAATGATTGAGTGTTAATTAGAAGTCATACTTAGGACTACTAATGTGAATTATGATCTAACATTGTAGATGCTTTCATTACTATGAAGTAAGTCCCGTAATTTATTCATTGCTTTATTGGGTGTTAAATTGGTGGTTTGTGTACCTATATGATCGCCTCACATGTTAAGGAAGTAAATTAAAATCAATTCAAGTTGCCTACAAAATATTTTTTTTTCAAAATAAAATAGAGAGGTACCGAAATGGCGTTGAGAAATCTAGTATAACCAAGTCTCCGAACTCACACAATTTCTGGTTCGTAGGAGCAAAGTAAATCTCCCATTACTTTACTTAGGTTTCTAATCAACCCACAAAAAATACCTTAGCGGTGACTCCTAATTAAAAATCAATTGTATGTTAAGAACTTGAACTTAAGTTGTGAATTGGTATGGGCTTGGGAGAGCCCGAGTTAAGTTTAGGTTTAGTAATTCATTAACCAAACCCTAGGTGGTGTACCCGAGGTTTGGTCGTGACACTTTGCTCTCCATGCTTTTCCTTATGGAAATTGAGCATAGTGTCATTTGCTAACAATAGAGTCTTTACATATTTCGAATGGAGTAGTGATTGGGGGCAGTCCCGCCACCATCTTCTTTTGATGTAATGCCCGTAGTCCATCAAAGTTGAGATGTCCATATCTAATGCCATACCCAAGTTTCCTCTTTTAATCTTGTAGTGAAGAATGAGTGGGAAGTGTTGTGAAGATATAGTGGGAACATCTGATTGGCAGTCATTGTAACTTGAGCAATCAAACCCAATTTTTCATCATGGATTCTGCAAACACCTCCTTTGAGTGTAATTTCATAGTCCTTCTCTTGTAATTTTCCAACACTTAGGAGGTTGGTCTTTAATTCTGGAACATTAAACACTTCTTTGATAGTATGTATTGAAGTCCCTTTAGGACCAATTGTGACCATCCCTTTTCCCATGACTGACACGGTAGAGTCATTTCCAAATTTTACTATGGTGCGGAACGACTCATCTAGTGCAAAGAATGCTTTCTTGTCTCCACACATGTGGTTGCTATAGCTAGTGTCAAGATACCACACGTTTGAAGAAGTTTTCTCATTTTCTTAACACACCAACAAGAGAGCTTTTGCTTCTTCCTTTTCTACTACAAGTTAGTCATTTCCATACTTTGTGTATTTAAATTGGTTCAACATTTAGATTTGTAATGCCCATACATGTGGCATCTAAAGCACTCCACTTTGGATTTGTTTACTGACTTTGGTCTAAAATCTATTGAGTGTCGATCTCTACATCCTCGTCCTCTACCTTGAGAATCACGAGAAAAATAGCCATCATATTTTTTATTGAAATTGCGGTGATCATTGGTTCCCCTTCCTTTGCTTTTGCCACTATTCGTTGTTGTTGCTAACGAAAAGAGATTTGCAGTTGAGGCCTTCAATGCCTTCTCTTCTAGTTCTTACTATAGGAAATTTTGTTCATAAATCAACAACAATCCTTGCAATTCATTAATTGAGAGTTCTCCAACGTACTTGGCTTCTTGAATAGAACAAACAACAAAGTTAAACTTTGGTGTCAAAGATTGAAGAATCTTCTCAACTATTGTGACATCTTCCGTCTTATCTCCATGGATTTGCATCTTATTGACAATTGCCATTATTTGGGAAAAGAAATCTATGATTGTTTCTCTTGATTTAAGCAATTCAAACTCCCCATGAAACGTTTGGAGTTGCTGCCTTTTTGCCCTTGCCGAGCCTTGATATTTATTTTTCATGGAATCTCATAAGTGTTTGGAGTTGTCCTTGCAGAGAATTGTCTCCAAGATGGACCTGTCAATAGCCTAAAATAGATAGTTTTTTGCTTTAAGATACTTCAATTTTGCTACTTCCAGAGCTATCCGTTGTGATGCTGTCAACTGAGCTCCTTCCTCTGGTTTGGCTACCCACTTCGAGTGCATGGCAACTCTCGCTCCCATACTTATGGCCATTTGATTGCGACATCCCAGGAGGCATCACTAACTCAATTAGCAATAATGATAAAACGCACAAGCAAAAATGTAAACAAATCTCCATCCATCATTCAACAGGGATAGTTAAAAACATAATCATACATATAAGTGTCATAAGTCAACATTTCATATATGTCAAGTTCAAAAATTAAATAGCTAAATTCATTACATCCGACATGCTTGATTGCACTGGATATGCCTGACTGCACTGCCACAACCTTCTACAAAAGGGCCTGGGGTATGCATATGCCTATAATATTACTAGGATGGTCCCAAAAGTGCTAGCAACCCCACTACTGCCTAAGCCTCATTGGCCTCTCGGATCCATGAGTCTAGCTCGGCAATCAGCTCGGGGTCAAACAATTCCCCATCGGGGATGTCCTTGTCCTTGGCATCCCAACCGATGCCTCCCCTAGAGCCTCCGATACCCGATAGACCGTCAAAGCCACGGATGGGACCATGACTCTTGTTGCCCACCCAAAAATACCATGCTACAGATCGGTGTGGCACGAGATTAGGTTGGCCTTCATTAACCCAGATGGTTGTGACGTAACACGTGTAGTGCGTGTCGACCCCTCCTACTACGGGATACTCTGTCACCTCCCGATTGTGCTTAATAGGGAGGCCAAATCATATCTGACAGAATGGCTTAGCCATTCTTAAGGCTTGTAAACATTCAACAAACAAATATGAGATAAACTATGTGACACATATAACACATAATCCTTGAGAAACTCAACCTGTTTGCCTTGGAAGTGCCCTAAACAAGCAAGTATCTATCGATGGCAAAATATGGCAACGCTCTTCTTGCTTTACCCTTACTATTCTCATAGTAACAAATTTATTATACAAGGCCATCAATATAGACGCATAGGCAATTCTATAACATATATTTCATGCTCTCAAGTCAAATGTGCATTGTGGTTCAACTCATGCGCTCATGCCATGCAATAAGATGGACTTGAACACATATGAATTTCATGCACTTTCTATACAAATATGTCCAGATTATTACGACCACTCAAGACCCAAGCCCAACCGAAGGTAGCAGTCATCCGACGTAATCGAGCATAATCTCGGCCCATTGAGCACGGCATCGTCCCGGGTAAAACACATCATGACAGTCATTTTTGTAAGGAGTTTCATTCTGAAATCTATTTGCGAACGGCATCCTGTTGAGTTGGGGGCATCCGAACTTAATCAGGTATCGTCCTTTGTAAAATGCATCAAGATAGGTCCACACCCCGCGTAACACTTATCTAGGTCATTGATAATCACATGGGCATACCATCACACAATTCATTCCTTATATTTCTCATTTAACCCATGTGATACTCATGCAATATGTCACATCACTCATCAAATGCCACTATTTTACACACGTGCATCATATTACATTATATAAATGCATCATTTAATTCATAAAGAATCTATGGCATATGGATCACTTATCACAATAGGGTAAGGTCATCGTAATATTCCAAAATTATTTATCACGTGCTATTACAACAACAAATGACTCATCTTTTATTCATATCACAATGTCACTTCATAACGACACCCGTGACACATATAATATAGGATACCTAACCCATATAACATATATATACACATAACTCATATAGCACATACACATACAATCAGTGTTGACGTGGATAATTTTTTTATAATTTTATAATTTTTTTTTTCTTTTGCTTTTTCTTTCTATCAAGTTCTGTGAGGGATGCTAGCCAACTCTCACAGGTCACAAGCAAGAGCCATGACCCTCGCCTGTGGCTAGTGAGGGCCTTGGCTTGCCCAATGGCAGGCAAGGGTTGATGGGCCCTCGCTTGTGACCGGCAAGGGTCAACCAACCCTTGCCTGTGACTAGCAAGGGCTGCCTACCAAACCTCGCCATCTCGGAAGAAAGAAAATGAAAAGAAAAAAAAAATGAAATTGGAAGAAAAAATTCGCTATCCCCCTTTAATGTCCCAAAAAAAAAGACTTTGAAATTCCACCCTTCGACAATAGCGGGCTATGTTATTCAAACACAGTTTCTACAGCAGATAACTCGTTCTTTGGCTCCAATCAAATCATCCCGGATGAATCTCCGAAAAGGCGAATCGTGGGCTACTAACTAATCATCTTTAGGACAAGCGTTGTCCAAAGGTTTCGTGATCTAAATTTAGAAAAAAAAAAAGGTACGAAAAGTAAATTTAAATTATTGTGGCCTGACGTATGGGGTAGACGACCGTCATGCCTCGAACCTCCAAGCACGTGCCCATTCCTCTCTGGTCGATAAAATTTTGTGACTTCCCAGGACGAGTCGCTGACCCTTTTTGTTTTATTGCGCATGCGAAAGCTAAAATAAATCCCTTGATAGTAACTATCTCGAGATAGAAAAGCAGGACAACAGGTTCACAAACAACATGCTTTTATATTTACACAGAGTCATGTACAAGGTCTATGATCAAAAGACTACATAAACTGGCTTTTCAAAAAGAAGCGGTCCTAACTGACCTACACTTCAGATTACCTTCTCTCGACTCCAGGTCCTCCACTCAACCACCTTCTAAGGACTTGAAAATGGTTATATAATAACCAGTAAGACAATGTCTCAGCAAGTCCATGCTCTAAACCCTGATTAGGAGAGAAATAAGCCTATAAGTGTCCTAACCACACAATCACACAATTAGCACAGAAGACTTACATCGCCTCAGTTTCTTCCTGCACGTCAGCACAATTCATATCACATTACATATAATCAATGCACATAACAATTGGAATGTCTTAGCAACTCATTTAATCACAAGAGTCCCAATTATAAGGTCCAACCATTATGACACGACACATACCATGCCACACGGTTTTGTCTCATAATCAGGTGCATCAAACTCAGACAATCATGCGTTTCAATTGTTAAATAAGCCACTCAAGGCGCTGTTGACTTCCATGTTTGGCAGTCTACTGGCGTAGCCAGGCATCGTCTCTTCCCCATGGAGCATGGCTACGTCACATTGATAGCTATCTTGAATGAGCTTAGGTCTAGAATCTACTGCGACCCACTACCCTAATGCATGGGTAACTCAAAGGTGGGATTTAGTAACGTTCGGCTTAAATGCTAGGATGGGTTCTCTTTAATCAACACACAACAATTCAATCTCGGCCTAGGACACCGTGCATTGCACTCAAAGGCCTCAGTTAAGATAGTGGTCCTAGCCTATTTTATTCGTATTAAAAACATCTTGAAAATAGTCGTGTGTGGGTACACGGTCAATTCGAACCAGAAAACCGATACCTTTCTTTTTCAAACCCCACTATTTGATATAGTACTTAAAATCTATTTTCGGTGTTAAAACCCGACACCCGAGATTTTCTGAATAAATATCAAAATTCACAAATTTTGAAGTAATTTACCAAATTTCCAATCAACACTCAATTTGCACAAATTTACACTCAATTCCAGAATTTAACCACACCATTACAATCGGCACGAAATTCTGGTCACCGACTATCCCAGCCTAATTTAAGTAATTATTTAACTATTAAACATTTTCCAGAAATTAGGCTGGGATAGTCGGTGACCAGAATTTTGTGCCAAATAAATTATTCTAACATCCTAGCTATATACAACACACTAACCTAATTAACTTATAATTTCTAACCACCTAATTAAATAATCTAACTAACCTAATTTAACTAACTAAACTAATAATTAAACTAATTGCACTTAAATAAATCTAAACACCCCTTAGATGCATTAGCCTATTAAGAAGAGTTTAGTGCATAAACTCACTGGTGTATCATGAAAACCAGTTCACCGCGACAACGACGCGACGGCAGCCAAAACTTGAGTTTGTGATGGTGTCGACATAGCTTGGACCAGGCTTAAACTTGGCCCAACAAATCTCAACCCAAATCTGAGATTTGCTTTTGAATTGGGCTGGGCCCAAAGCGGGCTGACTTCACGGGCTTGGGCTGCTGAATTGAGCTAGCCGTTGGGCCCAAAACTTGGCTAAGTTGGGCTAGACTGAACTGCTAAACAAGGGCCGAAGTTGCTGGACCTCAAATGGCTGGGCTTGAAGAAATCGCTGGCTTCAATCGGTAGTAGGAAGCTGGGCTTCGCTGGTCTCGTGTTGAAGACGTTGGGCAATGGGCCGTGAAGACACGCGAAGATGGGAGCTGAGGGAGATGGGCCTAATGCTGGGCCGGTCGCTGAAGCTGATTGTTGACTGGACAAGCAGCCGGCGTGTGCTAGGTCTTCAGGCTGGCAGACGAAGGAACATACCGTGTACGTGCGGCAGCTGCTTCGGTGCTGGACAACGCACGAAGGAACGTAGATGCTGGTGTCTTCGGTGGATGCGTGGATGAGGGGCGTCAACAAACCGTTACTAGTTGACTCACGGATGCTGCTGTGGACGCGTGGAGTTGCTGGTCCGTGGAATGTGGGCTGAGCAGAAAGAGAGCTTCGGTGGTGTTGCAGTTAATGGGTGAGAGGAAGATGCGAGGAAATTTGGAGTGTTGCGGTCAACGAAATAGAGAGAGAAAGTGGAGGAGATCGTGGGGGTTGATGGGCAGATGGTGGAATGGAGCGACTGAAGGTGTTGGACGATGCACGAAGAAAGGAGGAGGAAGGGTAGCTTCGAAGGAAAAACAGAAATGAAAGAAAGGCAAAAGTTGAGAGAGAGGTTCGGTTGCTTCGCATGCGAGAAGGAGACCGAAGAAAAAGGGAAACCGGTGAGGCATGCGTGAGAAGCTGGCTGAGGGGGGCACAAAGTCAAGATTAAAATATCCTAATCCATCATAACTTGGTCCCCACAAGTCTCCAACCTTATCCCTCTTGTCCCCTAATTATTTTCTTGATTAAAATTCCCCAAATAATCAAATTTTGAAGCCAATTTTGCTGCCCAAAAACCAGCTCCGAATTTCACTGATTTAACTTCAATTTCTTCACTCAATTTCTCCAATTGAGGTCCAATTTCGATAAAGAAAAATCTTGAACAATTTTCTATATATCCTTGACACTCAAAGGTTCGACTTGGAAGTCCAAATTTCCTTCAACTAAGCCTATCTGAATTTCCGTTAATTTTCCGCAACGTTCAAATCGATTTTTCGTAAAAATCCTAGAATCTCTGAAAAATTTTCGAAGAATGAGTCGACGTTCCTAAAATAGATAGTAACACCACAAAACTTTCAATTTCTGAAATCGGGTTTAAATTCACAGTTAATTTCACTTTGAAGCGATTTTAGCGTGATCTAGTCTATTAGGTAGCTTTTAAGAATTTTTGATACAATTGACCCGTGATCGATTTATCTTGAGTCACATTGTACATCTTCAACTCATTGGCGACTCTCGGTTGTCGTGAAAATCTCGATGTTTCAAATACGGGCACCGGGTACTAAAATGATAGAAAAATTGGTCTAATGTCGATCGACGAGAATTTTGCAATTTACTAATCACATATCTCCATCGAATCGATCTATCTCTCGTCTCTGATCGATTTTTGACGGTGCCGTAATGACCATTGCAGATCGACACGGTCGAGTAGTCGATTCCTAGTCGTATTATCAAGTTTATTGCATCAAAATTCCTTAATGGCTTCCCTAGATAGTCTAGTTATCTCGTGAGTGATCAGTTCAGAGAATAACACTATAGGTGCGTCGATGAAAGGCTCGATTAATTTAATCGAAAACGAAATCTGAAAATTCAGGCCGTCACAACGACGAACTGTAATTTGCGTGGAATTCCTCAAATGGTTCCGTCGTCTCCCTTGCAAGATTCTATTACGTTATTGAATTGACCTCGCATAGATGTTGACTTTGTGAAGAAAAATGTATTGAACAGAAGACGAAGACGAAGAAGAAGAAGAACATTGATGAATGAAGAGTGTTTGTAATTGTATTATGTATTTATGAATAGTAGAGTAATACATTTATCTGAGAGCTCAACCTCTCAGTTTCTCTCACTTTCGGTATATATACACCATGATCGAAAAGCTGAAAGAATAAGAAGATGAAAAACTGACTCAACAGAATATGTTAATCTTGCAAAACTAAATAACTATTCTTCAGTAATAAAGCACGTGGACGCATGGAGTTCTTAGTTGTGCTACTGATGAAGGCCAGGGTCGAGCTTTCGATCTTGTTTTCTCTATTCTTCTTGATGACTTCATATGCACGTGTAGCTGTAGCTGTTTACACACTTGCGGCAACATATTCTTCATCCTTCTTTACTTTCACCAACTCTATTTTCTTATACTTCTGATCCTTAACATCCCCTCGCAAATTGGGAAGGGGTAGATGACCCAAGCCCAATTTGGTGCGAAGAGTAAAATGTGTTAAACGAATTAAAGATTTTGTAAAGATATCAGCAAGCTGATGAGCACTTGGAACATAACAGATAGCTAAAGATCCTGAGGAAACCTTTTCGTGAACAAAATGAAAGTCCACTTCAATATGCTTGGTGCGAGCATGTAGAATAGGATTAAGAGTAAGAGAAATAGCGGACTTGTTGTCACAAAATAGAGTTGTTGGTGTAGACAAGTAGATGCCAATGTCACGAAGAACAAAACTAACCCATGTAAGATTAGCAGTAGCTGAAGCCAGAGCTCGATATTTAGCTTCTGTTGATGAACGAGATACTGTAGATTGTCGTTTTGCTAACTAGGAAATAAGATTGGAACCAAGATATGTACAAAATCCAATGGTTGACCGCCTGGTGGTAATACATCCAGCCTAATTAGCATCAGAAAAACCATATATAAGCTGTTGGAGTGTATGAAGAGACCAAGATTAACAGTGCCCTTCACATATCGAAGGACCATTTTTAGCTTGTGAAAATCTCCTAGTGTTGGCTGCTGCATTTTCTGACATAGGAGATTTATGGCATCAGCAATATATGGACGAGTCATAGTGAGATATTGAAGTCCACCAACTAGACTGCGATACTCAAGTGGATTGGTCAAGAGAATGTTGTTAGTTTCCATGATGACTGCTCTCAACAACAGGGGAGTGGAAATAGGTTTGCAATGTCTCATATTAGCTCAAGTTAGTAGATCAAGAGCATACTTTGTTTGAGAAAGAAACAGATCTTGTGAAGTATGTTTGGCCTCAATTCCTAGAAAGTAATGAAGATAGCCAAGATCTTTCATATGAAATTGAAGACTCAGAGATTGGATCATATTGGAAAGCAACTATGTTGAGCTACTAGTGAGCACAATATCATCTACATAGAGCAGTAAGAGTATTGTTTCTGAGCCATGATGAAACACAAATAATGAGTGATCAGTGGTGTTGCAGAGAACCCATTTTCAAGCAGAAAATTACTAAATTTATCAAACCAAGCTCGTGGTGCTTGGCGAAGGCCATATAAGGATTTCTTGAGAAGACACATGTTAAGATTTCTACAGATTTGTGAAACCTGGTGGCTGCTCCATATACACTGTCTCATTCAATGTTCCATATAGGAAGGCATTTTTAACATCAAGCTGATGAATTGGCCAATGCTTTATCATTGCCACAGAGAGAACAATGCGAATAGTAGCATGTTTATTGACAGGGCTAAATGTTTATGTTAAGTCAATTCATTCTTCTTGATGAAACCCTTTAGCCACTAACCGAGCTTTGAGTCTGTCAAGACTCCCATCTGCTGCAAGTTTAGTTTTAAACACCCATTTACACCCTATGACATGCATTTGATCAGTTCGAGGTACTAATTCCTAAGTCTGGTTCTTATATAAAACATCCATTTCATCCTCTATTGCTTAATACCAGCCTTATCTGCTAATGCTGACTTAACTGACTTTGGTTCAATAGGAATTGTATATTCACCCAAACATGCATACTTAGGATTTGGTTTGACAATTCCAGACTTTAGTCTTGTTTGCATAGGATGAACAGATAATGTACCTTGTGTATTGGATGGATGATTGATATGTACTTGATATGTAGTGGTCTTTGTTGGTGGGTTAGGTGCTTGAGTAGGATATTCCTATTCTTTAGAGACTATATGCAATTGTGGCTGTAAGAAAGATAAATTTTGTGATATTGCAGTAGGATCTGATGTATCAATGTGGGTACTCTGCAATATACCATTATCTTGCAAATGCCCTATATGTTCATTTGAGTTATGGTTGACTTGTTATGTATTGGTGGAATCTAGAAAAGTAACTCCATTGATCCACTGTTTGTACAAGTCAGTACCTTGATTATACTGAGTCGTTAGTCGATTGGTGAAAGGAAAGACTGTTTCATCAAACACCACATAACGACTGATATATATATGCCCATTAGTAGGCAAAAGGCAACAATATCCTTTGTGTCTTCACTGTATCTCAAAAATATACATGTGAGAGATCGTGGATCAAGTTTATGTTGTGTGTATGGTCTGAGGTAAGGATAATAGGCACATCCAAAGACTCTTAAATGTGCTTAGCTAGGCTTCTGTTGGTAGAGTTTACTATAGGGTGAGGCCATATGTAACTTTGGTGTGGGAAGTAGATTGATAATGTAATTGGCTATCATGAAAGCATCAACCCAGTACTTTAATGGAACTTTAGCATGATAAAGCATTGCTATTCCTAATTCAACCACATGTCGATGTTTTCTTTCAGAGATCCCATTCTGCTTTGGTGTATAGGGACATGAGATATTTTGTTTAATGCCACACGGTTGTAGATAATTCTAAAACTTGTTGCTAGTAAATTCACCTCCTCCATCACACTGAAAGACTTTGATTATACAATCAAACTGATTCTCCACTTGTTTTTGAAACATGATAAAAATGTCATGAAATTCTGATTTCAGTTTCATTGGATACATCCAACTATATTGAGAAAAGCTGTACACAAAGGTGACATAGTATCTAAATTTCTGGAACGAATCAACTGGTGAAGGTCTCCAAACATCACAATGTATCTTTTCTAGAGGAACAATAGCTGCAAAGTCTGACGAAGGGAAAGGTAAAGCAGAACTCTTGGCAATCTGACAGCTTCCACATATGTTTTGAGTTCTTGTATCACATTGAATTAGATGTTGATTCTGCAAATACTTCAATGTTTTGAAATTGGTATGTGCTAACCGTTGATGCCACATATCTATCTTCTCCTACAACTTTATGCATTTGAGTGAAAAGGCTTCTGTGACTTTTAGATCAACTTGATAGAGTCCCTTGACTTTCCTTCCTAGCCTCATTGTTGTATTGGTGCAATTGTCCTTCATATACACCCCATATTTGTCAAAAACAAACGAACATGGATAATCATCTGTTAATTTTGAAACAAAGAGTAGATTTTTCTTGATTTCAGGGATTATCAACACATCATTTAGAGGTAAAGAACGGGTTCCTGTATGTAATAAGGCATCACCAACACACGAAATTGACAGACATGAACCATTTCCTATCATAACAGTATCAGTCCCATTATATGAGGAGCAGTGATGAAGGATACTAGGATCAACAGTAATATGAGCTGTGACACCAGTATCTGGATACCATTCAATGCCATGAGAATCTTCAATGTGCATTGCTACAAAGGCAGTTGGAATTTCTTCAGATTGATATGAATTATCAAAACGATACCAACATTGAAGAGTTGTATGTCCTGGTCTTTTATAGATTTGACATTCCAAAGGAATGTTATTTGTTATTTTCTCATCCCGCACACACTTGTTAGAAACTGAACTCTATGGTGGATATGACTTGGTAGCTTGGTACCTTTGAGGAGGATTTGCATATGGTCGAAAACCCTGTCCATGGTTAGACCAATTGTTTGACAACTTGTTATACTGATCCTCTTGATTCTAATTCTGATTACTCATTCTATTATTTTGATTTCTTCCTGTTCCAGCATAGCCATACCCACGATTCCTATTATTCATTGCATGTCCTTTGCCATAACTATGTCCTCCTTGATTATTATCTCTTTGATTTCTGAAACTAGAATTTTGCAGAACTTCAGACTTTCTTTGTCCTTAGTAAGCTAGATTAGGATTATATTGACTTGAGGAATAGATCTGTAACCTAGTTTCGAATCTCTCAAGCTGAGAAATAACCTCATCATAGTTTGGTTGAGGTTTTAGACAGTACATAGTAGTTCTGAAGCTTTCACATTCTGATCCTAAACCTTCGAGAACACCAAACATCTTGGTTATTTCATCAACTAGTTTCCCTATTGCATTAAGTTGATCACAAATGGATTTAAACTCCCTAAGGTAAACAGGCAATGTTCTATCTCTTTTCTAACAAGCTTGTAACTTTCCCCTTAGCTCAAACTCCTTGGCTACTAATTTTTGTGTAAAGTGATTAAGAAGTGTTTGCCATATCTCATAAGAAGTTTCCAGCCCGATGATCAAACTCAAAATATTCTCAGATACTGCTCCACTAATCCAAGATGATGCTAGTTGATCAGTTTTTACCCAATCTATATGATTAGGATTCACTATTTCAGTTTCATTACCTTCAACCTCAACCTACAACATTTGAGCTGGTGGTGGTGATTCTCCATTGATGAATCCAAAGAGATCCTGACTTCACAAGAATCTGTGAAACTGTGCTTGCCAGAGCAGGAAGTTATCTTTAGCTAACTTTATTGTAACAAAGTTAGATATATTGATATGAATCGAAAAAGGATATTTTGGTGTTCTTGCTGTCATTTTGTATTTTCAGAAACTTTGAAGATGTGCTTTCACAAACACGATCACCTATTGATCTTGCACGATTCAAGATCAGAAGAAAAAACAGATTCAATCAGAGAGAACTCAGAAGTTGCTTTGAACTCCTTGACATCATCTAGATTTCACGAGCTTTGTATCGCTTTGAGTAGTATAGCAAAGATGACTTGAGCTCTCAAGATTGCTCTGATACCATGTGAAGAAAAATGGATTGAACAGAAGATGAAGATGAAAAAGAAGAAGAACATTGATGAAGGAAGAGTGTTTGTAATTGTATTATGTATTTATGAATAGTAGAGTAATACATTCATCTGAGATCTCAACCTCTCAGTTTCTCTCACTTTCAGTATATATACATCATGATCAAAAAACTGAAAGAAGAAGAAGATGAAAAACAGACTTAACAGAATCTGTTAATCTTGCAAAACTGAATAATTATTCTTCAGTACTAAAGCACATGGACGCGTGGAGTTCTTAGTTGTGCTACTGATGAAAGTCAGAGTCGAGCTTCCGATCATATTTTCTCTATTCTTCTTGATGACTTCATATGCACGTGTAGCTGTAGCTGTTGACACACTTGCAGCAGCATATTCTTCATCCTTCTTTACTTTCATAAACTCTGTTTTCTTATACTTCTGATCCTTAACAGACTCGGTTCTGAACAGAAGTGAATTTTATATTCCGAAAGCAACGGAAGTCGTCTCGGAAAGTGTCACTATCAACGCACGCGCATCTTCTTCTGTAAATCACGAAAACGTGGCTTACCTTTGCACTCGGCGACGGAGCTTCTAGAGGAGCTCGATTCTCTCCGGCTGATCACTCGTTGTCGATGGCTGTGCCATTTCGGTCGTTCTGATCTTTTCGGGCAAACGCAGGCGCAGCTTTTCTCATGTAGAATGCATTCGTGCCAATGAGAAGGCTATGGTCAATTTAGCCACTATTTTTGAATGAGTGGCATTAATAGATTTCAAACGCTAGAATCAATGCAATTTTTCTTCTTCTGGGGCTGGCACACCTCGTGGCTACCCGTACAATATAGTCAATTTAGATCGCCAAATTTCAACTTTTGCAAACGAGATTCCGCAACTTGCAATTTGATTGTTTAACTACAAAAGGGTTAGCCTTCCTTTTGGGATCTGATATGAAAAGGGTTAGCATGATTAGTGAGAAAATGTTACAAATTGATATCTTAAGATAAAATATGATTTCCTTATAATTTGAACAAGAAAAAGATTTCTAACAAGATCTCCACCTACCTATTGTTGATTAAAAAAATGATCGGAACTTGCGATCATGAAATAACCGGTACACCTATCTCATTAGGGAATGGGAACAATCATGAAGTTTCTCCATATGCTGGTGACAGAAGTGGCCGGCCGTCATGCGCGCATCTTGCATGCATGCCTATACTTTACAAAGCCGGACTCACTTTCAGGACTAATTGGGAATTTTTCCTTATGATTTGGATTTGGTGCATAATTCAAATTGGTCGACATCATTTTTGAGAAATACATTAGCAAATCAATGAATTTGGATTGGGTCATATGCAGCCGATTTTTGCTCCCGAAACCATTGACCGATCAAAAGCCGTTTGCAACGCAACGGTTGAATTGGCATCACAGAAACTAGAAATGATATAAGATCTCGTTGACCAATTTATCAATTAAATCAAATGCCTTTTAGTCTTACTCTATTAAATAATTCACAAATGCTTGCCAAATTTTGCTAAGTAATCACAGTTTTTCCCAGGAATATTGCTTCCGTTGGTCCGCCCGCCATCATTCATTCATCGGAGTGACGTCTTCAGATAAAATGTAAATCAATTCACTAATAATTAATTTTTTTTCCATCTCTATTCTTAGGATATGGAACAGGAACTCTTCTGCGAACGATGAATTTTTTTCCTTTCCTATTGATAGTAGCTACGAGAAAATTTTGCATGTCAAAAGGAGAAATTACGCACCATGAGGTACCGAGCTACACTGATGTGATGGACCGGCGATTTGCTAGTCTAAGAACTCGTTCTCCACCACCTACCTCAAATCGATTATAAATACCAACTTTTTTCCCAATTAATTTGCTAACAGATCCATGATTTGACCCATTTCAGTCCACAAATTGGGCTCAATCTGTCGATAAGGTTCGATCACCTAAACATCATATTTGATTAAAAGTGATACGTCGCTAAATTGAGCAATTTTTTTTTTCTCAATAAAAAAGGATGCGGAATTATTAAAGTATGACGTTGGAGGTTAGTCCGAATGCGATGGCTGAAATTGACCATTGCATCAAGAAACCAACTTAAATAACTAAAACCGTAAAATTACGAGATACTATGTGCTATTGATACCTTATCGACATTTCTTGTCCGCGAATTATTCTACAAATACGGTCTTCAATCCCAACAATTCAAATAGCTTATAAACCTTTATGATAAAGATCAAAGAGTGATCATACAAAAAACCCTCTCTTTGTAGTCCTTACCCGACATTTCTTCAACAGGGAAAAAGGAAAAGGAAAATAAAAGGGGAGAGAGCTCACTTTTTAGGTCCGCATTAAAAGTTGGAGAGTTTGCAAATATAATCATTAAAGTTGGGAATCTTTCGTGTAAAATTAGGGAAATTATCTTGCGTATCAGTGATACACGTAACCTGTTCCATAGATGCAAAAGCGTATGACACGTGTTTAGAGGCCATGATAAAACTTGATACTAATTGGAAATTAATTTATAAAATAATTTTATGGCATATGTATTTTGTCATCTAATCATTGCTCCCATATATCCTGCCGGTAATTATGATTGTTAAGAGTGAGCAGTTTTAGGTTCCATTAGGTTCCACATATTCGTTAGAACAAGTTCCTCATTTTTTGGGAATCTAAAGTCTACCATGCATACCTTAAAACTTATAACTTACATTATCATAAATTCTAAGTCTGTTCTAGGGTCTACCCAAGTTCTATCTGTATTATTAATTGAATAATTGCAGTGAATTATTACCTTTAATGACAATCACTTATTGCCAATTCGCCGACCATAAATTATATTTATACACGTGAAGAATAAATTCTCAGTCATCAATGGAAGCTCGGACTAGTGAACCCATACAATAGATTGTGTAAAGTTATAGACCAAGAAAAATATAAAAAATTGTTCTAGATTCATGTTCTAAGTTTCAAGTTCCCAATTCCATCTACTTAGAACTTGAAACCTACTCGTTAAGATAGGTTCTCCAATTTTTAGAAGTTGAAATCCATCCTACATATCTTGGAATTTTTAATTGGACAAGTTTCCACCGGTTCGGTTTTTCAATTCTAGGTTCTCCTTGAAATCATGCTCAAGCCGAATGGCTGCTGGATAATATTCTTGAACAAGACACCCAAACCGATGGAAACTAATTAAACGTTCTTGTGGTTTTTATTGAAGAGAGTGTTGGAAACCTTGGGACAGACGAGGAGGAATCATGTTGGAACTGGACTGGTAGTATCCTCTGTCTTGCAGCTACAATTTTTTTTTTTTTTCAGTGCAATTGCTGTCCTTGGAATTAGGAACTGTTAGAAAATACAAGTGCCCCGTCCCAATTCATCCATGACCAATCGAAGCCAATGAAAGTTCGTTCGAGAAATTAAAGAAAAGAAGAAAAGAACTTATGTTACATGATGCTTAATCATGCGTGATGTGAGAAAGTACACATAATTGCTTACTCGACTAATCTTGAAATAATTAATGATATGTTTGTTTGGGAGAAAACTACTTTTAGGAAAATAACTGGAAATGATATTCAAGACATCCAGAATATCTCTCAATCTTTATATTACTAGAACGATTACACTTTGTTTGTCGACAATGAAATCATTATGAACGTGTGGCTCAGGAATCTCTTGCATGTTGTATGAGCCGGGATCGAGCTTTCCAAATTACTATTGCACGCGTAGCAAGACCCACTGGCGAGTGTAAAGGAGCACTGTTTAAGCTTTGCTAAACTTACGAAGTCCTTAAGATATCCGAGCTAACAAGATGAATAATTTCCCTCCGATCAAGACACAGAAAAACGAGCATTATCAATGCGGGCTCATCATCTCCTAAAACCAACCAGTTCCTGTTCTTACACTAAAGAGTAACAAAGGACGTTAGAATTTTAATCTCTACTGCTCTGGACGCAACGATTTTGCTTCTTTGGCTGCATTTTGTTTTTAGCAGTTTTTTTTTTTTTTAACTCAATGACTGGTTAAACTCTCAAAGATTGCTCTTTCAAAGTAACAACTTTTTAGCTTGATTCCCTTCGTTGCAAACATATTAAATAGTAAGTTAATTGTATCTAAAACAAACTCGATACATGCGCGACACATGCTCGAGGTCTAGTTTGAGAATTGGGACAGAATCAACCACATAAAGGTCCTCAAGTGTATAAGCGATACACACCTTTGATGTTTGCGATTGTTCTTTGTATGTTATTGATCACTTTATATCTTTCTACTAATACGTAGAAAAGTGTCGAATGCGTAATTGCTTTTCCTGTTATTTGACAAGAATTGTGGCAATGAGTTACTTTATTGCCCTTGTTTGCAAAAAATCTGCTTAATTAAATAATTATGGGGTAAAATTAGATGATAAAGAATTGATTCAGATGTTACCACAACATGAGAGATGAAATCAAGGTCAAGACTTTAAAATAGAGTTCCTTTTATTCTGATGATTCTAAGTGGAAGTATTCAATGAAGCACTCTCTACACTCCTTTCATCTCCTTTGGAAGTTCAATTTTGCAATTGCACAGGCAAATATACACGTGAAAATTAGCGGAAAGGCCAAAAGCATGATGGCTACGATGTAGAGTTGATCGTAGCGATACCCATAATAATTTTCCAAGAAGGTGCTGATCGTCGTTTTTTGTCCATGAAATGTTATCTCCTTATGGATGTCTCCGTATAGCGAACTAAGCATACCTCTAAAGGACCAAGTGACTGGGCATATCCAGTAACACCACCGCCACCAGACTGGAATTTGCTGCCAAAATGGATGATAAAACACGAAGTAAGATGTGTTAAGCCACAAATAATGTTCAGGATTGAGTGTTACTTGACAGAATAGCAAAAGTTTGATGAGACTTACGGGTCCGGGAATCAGGAACCCCGCGAACAGATTGAACATGGTGAAGACAGAACTCCCAAACACCATAGCCACTTGGTACGTCGGTGTCAGTGAAACAAGCATCATTCCAAAGTAATTGTAATAGAGCAATGTACAGAACATGGTGTAGAAGTACCAAAACACTTTATAGAACGAGACATAGAAACCTATGGCAGGGTATGTGATCAGCACAAACAGAACTGCTTGCAAGAATATGTATGGAACTTCAATAACCACCTGCAACATATTTGAGAGACATAATATCATCGTTTGAATATAGAAGAACGAGAAATGTATCAGCATAGCCAAGAGAAGACATCACATAGGAGCATGAATTAGTGACCTGAGCAATTGAATAGGACCATGATGAGTACATTCTGGCAAATCGTTCTCTGTAGACAACCATGCGTTCGGTAGCAACAAACGGCAGAATGGAATTGCTGTTCCCTACCCCAATGTTTTGCATAAAGAGATACATCGATCCAAATATGTTGAAAAGATCCTGCTCATTGTTTCTTGAAAACAAAGAATCATGTTTCAGCATCTTAGATGGTTAAGTTTTACAAGCTTGTAATCTCAATGTTTGACAAGGTATGAAAGATTTTTCCCAGACTAACTGGGTTGTATGAAGAACTTACATTTCCTTTCCTTTCTGCCAAAGGAGAGCAGCACACAACAAGGAACATGCGGTAATGAAAATCAGGCGCACCAGGTTGTATTTGGGGCTTCTCCAGTAGGTTAGATGTTGTTTCCACAAACAAGTCTTGAACTGCTCCCATCTATTTTGCTGGAAGCCTGCAGAGAAACACATTTCCTTTGTCCCAGCCACTGGCAAATTTAGCTCTCTCACTAATTCTCTGTTCATCCTACAGCGGCCAAAGATATTCAATTAGCAGACATCTTTTTTTTCCCATTGCAAGTATGAGAAGCACCATTTATTTGTTCATATGTCATTCTCTGGTGAATACTCCAAGTTAGCATCACATAACAGACAGAAGCATTGAATTTTGCATCCTTTGTGCTTGATGAGCGCTTAATGTGTGCTTCACATGTGCTCTGAACATTATACTCTTGTATGCTCACCTGCATTGATCAGATTCCTCATAAATGATGCCATAGTCTATACCAAGTTGAGATTCTATTGAAGGACTTGTGATTTCCAGCATCCATGTAGCAGGGTTGTAATTATCCTTGATTTTTGGCACTCCAGGGATACTCTGGACAAGGGGAAATGTAGGGATTCAGTAGTCAAGCTTTCTCAATCCAAGTTAATTTTTTCTTTTCAAGTGTAGATTATAAGGCTATTCAGTAGGTTTAGTCAATTTTATACGTTTTTTTTTTTCCTTTTGGATGTATCAACTAGGTTTGCAGCTCATCATAGAACCAATTCATACTTAATGACGTGCATATTATGAGAAAGAAGTATCAATTGAAGTGTTCATGTCTGAAGTGTACCTCAAAATATTCAATAAGCTTATGTGAATGCTCTCCAAGCTCTCCAGAGTATATCATTTGACCTCCTCTTTTCATCAGGATTAGCTGCATAGTTCATCAATTGTGACATGCTTCAGTTGCGTTCGTCACAGTTATTGATGTACTTTACAAACATATGTGAAGTGAGTAGTGAATGGAGTTTCATGCAATATGCACAAAAATTCTGTCGTCTAAGCAAAATATCTTGCATAGCAGAATAGATTGTCACAGGAATGAATGCATCAGCAAGTTACCTCGTCAAAAGCCTCAAATATGTCGATGCTTGGCTGGTGAATTGTACACACAATTGTCCTCCCTGTGCTAACAATATTCTTCACGACTCGCATTACAATGGCAGCTGCTCTAGCATCGAGACCAGAAGTAGGTTCATCCATAAAGATGATTGACGGGTTAGAAACAAGCTCCACTGCTATAGTCAGCCGTTTACGCTGCTCGATTGATATACCGGTCACACCAGGAACACCAACTATGGCATCTTTTATGTCATCTAGCTCAATCATTTGAAGTACTGTAGCCACAAATTCCTGATTGACAACTTATAATTCAGTAGCAATGCAATTTAGCTACTAATTAGTGCAAAATATTAGCACTCAATATGTGACGCGAAAGACCTAATGTGGCTTTGGTCTGCCTACTGGATTTGATCAACATGAGAATATAGAATGTGTAATTGATATGCTAAAATCTTTCCAGTTGAGCACAAGATTTAGCTGTTTATTGGCACTCATCTCGGGAAGACTGTCCACAAGATTTATCCAACAATTAGCAGACAGAGTGACATTTGTATCTCAAAGCGTGATGTACAAACTACTTCCTGTTTTATCCGCTTACTGAAATTCTTCATCTGTTTGTTCCAAGTTCAAGTCCTGCTCAAATATCAAGCAATAGGGTATCCATAAAGATCGGCATATTCTATCCAGATAAAGAAATCTTACTGCTCTTGTATTGTTTTCAATGTGGGCCGGCAACCTTAACCAAGCTGAGTATGCCACTGATTCCTCAATTGTAAGTTGTGGAGAATGTATGTCGGTTTGCTCACAGTAGCCAGATATTCTTGCATATGCGGCTTGAACTTTAGGATATCCTCCAACCTTAATGTCTCCCTCGATAAAACCACTGGTTTTTCTTCCTGAAAGAACATCCATTAAAGTTGTTTTCCTGCGCCACTGATGCCCATCAAAGCCGTTAGGACTCTGGGTCTGAAGGCTCGGGTAACGTCTCGAAGAAGCTGTAGTCTCCTTTCTGGGAAACCTTGCTCTCTTAATTTCTGGAAGCATTTGAAATTCCGTTATGCCAATCATTTATTGATATGACATGCAAAACAAACACTTATTTTCAGCAACTCAAATGTCTCACCTTGGGTGTTTCGAAGTACTGCACGTTTTCAAATGTTAGAGTTGTTGGTTCAAATGGTAAAACCATCTCTATACAATTTCAAAATTGCACTGGTGTCACAAGGCAATATAAACTGATTTAAAATATTGACCAGTACTCACAAATGCATGATATCAACCATTCTTGTGCAGTTTTGATGATTTTTTCAATGGATGATAAGTGACTAACTCTTATGAAACTTCTAACCTCTAATGTTTGGCTCAGTGGTACTTTTGTTAGCTGCCTGTTCTCCTGAGTAGGACAGTTAATGTCTCTGTCTTTATCCAGCTGGGAGAGCTTGCTGGAGACAACAGCTCGAGATCTGCTCGGAGCTGTGATTAGCCGATAAATACATGTTATTCAGTGAATAGTGTTAACCCTCTGAGAGAATTCCTAGCCAGCATGTTCAATTACCTTTTGAAAAACTCAGAGCACAGGTAAACCCAATGTTGAAAACCATCCAAAATCCAATCAATGCCCCAAGTGATATCCAGCGAAAGTGATCACTATAATCTAGACCATGCTGTTTGAGCACTTGTTGCCCCATAGTGCCATTAAGAGATGAAACCTGCAGAGGACCGTTAAGCCTGTTAAATACTAAACCCCACCATTGTCATGGGAAATCCACTCATGTGAGACTGGTTTGTTCTTCAGGATGTCACCTTTTCCACCTCGGAGCGAGAAACTCATTTACTGAAACACCTATTTCTGTATATGACAATGGAGAGAACCAGAATCCCCACCTCAACCAACTGGGTAAAGAAGCTGCAGAGAGACAAGGCTGCTATGTTCCTATCAATTTGCTAAAGTCCGTATAATTAGAATCAATAAAATTGAACTTACGTTTTGGGATGGCAAAGCCACCGAATAAAAACAAAACAACTAAAGAGAATAGACTGCAAAATGCTGCAACAGGTGGATTTCGAACCACAGAAGCTATCAATCGGAACATTGATATCGATACTTGATGCAATAGGAAGAGCAGGAAGAATTGATAAAGGAACCTGACAGTCATGAAAAAAGTGAGTGGCTAAAAATCGTATCATCCCTCTGATATATTGAATTTTGGAATTACCTTTGTGGTTCAGGACTATAGTTAACTCCATAATAGGTAATAGCTGTCCAAAGAAACGCATCGAGTAAAGACAATGGGATTTTCAGTATGGCCGCTGAATGGTATAAGCCCATGCAGGGTAGAAGAAAATATCTCGTTGCTTGTAAAAGACACCAAGTCTAGAAACAGTCATTGCCAGCTCCGGAAGACCATTAATCATGAGCCGGAGGAGAGCATAAAATAGGGAACCCATGAAAGATCCGCATGCGCCAAGTCGACTTTCATCCGTGGGCGCAAGAAGACAGTCACTGTAATAATTGCAACGACCACGAGCTGCAAAGAGTATCCACCAAGTCAATGAATTTCGCGTGCATTTCTCATTAACTATGTATTGTGACTGCACATTCTGAGTCCAAATGGGTAATTACCTGTGCTGATCTGAAGACATGAACAAACCAATTGCGCTTCATGAGGAGCCATTCTCTCGAAAGGCACGCTTTGAACAACTCCCACTTTTTTAAAGAGTGAATTTCGAAAGATAAAGCACTTCTGTGCAGCTCAGTTTTCTCAAGAGGCCTGGCAAGTTCCTCGTCCAGTGTCTTTCCCATTGATGCTCTTTTTAAAACATTCTCGCAAACATGCTTGGAGATATGAAATTATAGGTCCGGTCTTTGTGATGCCAGTATTGCGCCTGGTTCTTTTCGGTAATTACCTGCCAAGAATTCCCAAAAACAGAATATGTCAGCACTATCCCTGCACAGTTTGAACACCTCTTTATTAAGCAAGAGTGCATACTTCTTGGAGAAAGTCAGCAATGGCTTTTCTCATTGGGCACTTGAAACCACAGTGTTCAAAGAAGCTAAGAACATCCATCCGAGGTCCATGGTACACTACATGTCCCTGTGCCATTAGAATTACATCATCAAAGAGATCAAAAGTCTCAGGTGCTGGCTGAAGAAGCGAAACCAAAATTGTGGACTCTGTTATGTGCGCCAATTGCTGCAAGCATGTAATGATCTGAAAGGTAGTGGAGCTGTCCAAGCCTGTTGATATCTCATCCATAAATAGAACTCTCGCCGGACCAATTATCATTTCCCCTGGAAGAGAGAACATCGAAATCTGTAATGAAGCCTAAAATTTACAGTGTGACATAGAAACTGTTCCTATAAGTTTCTTGTCATTTGCTGTGTGTTCACGTAAAACTAACCGGTTGTCAGCCTTCTCTTTTGACCACCAGAAATTCCTCTGTTCATCGCATCCCCAACAATTGTATCTGCGCAGATGTCAAGTCCAAGAACCTGAAAAGGCGTAAAATCGCAGCAATTGTAGCAAAAGTAGAATTGTCTGAAAATAAACTTGGTAACTCCTTTCGCATTGGAAACATTACCTTCAAAATGTAGTCTGTTTGAAGTGTTCTTTTCATTCCTCCTATAGAAACTGCCTGCTCATATGGTCATAACGTCATCAGAAGCCAGTATCGCCAGTTGTTACTGTAACTAAAATATCATAATGAACCCATCTTTGCACAAATATTAACCTTCATGTAAGTGTCTATGCTTGGCTCTGGATTAATTCCTGCTTGCTCCTCCCTTTTACTAACTTCTTTCAACATGGCTTCAATGAAAAGCAGACACAAAGAGGATCAGCAATGACCACTGAAACTAAAAGTAACTTCAAGGTTGGAGAACAAACTGTTACCTGCCCTTCCTCCTATGCCCTGACATCGTGCAGAGAAATCGAGTGTCTCCCTCACAGTCATCTCGGAAATATGTGAATCATATTGGCTTATATAGGCTGAAGTCTTCTGAGGAATAAACTCATTCAGCTTGTACCCATTGTAGGAAATCTCTCCCTTGACCTTCACCGTACATCGATTGTCAATTCCGCTGATCTTATATATATGCATGATCATTTGCGTCTGAATATAGTCTAAGTATAGGAGCTATTCTTGTCAGAATGGAAAATCTACAAAAGACTGAACACCAAAAAGGTAGTACCTTGAGGATTTCTCGGATTTGCCTGCTAATGCCTGTAATAAGGTGGTCTTTCCGCATTCTGGTGGACCTAACAAGAGTGTCATCCTGCAATATTTTCGAGAGAAAAGGATTACGCTGCACAGTAACATCGTATGCGTCAACTTTTGAATCTAAACGAGTGCATATGCTGAGCTTTAATACTAACCTCGCAGGCTTAAGGACGCCGCTTACGTTCTTGAGGATTCTTATCTTGCTCCCTGATGCATGCAACCAACCTTAATAGTTGGAGCCTGCTTCACAGAGAAAAAAAAGGTTCTTGGCTTCCACGTGTATGTCCTATGATTTTACAAGAACTGTTTGCAGCTTGATAGAATAGAGAAGCAGTTGCCTGAGCTAATAAGTTTGTTAACGATAAAAAAAAAAAAATATATATATATATATATATATATATAAATAAAGTTAAAAAGAGTAGTACTAATTCCTGGTAAAACTCCTCAGATTGTAAAGCGAGTGCAACTGGATTTTCCATGGTTTTCGTTAGAATTTGTCTTGCGAAAATAGGTAATTAGTTTTCAAAATAAAGCAACAATGCAACACGTATGTCACACCCTATCGACTTATGATAAGAGAAAGATTTGAATTAGATGTTTTTAATGTATGCTCCATTGAGACATGGATGTTCTAAAACTGCCAATTTTCTAACTGGATGATCCATTTGCATCACGTGGCCAGTTTGCTGTCCTTCTCTAATGTCCCAAAAGTAGGAGCTTATGTTATCCAAACGTACTATTCACAAAAAGATAGTATGTTCTTTGACTTTAAAATTGTATCGTCCTCGATAAAACTTAGAAAACTTATGTCCTATGTTTTTGCCTGAATGGATTGCAATAGCTTGATAGAATAGAGAAGCAGTTGCCTGAGCTAATAAGTTTGCAACCAAATCAGCCAATTAAAGATAACAAAATTCAATTAAAAATAGTTTGCATTAATTCCTCGTAAAAACTCCTTAGATTGTAAAGTGGGTGCAACTAGATTTTCCATGGTTTTCATTGGGAATTTGTCTCACGAAAATAGGTAATTAATTTTTAATATGAAGCAACAGCGCAACCGTATGTCACATCCATCAATTTACGATTAGTGAGATTTGAAATCAGATATTTTTAATGCATGTCCATTGAGACATTGGTGTCCTAGAACTGCCAATTTTCTAACAGAAGGATCCATTTGCATCACGTGGCTAGTTTGCCGTCCTTCTTTGATGTCTCAAAATAACCTTCTTTGAAATTCCAACCTTCAGTTTGCTCAAAAAAAAAAAAATCCAACCTTCAGAAAAAGTGCCTCCAAAAGCAGTAGCTTAAGTTATCCAAACATGCTGTCTACAACAGATAATTTGTTCTTTGACTTCAAAATTATATCGTCCTCGATAAAACTTAGAAAACGCATAAAGCTTGGAGGAGAGAGAGAGAGGAAGCAGATGGAGAAGAAGATCTCACGTAGAAAATGGCCTTGAGCGCGTTCCAAAGAGTTGGGACGGATTCCCCATGAACGGCTTTGCTGTCTGCTTCTATGCGCAAATTCTGATATCTCACTTCCACGGTCGGAAATTCAAGACCCACTCTGAGAATTTAATGTCATATTAGCTGCACTTTGTCATATAAAATAATCAAAGTTGTCTGCCTTTTACTAGACATGGAAGGTTTGAACAGGAATTGAAGTATAATGTGCCTGCCTCTGCACTCGCTTCCGGAGCTTCTGGAGGAGCCGGAGATTGTCCTCTTCGACTGCCTTCAACAGGCCGTCCACGAACAGCCGCCTCTCCGAGTCCCCGAGCTTCGCCACGTCCACCACCTCATGGCCGAGCACTGCTGTCCTCAGCCGTCGGTACGTCGGCAGCCTCTCGATCGCTGCCCACCGCAGCTCCAGCTCGTCGTCCTCCCGCCTGCAGTCCTCCTCGCTGAACGCTGATGGCATCTGGTCCTCCGAACGAGCAATGCTCCTGAAGCTGCTGGAGGGGAGGTGGCGCAGCGATGATGAGGAGAAGCGCCGGCTTCGTCCTCGCTCCATCTGCATGTCCGGCTCATCACTCGTCGTGGACGGTTGCGCCATTTCAATTCGTTTAGCTCTTTTTACGAGCAAATGTAGGTAAACGTTTTTCATATATAGTGAGAGGCGGATGCCGCATGAGCACACCAAAATGAGAAATGATTTCAATGTACTGTGAAAATAACAGTTTATTCTAAATCACAAAAAATTAAGTCGTGAATAATTATAAATTGTTGTGGAACCCACTTCTTTAAAATATAATTACATTGCTAAATACCAGCGAGATGCCAATTAGGCATTGAAATGTTTCATTCTCTACACACGAAACAGTGTAAAAAGTAAGGGAAAATTTCAAATAAGGATCAGAAGTGAACTAATTTTCTTAAATAATGATCCGAAATTAACTTTGTGTAAGATAAAGACCTAAAGTAGACCAATTGTTTCAAATAATGACCCAAGTGGTTGAATCAATTCCTAAGAACTGCTTGTTGGTCAACCAAATATTCGTCGGCTATCACATGTGACAATTCTGATGACTCGGAGTTTGGACAATTTTGTCCCAAAAATTAAGGAAAATTAACAAATCCTAAAATATAAAAAAAAAAAACCCTAGGTTTTCTATGGTCTTCCGCTCCTTGTACCCTTCCCTACAAAATTAAAGACTGAAGTTTTCCCCATTCCTTGTACCATCATTTGCAAAGTCGAAAACCCAAATTCTCCGCCGGTTGAGGCATGAATTAAAAACAAGAAGAAAACCATATGCTTCTTTATTTATTTGCGGGAGACCCAAATTCTCCGCCTCGGTTGAGACACGAATTAAAAAATACGAAGAAAACCGTATGCTTCTTTCTTTGTTTGCGGAGATCCAAATTCTCCGCCGGTCAAGTAAGGCGAGGAGTGACGAGAATCGAGTCATGACGACGACGGCGCGATTTGGTTGATGAATAGTGAGGAGAAGAAAGAAGAAAACGTAAACATCTAAATGAATAGCCTAAACTTAATTAATTTAGAATTTTCCATTTTTTCCAATCATAAATTTCTAACAAAATTGATCCTATTTTAATCGATGGAAAATGTCTGCCGGTGAGCTAATGTCCTTAATAGAGATTAACTTGATCACTTCGGGTTCTTATTTGACATAAAATTCACTTCAGATCTTTCTTTGAAACAATGGGTCCAATTTGGGTTTTTATTTGACACAAAGTTCACTTTGGATCTTTATTTGAGAAAATAGATTCATTTTCGTGTCATTATTTGGAATTTTCCCTAAAAGTAATATGGACAGCTTATTACATTAATTAAATTGACTTCACATTACAATTGATAACGTGAGCGTCAATATAGGCTCGTTTTCTTTGAAAGAGGTGGTGTGCCCATTTATTCCCACGAGGCTCCTTTTTTTGGTTGTTAGTCATCATCATCATCATCTTGGTTAGTCATCATCATCATCATCAAAACCATTTTGATAGATTAATCGAATCACGAAAATATCACATATGTGAATCCATGTAAGAAGTGGGGCAGAAAGCTCGAAGGAGCGAACTGAATGCAAAATAAACCATTCATAATCAAGGTGAGAAAATCGATCATGTTTTCATGTTTCGCCTATCTGTTTAGATATACAATAATGCAAATCCATCATGTTGTGTCTACTATCCTATCAATTCAAAAATTCTATTGCATTGTCAGTTTGCTATTCCAACGTTGAATTTTAACAGGAGATTTTAGGACAAGCGTTGTTTGACTTCTTGCTCTAAATTTAGAAAAATGCATGGAAAGAAAAATAAATTATTGTGGTTTGCCGTCTGAGTTAGACGACAAACTGCATACACTGGGGAATTCCTCGAATCGTTCCGTCGTCCCCCGCGCGAGATTCTATTACGTTATGGAATCGACCTCCGTAGATGTCGACTCGGTTCTGAAGTGTATTTTAGCTTTGAAAGCGATGAAGTGTCTCGGAAAGTGTCATTATCCATGCACGAGCATCTTCTTCTGCAATCGCGAAGATGCGGCTTGCCTTTGAACGGGCCGACGGAGCTTCCGGAGGAGCCGTAGATTGTCCCCTCTATAATATTGCGGTTTGACAAGTCAAAGGTCAAAGAATTGAAAAAATAAATAAAGAAGACTCTATCAACAAAAGAAAAGAAAAAGGAATAGTGAAAGTTTCGGTTATTTTAGCGCTTGCGCCAGTCATTCACCTCATCGGACTAGTTTCAGACTTAGGCTCGAAATTCGAAATTATTGAAGATTCGTGTGGCAAAGTCCGATTTTTGAGTTGTTGAACTACTTATGTATATAAAAATGATAGTTTCGGGTGTTTGTAGAGCCGGGTAGATTTTTTACGGATCTTGATTTGAGTTTACGGTTTGCCCGAAACAAAATTTTGAAGTTTTCAATGCTTGATGAACAGTACATGTCCAGCAACTTCGGACTTGTTTTTTTTTTTTTTCGGTTTTCAGCTTGATTTTGGAAATGGTTGAGTTGGGGTCCTTATAATATGTTGAAGAGCTTTTATTGATTGCAAGAATGTTTGAAACGGAGGTTCGGTGGAGAGTCATGACATGACCAAATTTTGCGCTCAAGCTCCGCATTGCTAACGACTTGAATAATCACTTTGGGTATGCGATTTATTAGCACATGAGAGTTATTTTGTTAGTGTTTAAGCTTGGTTTAGCTAAGCTCATAGTTGAAATGACGTTTACTTGATTTTGATGCTATTTTCGCTTATATGATAGGAATATGAGTTCATTGATTCGAGTGAGCCTTATTGTTTGGGTTGGGGCATATCTAGGTGAGTGATGTTATCTTTTCTATGTATTTATAAACTTTAGCTAAGCCATAGTTGAAATGATGTTTACTTGATTTTGATGCTATTTCTCGCTTTATATGATAGGAATATGAGTTCATTGATTCGAGTGTCTTATTGTTTGGGTTAGAGACTATTGTGAGGAGAGGTCGAGCAGATTGAAGATGATGAGGTACCAAAAGTGGGGAAAAGACGAGATGACTTTGTTCCAGAGGTTGACTAGAGGGTTTAGAGAGCTCAGACAAGATGAGAGAACTTCTTGAGACGCCTTAGTCAAGAGGAAATGGAGGTATTGAATGAGCTGAAGATGGAAGCGACTGAAGTTGAGAAGCTCTTTGGACGAGCATTGCCGATTCGGAAGCAAGGTAGCTCTCGGAAATGTGACAGGAGATCATCGTTGCTCTGATTTGTGATGTACAGCTGTTCAAATTAAGTCTTTGGCAATTTCGACTTCATTTCCACTTTTCTCTGTTTATTCTTACATACGAGACCTGTGCTCCAATAGGCTGAACATGGACTAGGTTCAACCAGCCCGTTGGTGAGCAGCCTTCTTTATCTTTTGACGATTCATTTAAATCTTTATGAGAGATGATTTGAGTTGATATATAGAATCTACGTTATATTGTTATCTCTCTCCTCTTCTGCCATAGCTGGCCTGGTCGGTTCTGAGGAACTGGACAAGATGGTCACTAGAGAAAATGATCCCTTCCGATTGATAATGTTCTTTATTACAATGGTGCCAACTTTCTTGGTGTTTGTGAGCATTTGTGCTCACAATGTTCTACTCCTTGAAGTCGCACGCTTACATTACAGGGGACAAATTTTACATCTCCCACCGCTTTCCTCCGGTCTTCCGTCCCGAAAGATTTCATCAAGCCTCGACCGGCTCCAGTTTTGTACACATAATCATGTCAAAGGCATGGCAACATGAAATGCACGGCCTTACAATCTCCTCGAAATAGTGGATAGAGGAGATCTGTTATTTGACTAGGATGACCTAATAGTTTCACTCGATAGAAGTGTGAATTGAAAGGGACTTTGTTGAGTTTAAAGACGATGATGCACAAGTACGTGAGACAGAACTTCAGACAATATTAACGGCACTGGAGTAATGTCCCATTGGTGTATCTGGCACGTCAGAGGCATCTGCGCTCGTCTGTTCCTCCACCAGCGGGTGAAGACTCCCCAACGGGTTATACTGTTGAACCACCAGAACCGATGCGGTGGTTGAAAAGCCTGACGAGGCCTAGCCCCCGACGTGGCCCAATTCCGGACAATCACTCGTCCGGTCCACCAATACCGGCGCAGTGGAAGGCGTCCTTCCCACTATGAACAGATTGCACCTGCTCATTGATTTTAAGGCAGCAACAATGTCTTCCTTAGTTCCCACAGTCCCCTCTCCTCATAGGTAATAGACTCGTTTTTGCCGGTAGTCAAGTCTAACAAATCGTTGGGACTGTCATCATCTTCACTACTTTCTTGTGCTGCAACTGCAGTTCCTGGAGGAAAACAAATTTCACGACACTGAGCACAATCCCAGGATGCTCTGCCATGCGAACCCCAAAGGTGAGTGCCTCGCGATCATCAGGACGCCAAGGAGGCACAACAATTGTGTACGAGACAGCACTGGCGGAACTTGGAGTTTGTGCCTCCTAGGCGCGGTCCACAAGTATCCCAACTGAGCACGGCGCATAGCGTAGGACCCTCTGGTTCACAACTTGGAATGAGGTGGCCGAGCTCCATCACCATCCAACCTCTGGTGCTTGTGGAGATGCAGAGCAATATCATCGCGGACCGTTTCTGGTGCGCGCTTGTGCAGATGTCCTCATGGATGGTGCTGAGAGGGGATATAGCGGTCATGGGAGCGCACGGTGGCGGAACTGAGCTGCTGGTAGGCCTCAAACGAAAATCACCATCTGGTCCTGGTCCTCGCGGACCTTGTTCCAAAATGGAAGGCCATTCCTCTGGGCGCCTTGTGCACCATGGAAATGGCCGAGGACCGCTCTGAGAGCTCCATGAGGTGCATGGCGTAGACACTGAGGCGGCCCCTCTTCCGAGTCCCGCGGGACGACTCAATGAGGCTGATCATGGTAGGTATGTTGCGCGTGCTGTGGAAGCAGACCAGCAGCCGGAGCTCAGTGTCAAGGTCCTTTCGCCGGATCGTCCGGTGCTTGTACGGCACCTCTCCTCGCCGGTTTATACACAGCTGTCACTACTGGGGTTGTGATGAAGGTGGTGAATAGGGCCATTAGAACTAAGACTGCAAATGTCTGGTCGTTCAGCACCTGGGATAAAGGGCAAAAAAAAGGGAATCAGTTTGCTGTCACTCCTACTAGTTTTCCTGAAATGCCTTTGTTATCCCAGACTAAGTTTGGCAATTATCAGATTGATATTCTTAGGTCAGGGCTAAATATAAAGCACGACAATTTGCTAGTTGTAAAATTTTGTGTTTAGCAAGAAATGGATGAGCATGATGTACCTTCCTATCCTTCCCAATGTTGAGCACAATGAGCTCCACCAAACCCTTGGTGTTCATCAGGAACCCAAGAGTGAGAGCTTCCTTAAATGGCACCTTGCACAGCATTGACACGGACAATGTCCCCACAATTTTCCCAAAGCAAGCTGTGAAAAATGACAAGCACCAACAACCCCAGGACTGCGCTCCTTGTATCGTCGCGACATTTGTCTTCAATCCACTTGACACAAAGTAGAGTGGCAGGAGGAGCCCCGACACAAGGTCCTCTATCTTCTCGATCAGGACGCCGGCGAATGGCCCGTCCTTAGGCATCACAATGCCCACCACGAAAGCCCCGAAGAGTGCATGTATGCCGATGGTGTCGGGTCACGAAAGCCTGCGGCCAGCACGAGTGACAGCGTGATGCATATGTAGAGTTCCTTCACGGGCTCACCCTCGGGTGACCTGCGTGCCATCCAAGCGAGTGCCGGGTTGAGGGCGAAGATCGCAAGTAACACGAATGCAACCCCACAGAGCAGGACCCACAGGAGACCAGCGGGGACGTGTTGCTGCCTGAGAGGGCTATGGCGAGTGCAAGCAGGATCCATGCCGCCACGTCGTTGACTGCGGCTGCTGACATGGCTATGCGACCCACGTCAGTGGTTAGGAGCTTGAGCTCAGCGAGTATGCGTGCCAGGACGGGAAAGGCTGTGATGGATAGGGCCACACCCATGAAGACGAGGAACGGCCCTTGGCTCACTCCTTTGGAGATCGTGGACCGGAGTACCACCGACGTGCCAATTCCCAGGATGAAAGGGAGGCTGATGCCGGCTAATGCGATTGCTAGGCTTTCTTGCCCGTTCTCTTTGATGGAACTGATGTCGAGCTCAAGGCCAACCAAGAACAAGAAGTAGAGGAGGCCTATGTTTGCGAGCGTGTCGAGGACGGTCATGCTTTGTACCGGGAAAACTGTGTGCAGGAATTTCTCGCTTCTTCCTAATGCCGAAGGCCCCAGCAAGATTCCACCCTGGAGACATAAAAATCTCATCAACCAAGTGTCTGCTGTTTCTCTAACGTGAGACTTGATGACAACAATGAATTCACATAAACTTTAGAAACAACCTCCCTTAGATTAATCGCCATGTGCATTCATATTATAGCAAAAGGCCTCTCAGGACCTTGGCTAGGTCGTGGGTGATTTCTCTAGGAAATTGGTGGATCATTTTGGAAAGAACATATAAAACGGCACTCCATTTTTTTTCAGAATTGATATGAATGTTCAAGAAATGCGAACCCTAGAATTTCCCAAATAAACACTCTTTTCTTCGTGGAACGATGATGATAGGTAAGAAACTCATTAATGATCTCCGCAATGACCCTCGGCTGTCTGAGAGGCCTGAGAATCAATGCAAGCAGCCTCGTGAAAGCCACGACGAGGCATATTTGGAGGATGACCAGAGGAAGCGCGTAATCCAGGGGGCTGTCGCCCTGGAAAGACCCGTTCGACGTCGCCTTCATCGGCTTGGGACAAACCGTCGCATTGCCCGCCATCGATATTTTACAAACTTTTAACCCCAAGACAATCCTGATATCTGAAATTCAAGAATCAATGCGAGTACGCAAACGGAGAAAGAAAAAAAAAAGACTCCTCTCCTCACGACACCATCAGCCTCGGGCCCCTATTATCATCATTCCTGTTCCCGAGCGTACGATGTGCAACTTCTGAAGAGAATTTGAGTTTCTTCAGAAGCATAGGAGGGAGAGGGGGAGAGAGAGGGAGAGATACCACCAGGACTTTCCTTTTTCCAAAGGGATCTTGAACAAAGAGGGGAAAGATGCGAGAGACTAATGAAGAGAACACCTGTCAACACCGGAGCACGAAACTTTTTGGTATCAGAGAGGCAGAGTTGTCTTCGGAGTATTGTTGAGAAAATCTCAGGAAATGGAAGGGCGCGATGACGGTATAGCAAACCGGCCTCTATATATAGAGAGGGTTTGTTATTTTTATTTTATTTTTGGTCGAAAGAGGGTTTGTTAGTTTATGAGAGCTTGTTTATAATTGTCTATATAACCATATCTCAGTGGACAAAGTACTAAAATTGAAGAAAAAGGGGAAGAGAAGTTGCACATAAAACTATGGATTATCTGGTCTCTCTTTTTTTCGCTGGACAAGTCCCTATCTTCATCAATCTCTTCCTTTAGACAACTACGGCTTCCAAAGAAGCCCTTTTTTTTTCTTTTGTAATGCACTAGATCTTTACGTCTCTTAAGTAAGATCTTTGCTTATGATATACACCAAAGATAACACAATGGGACGACAAAATCTCCCGTGGAGGGCTTTGTGCAAGATAAATTCAATCTTTATGTGGCGACTAGCAAAGAAACTAGAAGAATAATGCATAAGACTTGTCATCAGAAAGATTACCGAAAAGGTCTTTTATCATATTGTATTTTTGCCAATTCAATCGTAAACTTTATAATTGTACAAATTGAGTTAATCCAGCTAATTTTGACTAGAAATCACTGACGTGGATACCGAGCATACTACATGGCATGGGCAGAGCTGATATGAACATTTTTTTACTGATATTTTAATATTCTTTTTGGATTTATGTTTTTTTCTCTTTTTTCCCCTTTTCTTTACTCTTTTTTTTTTTTGGATTGAGCACCGGCCAAATTCACCAATACTGGGCGAGGGTCGCTTGGCCAAGATCTGCCAAGGGCATCACGACTTTCACTCCAAAAAAAAAAAAAAAAAAAGTCAAGACAAGGAAAGAAAAAAAGAAAAATCAAACAATTCCAGAATATTATTTAAAATATCCAAGTTAGTGTCAGTAACATGATCTACGCGCCACATTAGTAATTTATGGTCAAAATTGGGTTAGTAATTTATGGTCAAAATTGGGTGGATGAATTTAATTGGTAAAAACGTGCAAAGATTATAACTTAATTTATGCAATCAAAATATTTATAATTAAATTAGCAAAAAGTGAAATAAATTTACGACTGTTTTGGTAATTTTTCCAGCAATCATCATATTGTTCTCTATTTCGTGGGCAAAGGAATATTCATTTAGTGTGAAATCTGAATAATCTTAGGCTCTCTCTTGTCTCTTTTCTTTCGAATAAAAAAGAAATCAAGAAAAATGGAATTTCATTATGTTAAAAATAAAATAAAAGAAGTTGAGCCGCCTGCAAGGCTGCGCCACACGCAAGCCGCGACAACCTTATTATTTCCTAGTCATGCAACTGCAGGGCGTGGAAGATGATAAAAACAGTCAGAACTAGGATTTGCATATCATAATTATTACAAGAACAAATTAATCCTTGTCCATCACCAAAAGATGCGGTTGGAACTTCCTTTTCTCTCCGCAATCAGCTGTACAAATTGCTTTGACTTTTCTCAGTGCCAGACTTAGCCCAAGCCATGTATACCTCTGATTTTTATACTCGTGCCTTACTTCGTTCTATGCCGTAACAATTAGGATAATGTGCATTATTGCCCTTCATCACCGCCCGGAAACGGCAACTCGCAATCACCCGATTAATTTTTAGATTTTCCGGGACGAGTGGTGGAAAGAGGAACGTCAAACTTCTTTTTCCGCCGTTTTTGCGTCCAATAATTGATTAAACTACATCAAAACAGATCACTTTCTTATGTACATTTGGTGATGCAATGAACGGATTATTTTTTATTCAATTTGAACCACTAATTATTCTTGAAATGTCGTGTAATCTGAGGTTGGTGTTAAGACGTGCCTTCCCAAGTTGAAGCCATACAGATGCAGGTCATGATCAGGAGCGAGTTGATCATCTATTTTAGGGTTTTGCATTCTAGTTTTGCATCTAAATCGGGAGACAGATTACTAATGACATCGGTTTTAGTGTTTTAAATATTAATGATGAAACAAGGGTTTCATGTGTATAATTGTTTCGTCTCGCCTAAAGGGTCAAAGACACTATTTATCATATTGCTGCTATTAATGATATGCCCCTTATCAACCCATTTAAGACAATTGAATGAGTCGATTTGCACTAATTGTTGACTGATATTCTTGAAGAAGTGTCTAAAGTGGATTGTCATATGTAATCAAGCCAAGTTGATGGATAGTGCAATATTACGGATATTAGATCACGTGAAATTCATTACAATTAACGGTTCAATTCATCACGTGAAATTCATTACAATTAACGGTTCAATTCATCACGTGAAATTCATTGCAATTAACAGTTCAATTCGTTAGATCCACGAAAGAGAGAGATAGAGAGAGGATAAGGTGATCCGATTCCATTGAAGCTTTCAAACTAAGAAAAGAAAAGATTCGGTTAAATGAAAATCAATTAATATAGACTACTTGAAAGGATGTCAATCATATCATAATACGGATGATAGTCAACGCAGTATTTCCCAAATAAATAACCCTTAATAATTGATAAGTGAGGTCTGTGTATGGTAATGGCTGCCTATACCTACAAAGAGTTGACAAGAGTTCCTGTTTTGACTTGCATCGTTCAGATTCAGATGCACCAAAGAATTCTCCGATAATCTCTCTCTGGCCACGTAGTTCCAGTGTCATCGATTATGCGACGTTTCCTTTATGACATGAAGTCGCCATTTACCAAAAAGAAAAAAACAGTATTTTAGCTTATCTGCGCTGAGGCTCTTACGCTGTTCTATGGAAACCTAAACATCGACATCCTGTCTTACGTGAAGGCCAGCAAGAAGAACGTACAGCAAGAGTTCGTGGCTTTGTATTTGTATTTTGGTCAATCGTTGTCGATGATAAGGTTCTTATCTTTGCCATGCCTCTACTTGTCGAACAATAATTTGTGTCGAACAATAATTTGTGATCGTGCTTATCTCGTTGTTCATAAATTTAAACCCAATCGGAGCAGCGAGAAAGGTCAAGAATCCGACCCGTGTGTGCAAATAGGCGCACCACATAGGTCCGATTTCCATTCGCCAGCAAACGAACACAATTCCACATCTAGGCTACACCTAAAACGGGCTTTCTCGATTGATATGTACATATATTTGGCTTCCCCTAGACCTGGGCAATAACGTATAATTGCCATCGACAATAGTTTAGTATTTGTGGGGAAAAATACTAAAACACATCAAGTTGTGTCGATTTAGAGTCAAATTATGTTGTCCTCTATCAAGTTTGAATTTTATCTTGGTTATTTGTTGTACTCCTTGTGAGTTTCTTCTTGGTAATTTTATTGATGTGCATCAAAATTTTGGATTTTAAATTTTAAAAACCGCGAGGATCGCATCCAGGGTATTAGTACTCTAACAAGACTCAATTCATTTGATTTCTTCCATTTTTACAATCACTCAATAAATACAACTTTCAATTAAGTGTCGAGTCGTGCATAGGTATTTGACTTAAAACCACGTGATTAAATTGACATTATCAAAATCAACTTAAAAATTTAGTGTTTAGCCGTCGTAGGAATTTAACTTAAAATCATGTGATTAAATTGACATTATCATATGTGAAAATCAACTTAAAATTAAGTGTCTAGCCATCATATTACATAATGTAGCTTAAAAACATGTGATGAATTGCAATAACAATTTGTGTGAAATTCAACTTACAATAAAGTGTCTAGCCGTCGTATTACACAGACATGTGGCTTAATAACATGTGATTAAATTGAATTATTTTTGTTTGAGGATGAGCCATAATAACAAGCAAGTGCAATGGATAACTTCATATTAATCAATCTAAGCGATTTGCACGTTTATATCAATCAGGGTACGACCCAAAAAAAAAAAAATTCAATCAATCAGGGTGAATGCGTGTACAACCGTCCGCTATAATTCCACTTAATTACGCGATTGTTCAAATCCCTTAATAGAGTATTTCTTTTTCTTTTTTTTAAACGAAATCCTTTCACGGTCATGCCCTTGGGTAGCGCTTGCCTCAACAACACTATTTTCTGACCCGGACTTTATTATGATAAGAGCGCTATAATAAGCTTCGTATGATCCTATCCAAAACACGAATCTTAATCAAATACCCGACCAGGTTCTTCACTCCTTTTATTAAAAAAATGGATGATTGATCTTGTTGGTTTATATATATATAAGTCAACTACCTTCAATTCCAAGATTATATCCAACTTTGTATCACTCATACCAATTGATTTAATTGAGACTTGACTTTTAGTCACTTGATGATTCAAGATGAAACATAAACAAACAATTGGGAGAAAAAAAAATGACAATCAGGATTTGCTAAAATTCATTGACTTCGATTTAATGAAAGATGATTGGACCGTAAGAGACTCCAGATGAATGCACTCAATGATACCTAATTATTTTAATGGATTTTTCAAACAATTATTTTCGTGGACAGCAAAGAAGAATTAATAGGAGAGAGTACGGAAATACGAATGATCGTGGAATATTCTGTGGCGGAGTAAAGTATTCGTTTGAACATGTCAACAAAAACCGACCAAAAAAAAAAAAGAACATGTCAACAAAAGAAGGAAGGAACGTGTCAAAGCAAATACCCAAAATAGAAAGGTATAATTACTAAATGAGCAATTGACAAGGATATCATATGTTTGGCTAAGTACAAAATAATAAATATAAGATGGATGCCCATTATTTATAGGGGATTGAATTGCTTTACTCATCAATTCGCCATGATGACCCATCTCTATTACGAATAAATTATGGATTTCATCCTTGTTGATGCGCAACTCGGGATGTTCGGATTTACCATTTATTTTACAGAAAATGAATATTTTGAAAAATATTTCCTAAAAATAATCACTAATATCGCTTTTTTTATAAAAAATAAATGAATTAAAAAATTTATTGCCTACGAAGATATTAAGACTTAGATTATCGTTGATAATAAATATATTTTTCATTGATTAATTATTTTAAGCGATACAAATAATCATTTAAAAAAATTAAAATTGTCTATTTTTCACAAAACAAATGAAGCCATAATCCCCTCGTTTTTTGTTTAGGGACCCTAAATGCATAAGTACAAAATAAAGTAAAATGAGAGATTAGAGGTTTTTCTTTTTGGGTTAATAATACAAAAAACTCCAAACTTGTATAATTGTGATAAATTTACCTCAAATTAATTTTTTGACCACAAAAAAAACCCAAATTGACATGCCAATGATAAATTTACCCCAAGTGAACACAAAATCCCCAACTAGTACACTTGTGACAAATTTATCTTAAATTAATTTATTTGACCGCCAAAAAATCCAAACTAGTAATGTAATATACCATCCATTAAATTGGATTAATACCATAAAAATCACAAGAATGGTACAACTGTGATAAATGGAGAGTAAAATCCCAAACTGGTATATTTGTTAATTGTCATGTGTCACCCTACTTAATAATTTGACAGTAAAATTTAATGAAAAGTAATGCAAAGTAAATTTATCACAAGTGTATCGCTTATGGTGAATTTATCAAAGGTATATTAGTTTGGATTTTTGGTAGTCAAAAATTAATTTTAAGCAAATTTATCACGTATATACTAATTTGGTGTTTTTCACGGTATTAATCCTTTTCTTTTTGTCATTAAAGGTTATTACTGACAACTTCCCTACATCATTTGTTAGATATTGTTTATTTGTCGAATATGAGCACAATATGAGATTGAGATTTTAATACGGTTTTTCTGTTAAATGTGAGCCAACTATGAGATGGGTTTCCCCTTATAACATCTCGTCATGAACAATTATTTGCAAACATTTAATAAAAGAGTATTTCAAATAGAGTCTATTTATATAATGGCGATTATTTTAAAATGTTTATAACCGAGATATGCATAATTACATTAGAGAATTATGCATATGAGAAAATGAGAATATATCTATTAGAAATAAATGCAATAGGGATTAGAAATACGGAATTAATGGTCTTTCGAAAGGTCGATTGAAATTTTCATCCTTCAAAAATTCAATTAGTCAACACAAAATTCGAGACTTTTGGAGATTACAATTTATACTAATATATCTGCTCTCATCAATGGCAAATCGATGAAATAATTATAATTAGGATTTAGTTATACTTACCTGCCTTAATGCTTATGTGCCATGTATATTAAACCTATGAATAAATCCTTATGTTTGATATTTTGATAAGTTTCTAGATTACACGGTCGATGCTATATATGTGATAAAGTTTCCAGATAATTTTACAATATACTCTTATGAAGTAATATAAATTTGGTCATTTAGTAGGTCCATCACCAATTTAAAATATATTTGACATTTACTGTTGGATATTCAATATGTGGAGCAATTTATTTATAAAACCGACGCAAACACATATGTCACTCCTAAAATTAAAAGTACAAGTAATTTTTACAATGATAGTTGACCTAACAATGCTCCTATAATTTTCAATCATGTTTTTTCAACATTAAATATGAAAACTGTTTACTGCCAATGCAACATCCAACTTGTAGAAAATTTAGTTTACAAGTTTGAAAGTCCACCATCACATAGACTTGACTACATATGCCTATTGATAATGATCAGAATAACTTGTAATAAAACCTTGCTTTAGGATTTTGTTCTCATTTTAAATAATAAGAATTATCGTGCAATACAACTTAAATTCAGAAAAAGAGTATTTGAAAAGAAAATAGAATACTACCTGCCATGGATCTTTGATCATTCGTCTAAATAGAATTTATAGATTGCCATATATGATTATTTTTATATATTACCAAAACTTTCATAACTCTATTATTTCCTTTACATCAATTAGAGATTTATTAGCAAAATATACGCAAGAGATTTGATAGAACTATTACAAAAATAAGCATTGCTCTATTATTTCTAGTAGGAGTGAACAAAATGGATAGCCTGAACCGAGAACTTTCGGACCAAACCGAACTGGGCTGGTTCGATCTAGTTCCCAAGAGTATCAATTTGATTTCTAGTTCCTAAAAGTGAAATCGGTGTCCGAGCGGTCCAGTTTCTAGTTTTAAGGGGAAATTGACCAGACCGACTACATATATTTTTTTATCTTCAAAAAAAAAAAAGCGACTGGCTTTTTTATTTATTTATTTATTTCTTCATAATAAAAGGCATCAAGTAGTGGAGAAAAAAAGTGATCGATTCCATTGGATCGAACTAAACCGCCTGGGTTTAATTCTCGAATCCTACGACTAATTAGTCTAGTCCCCAATTCCTAATTTTGGGAACCGAGAACCGATCACCTCTAATTTCTAGTTAATTTATTAGACATTTTATCGCCAAAATATGCACAAGAGTTACATATATTCTAAAGTGACCATGAAAATTAATTTGCTAGGAGTTTATCACCAAAATAGACATCAATTAGAGATTTATTGGTAAAACATGCATAATAATTAGAGATTTTGCTAGGATTTTATCACCAAAATATGCACAACTCTATTCTTTCTTGTACATAAATTAGAATTTATTATCAATATGTGTGTGTGTGTGGGTAAAAATTGAAGGTTCGCATGCCATGTGGCTCAACCTTGCACAAGCTTTACCCACTAATATTATTACTCCATCAGTAAACCTATTGTACAAATATCAATTCAATCCTAAACTTTTCAATTTTATCAATCTAATTTAAAACTTTGACGAAAATCCAATGTAGTTCTTTTTTTTTTTTTTTTCCTCATATCTTTTATGTTTCATCTTTAATCGGTAGGGGTTGACGGGACCGTTGGAGCCTTGGCCAGGGCTAGTGACCTCGCCAACCCTAAGCAAGGCCCAAGCACTTGTGACCTTGGTGAGGGCCGCAAAGCCATCACCTAAAGAAAAGAAAAAAAAGAGAAAAGAAAAATTTGGAATTTTTTTTAAAAGTACAAAAATCGTCCATGGTCATTCACATATTCACATAGGATGGCCTGTGCTACCTAAACTACTACCTCAGCGATTTCTGACTAAAATTGGCTAAAAGAATTATATTAATAAATCATCGAAAGGTTTATGACTAAATCGATAAAATTAAGAAGTTTAAAATTAAATTAGCCACCATAAAATAGGTTTGAGATCATTTGGAATTCTTTTTTTATACATCAGTTGGTGATTTTATTACCAATATATTCATAAGAACTAGAGATTTCCTAAATTGACCGTGAAAATTAAATTGCTAGGTAAAACTCGCATGTGCACTCATTACATGTTTCATTCCTGCGCAAGCTTTATCTAATACGTGCACACATAATGGAGAGTGATTCTCCCTCTAAATTTCTTGTTTCTTGGTTCGTTTTTGTTTCCCCTAATTTTCGCTCCTTTTCTCCCTCACTCTGCAATCCCCAATTAATCAGCTAAACTACAGTTGATTTAAGAATACTTGGTATAATGTTTTTATGAACAATGGGGCCAGTCAAGGCCAGGGATACAAAGTCGCCTAGAAGTTCCAAATATTTTTGTCTAGAAACTATCGAGATTTAAATTCTTTTGCAAATATTAAAGTACAAATATTCTTCGAGAGGATCTTTTGGACATGGCTTCGGAAATTTTAAGGATGTGTACTTGATGGTGCGAACGTGTACGTCCACATAATCACTCCCATCTCTACTTAATCTATCATGATCGTGTCTTAATCATGTACGTTTCTTTCTCCCACTAAATAATTAGATTAAAATAATCTGGTGACAATCCTATAATGGTCTGTTTGGTTGGTCCAACACATAAAATCTTAGGTCATATCTATTTTTGTGCACGTCTTGATTTTTACTAATCATGTCTATACCCATGCTTCCTTAAAGAAACTACGTCGATAGCTCATGATGTAAAAGACTAAAAGTTTCTGTCTGCTCCTCACTGGCTAATGCTCAATGTAATTGTCATGATAAAAGATGATATCAACAGATTTGATCGCTCATTAATTAGAAGACACGGGTTCCAAATCTGATTCAACGAGTACGTAACAACGGCCATCAAAATCCTCTCTTACCCGATGACATTTTATACAATGCATTTTTTGAAGGCTAAACCTATTAGAGGATATAGTGGTCAATTTCGCCGGAAGACTATCTTGAAATTTCGCATAAAAATTCAGAACTAAATTGATAATATTGAATAGTTTATGAGTGAATTAATATTTGTAAATGGTTTAGGATTAATTGAATAATTTTGTTGACCTGTTGAACATTACATCATTCAAAGCTCCCTCGTTACTCGTCCACCTAGATGGTTTTGCTCCCATGGTTTTGCTCCCGCATTATTCAAAGCTCCCCTAGATGGTTTTGCTCCCGCACGTCTTGCACGCATTGTCACTTTTCATCACTTATCACGGTTTGTTAAGGCATATTGTCACTTGCGTCATAAAGCACCATCGTCAAGTAAAAAATCTAGATCGATTCAAAGACAAATTCCACAAAATCGATGGCTTTTTCAAACTCCTAAAAAGTCGAACTCTACAATTACTTTCTCTCATTTCTCATTTATATACTAATTGACTTCAACTTCAAATGATCTATCAAAACATGAAATACCGAGTGAATCGACCCGTTGTCAATAGTGCGGATTGATTTTCCAATCGAAAGCTCTAGTTGATCCGGTAGATTCCAAATCGAGCATCATCAAGAAATGAGATCTCAAATCATTGAAATCACCAAAATGGTACCAAAATTCAGCAGTCTATCGAAGTCAAGCATCATGCGCACGTTGTCCAATGGTCGGAGACGCAACCAATCGCATCAAAGGCACTGTCGTGTACGGCAATCGTTGGGGGCATCTCGGCGGAGGAAACTTCAAGGACTTTGCCTTGATAACGTCGAATTGCGCAATCAAGAAAGCTCTGCTTTTGGACTCACCTGTTCAACTCCCTACAGTAACGCCAAAGTCCGGACCAGACACCAAAATTAACGACTCCACAAGGTAACTTTCGTGAAAGAACAAGCAATAAAAGAGACTGAAATTCGTTAGAACAATCTCCTGCTCCGAGCGTGGATGGAATGCCTTTGATTCAATCGTCAACCTAAACTTAACCGGGACGAAAACTGACCCAAATTACCGCCTGACAGCAACGTAAAGGTCAAGGCTAACCAGCCCCGTCCGCTTAAGATCAGTTTCATGACTCTTTTATCCCCCGCGACAGCAAGGCAAACAAAATAAGGTGGAATAAACTCAGCATGGCAAATTATCTTCATGTTCTCTATCCATGAAAAGAATGGATACGGTCCTGCTTGGCTTCGAAAGAAACTGAAACATTCTCAAGGAGGAGACATGGATGCTTCAACCAAACTCAGGAGCCGCGGCATCATCTTCCTCCTCCTAACAGGTAGCTTCTTCGCCCTGGCTTTCTCAGAGGTCCACGTCAGCGTCAAGAACCGGCTGGGGAGCGGCAAGAACATGACCCTCCATTGCCAGTCCGAAGACGACGATCTGGGGGAGCAGAACGTTGCAGACGGAAGCGAATTCGGGTGGGATTTCAACGTGAATGTGTGGGGTACGACTCTGTTTTACTGTGACATGGGATGGGAAAGTGTGCAGGATTATCAATTCGATGCGTATTCGTTCGCTAGAGACTTGGTTCGCTGCGATGCGCAGTGCTTGTGGCTTGTCTCTGAGGAGGGCATGTATGGCTTTAATGGGCAAACTGGGTTTTGGGAGTACATTTACCAGTGGCCAAGTGGACTAGAATTGGCGAAAAAGAAATTATGATTGTGATGCGGTTGAGAAGCTTCTTAATGCTAAGTGTCAATTGGGGTGGTCAAAAATGTCTCGACCTGCAAGCGAGAGGAGGATTCGGTAGTGATTCCCGTATTGAATAAATTGACTCTATCTTGAACTCAGTTTGGAGATATCATTTCCCATGTGAATGTCTGAATGCTCTCCCAACATCATATGTAATGCCTTATCTTCCCTTGAAAGAACATTGCCATAAGAATTACCAAAACTATGTATTTAGAATATGTCGAGCTTCTTATGGAAATTGTCAGCAAAACTAGGGGTAAGCATCATTCCAAGTAGACCTAGAACCCAAAAACGGGCCCGGTAAGAACCAAAAATTGGAAAACTCTGTTTCAACGAGTAACTTCCAAGTTCTAGATAAATGGGGCCTAGAACTTGAAAATTGGAATTTGAAACAATTTTTTGTGCTGTTTTCTTTTTGTCTATATTTTCGCATGATCCTACAATATTCCAAAACGTCCGATGATAAGAGTAGAATTTGGAATCACTATTCTGAACTTCCATTTTATGATTGAGACTTTTATCTTGTTAATATTCCATATTCTCTGTATGGCTAAAAATAAATTGTGATAAGTGGCTATTAAATGTGATAATTGACCGCAATCGTCGAATTAATAACACATGTGAAATTTGGATAGAACCTGAAACTGACCCTAAAACTTGTGATAGGATAAATTCTAGATTTCAGAGCATGTAGGGTAAGTTCTCAATTCTAAAAAATTAAAAATCTATTCGGCGGATAGGTTTTAGGTTTCAAATAGAATCTATACGGAACTTGAAAGTGCTCACCCCCGGACAAATCCATCGTGTTATTAGCCGCTGAGTTATTAAACTATGATCGCACATAAAGGTAAGCTGCCTACATTTACATCTACTTCATTCTGTTTGACAGAAGGTACAGAAATCGCTGCCGCATCTCACTTGCATTGAGCTGAAAAAGGAGCAAATCCACTACATGAACTGATGCATTCGCATTTGAATCAAAAGTTCTCTTGACAAAGAAAAGAAGATCGGAATGAACAAAACTAGCAATCAGAATTTAAAATTGAAGACCATGTTCTCGGGCTGCTTCGGCGAGAGCTTCCACACGTCCATGGTAGGGATATCCACCCCGGTCAAAGGCTACCTTTGTGATTCCTTTCTCCAAGCACGACTTCGCGATAATTTCACCCACTCTCTTTGCCACTTCCTGGTGCCAACAAGTTACTAGGATGAGAGTTTCTTTATCAAAGCACACAGAACAGCAGTTCAAGATGATTTCATAGAGGAGATTCTGGAAAGAAATAAATCACAAACCATGGCAGAATTTATCGTATTTGATTATATTTAACATCTCAAAATGCACATGGATTGCAGAAAGAAATCTACAGAAGACAAGGCACTTCTTCATCTGAGTCCCCCATTTTTTTCTCTCTTTCATTTCTTTTTCGAATTCAATTATTTTCTATACAGGGATGGTTACAGTACATGCAGTGTTACAGTACATGCAGTGAATTAAGGTTCATTTGGATACTCACAACGGTAGGACCAGAACTGTAGTCGGATTCCTCAGAGACAAGCTTCTGCATCGTTGATACTGCGGCAAGTGTGTGCATCTTAGTGTCATCAATCACCTGGACATAAAGGTGCTTGTTGGAACGAAATACACATAGTCTCGGCCTCTCTGGAGTTCCCTGAACCTGCAACACCAGAAAAACTTCAATTTCACGCTAAAAGAAAAGTTACCGCTTCAATTTCAAGACTCGCCAGCACGACTCCACCACTTTAACCCTAATGCTGTAGCATGGTCTCCAACAAGTACAAACTCAGAATCACTTGAAAATTTGTCCTGTGAATCCAACACCACAATACATCTAGCAGAAATAAGCTTAACTACTAATTGATAAACCCCAAGGTGTAGACCGGGTGATAAAGTGCTTGGTTTGAATGTGGCAGCTATCGTGATTGAATCACAGCACTCAAAGCAACCCAGAGGTCACACCAGCCCCCGGTGGCTAGGAACCTTAGGCTATGTATGTCGACAGGACGGATTTATGCAGAGCAGAAAATCCAGATAACCATGTTAACCTCTAAAATTAAAAAAGAGAACTTAGTGAGAAATTATCAGTGGAGGATGAACTAGTACATTCTTTTTTCTCTCCTCCTCCGTTTCTCCTAGTTCAGCAACCCCATACGCCATTCACAGCATCGACAAACAGAACACTAAGCAGAATTCGACAGGCGCAAGCTCGAAGCTATATCATTCGCATTCTAGACCACCACAACACCACTCCCTACGCTCTCTTCCTCAAAATCACTCCTCACCCCGAACGAAACCGCACGAACCGAACTAATCCCCGCACCGTACCCATCGATTCCAGGCGGAGACTCCCCGCGGAACCAAATCGAACCCCCCGCCCCAAAAAGCAAATGAAACCCAACCAATGCCTTCACTAGAGCACTCGACCACCTTGAACGGGGACGAGGGCATCACTGAAAAATCAGTGCGTAAAAGCAGGGCGACCCAGGAGGCACCTTCTTCCTGATGCGCGAGTGGCGGGCGAGCCGGTCCTCTCTCCGGGTCTTGGCCCGGGCTTCGACGGCGAAGAGAGGCTGGCGCTGCTGCGGCCGCTGCATTGGGACTGTCCCGATGAATTTCGGGCAGATCGAGACCGAGAGAACGTTCTGGGAGGAACCCAGAAAGGGATTCTGGCTAAGGAACGAGATTGAAGTAGAAGCAGCCATGGCCTATCGCTGTGCAAGTGAGAGAGAGAGAGAGCGATGGTGACGAAGAAGAAGGCACTTCTCGCTCTTCGTTTCCGCGACGCCTTATCCTTTTCGACGCAATGTTTGGGAAAATTGCGTTACGGTCCTCGTAAATATTTGCGGGTTCGATTTTGGTCCTTTTGCCAAATATTCGCGACGCTTTTGATTTCCTGCCGTCTCTCGAGAACGATCTAATAAGAACATTTTTTTTACACATTTCCAATTAAGAACTGAATTGCAACAAAAATGGAGCCAATGCCAAACTTTTTCCACTCCCAGGAAAATTCTAAAGTCCAACAGGCTATTGAACGCCCCGCCGGATTTGAAGCTAAAGAATTTCGTCCACCAAATTTAAGTTTTACACTTGATTGAGGACGAATGCGGCAACCAAGCGTAGTTATTCAAAATAGGCTACATGAATTTACAAACTTTAAGATGAATGTCATGATTATTTTGGTAAATAATTACGAATAGGGAAAAGGATAATTACCATAAATTCAAGTTGCATGCTATTTCTTTAGTGAAGTTACGATTTACAATAACTTAAGGTGATTTATTATTGGTAATAATTAATTGTCATTCTTAAGCAAGGTAAGCTACTAAGGGCTTCACGAAGTTACGTTCTTTGAGGTGATAAGAGTGATAGCATTCTTACTTTAAGAGCTCTATAGCTGAGTTACTACTCCAAAAGGAAAAGCACTAGCTATAGATTTATTGAGATTAGGCGACTTGATACAAATCACTGTGGTTGGAGGTATAATCACCAAAACTGCATCGAGGTAAAATTACAATGTTGTTAGATAATTACTAGGCGCTAGCATTATTGAGAGTATTGAGGAAATTCATGAGGGGAAGTTACTGACTATAATAAATTACCGATTACGACCATTTGAGGAAAGTAGTGGTATTATTGAATAATTGCTAGTGACAACATTATGAAGTTACAAAAAAAAAAAATGGATAAGTGTTCCAGAAGTCCTACAACTTGTCACGAAAATGCATTTTAGTCCTAAAACTTGCAAAAAGTGCATTTCAGTCCTACAACTTGTCAAAATCTTTCAAACGAGTCCTAAAATCGACGCCTGTCTAATTTCTTAACGGAAAAAGCTAACGTGGCCCCGCGTGACTTTTTTTAATCGTTTCTCTCTCCTCCGTTGCGAATAGTTAAAAAAAAAAAAAAAAAAAGCCACACATGCAGAACGACGTCGTCTCCTCCTTTCTTCTTCACCACGACGCTGTCTCCTCCTTTCTCCTTCCCCACGACGCCGTCTCCTCCTTTCTCCTTCACCACGACGTCGTCTCCTCCTTTCTCCTTCACCACGAGATCATCTCCCCCTCGTCCGTCTATACGTCTTCTTCACCATCGTGTTCTCCCTCCCCTCTCCATCTCTACGTATTCTTTCACTTTCCGAGTATCCCCTAAGCCCCAAATCGAACTCGTCCGAACCCTAAGCCCCAAATCGAATTCATCAGTACGGTAAGTCCTAAATCGAATTCGTCCGAACCCTAAGCCCCAAATTTGATGATTTGCGGTTCTCTTGCGATTTGGGTCCTCATCAACCTCGAGTTTGACGCTCGTCGTGAGTTCGTGTTCTTTCCTTCATTTGACGATTGTGAGTTCGTGTGAAGACCTCTTTGCGGGAGTTTGGCGGTGAAGCGATTGGCGTCAGGGACGACGATAGGGTCAGCGAAGACGATGGCGACTCCTCCTCACGCAGGTATCGCTCTCTGCATTATAACATTTAGGTATCTCATGGTAATGCTACAATTTTTTTTGTTTTGCAAAATGCTTTAATCTCTGCATTATGTAAAACGATGTCAGTTAGCATCCTCAGTTCTTCATTATTTGGAGTTCAGAGAGCTCGAGTTTAACACACATCAACTTTATGTTCTCTTCTTTGATGATTGCGAGTTCATGCAAAGATATGTCTTGTGGGCATCTCGGTGTCTCAACGGCGGAGCGAGCGGCATCGTGGACGGCGATGGTGACTCCTCATGCAGTATCACTCTCTACATTACAATATTTGGGTATGTCATAGTAATATTACCATTTTTTTTTTTGTTTTTTTTTGCAAAGGTGTTTTACTCTCTACATTATAGCAGCGTTTTACTATCTGCGTTATGGTTGTTTTGCATTTTCCAATTCTTGCGATAAATTATAACATTGCAGCAAATTAGAACATTGCTCTCACTATTGATCATGTAGTTGCATCGTGGTTGTAAAACGGATTATGCTAATTTTATGTTTCTATATTGATTGTTAGTCTTTTATAAAAATATCTTCAATTTAGAACTTAAACATTGCTTCAATAATTTGATGATTGAAAGTGCTCTCGCTTTTTTGTTTCTATTCCCTTGTAGGTCCAATGGCCGAGAACAAAGTTTATGTCACTGTTCGCTATGGAGGTAAATTTAAAGGTGGCCCACCATTGGAATACATAGGTGGAAGGGCTGATGTTGTTGAAATAAGTTTAAGTAAGCCTTCACTGTCTAGTATAATTGAAACTATTGAGGCTTTGGGTGTGTGTAGAGTAGAGAAACTCTTTTACGAGTTCCCGGAAGTAAGACTCTTGTAGACGAAGTAACTCTTAGGTATTTATGGGATAACGCTGATGTGATGGATCTATTTTATCATCATCTCGTGCTCTGAAAATATTACACTATATGTTGAGCATGTTGATAATGAAAAGGCAGTGAGCCGAGATGGGGGTGTTGAGATGGAAACTGGAGGTATGTCTAATGTGATTAGGAATACTGATGATGACGGGAATCGGGCTGGAGTTGCCAATAAGGATCTAGATGAGGAAGAGGATGATGATGCACATAATTTGGTGGATATGGAAGAGGCGAGTGATGATGATGACTTTGAACCTGGTTGAAGCAAGGAAAAATTAATTGAATTTTCAACAAGACATAGGCTCTAAATTTTAAATTATAGTGAGGCAACTAGTACTTCCCAACCAACGATTGTGGATGAGGCTCAATCGTTAGATGATTCTCGGGTACGAAACAGTAGTATGCTGATTCGATGAGGAAGACAGTCTTCAATCAATTTTAAATGATGAGGGTGGTGAAGAGGTTGATGTTATTTCAAGGAGGAGAAGTAGGTTCCCATCATATGATCAAAGTGGTACAAATCCATAATTTATTGTTGGCATGACATTTGATGATGCAACTGAGTTCAAGAATGCAATTTTGAAGTATTTCGTGGTTGAGCAAAGAGCAATCAAATACACTAAGAACACAAAAAGTGTTGTAAGAGCCAGGTGTGGCCGTAACAATTGTAACGGATGATCTATGGTGCTCTTGATAGAAAAACTAGGTCATTTCATTTGAGAAGGTATGTAAATCAGCATATATGCAGTATCACTTTCGAGAATAAGAGAGTGTCTAGCACTTATTTAGCTAAGCACTTCATGATTCTCATTTCGCAATGCCTAAAATCAAAGCACCTGAGTTAAAGAAATTAGTTAGAGAACAACTTGAGTAAATGTCACTTTCAAACAAGTGTAGGAGAACAAAGCTGAAAGTATTGAAGGAATTGCAAGGCAATTACAAGAAGGAATATGCACAGATGCACGACTACTTGGGAGAGCTTTACACCGCAAGCCCATCAAGCAATTTTAAATTGAAAGTTGAAAGGCCATGGCCAAATTCTCTACCAAGATTTGATAGGGTTTACATTTGCTTTGATGCTTGCAAGAAAGGTTTTTTGGCTGGATGTAGGAAGATCATTGGATTAGATGGATGTTTTTTTAGGGGTTTGATCAAGGGTGAGTTGGTATGTGCCGGAAGGGATGGCAACAATCAAATGTATCCAAAGGGCATGGGCAAAGTGGTAAGAATCGAGAATAAGGACACATGGACTTGGTTTATCAAATTGTTGAAGTCGATATCGATATGTGTAATGGTGACGGATGGGCGTTGATAAGTGATCAACAAAAGGTATGCTTTTTTTTTTTTTCCTGTTTTCATTTGTAAATTGATTGTGACATTACAATGTTTTTTTTTTTCTGTTTTCATATATATTTTCTTTTTTTCGGTAATTGTCAGGGTCTTGTCCAATCTGTAGCTGAATTGTTGCCAAATGCAGAGCATAGGATGTGTGCAAGGCACATTTATTCCAAGTGGGGTCAAAAATACAAAGGAAAACAATTGCTGGGGCAATTTTGGAGATGTGTCAAGAGCAATAATATGTCAGATTTCGAGATGCATAGACAGAAGTCGAAGGAACCGACTTTGAGGGTCATGCTGACTTATTCCGTATTGAGCCAAAACATTGGTGCAAAGCCTTCTTGACACCGATATTAAATGTGATGTCGTTGATAATAACTGAGTGAAGCGTTCAATGGCAGTGTGTGGAAGCTAGGTGCAAGGCCATTGTGAGTATGCTGGAGGATACTAGAATCATGGTTATGAATAGAATGCATACTCAGAGGGATGGATGTGCTTGGTGGACTAGAAATTACGGTCCAAGGATTATGCGTAAATTACATGAGAATACATCTGCTAGTAGGTATTGTCATTTGATATGGAATGGAAATGAAGGATATGAGATTACAGAAGGTGGTGACAAATATGTTGTTGATTTGAATTTAGAAACTTGTTCTTGTAGAGCTTGGGAACTTAGTGGAATTCCATATTGCCATGCCATTTGTGCAATACACCATAAGAGAAATTATCCGACCGACTATCTAGCCAAGTGCTTCAACAAGGAAAAGTATCTAAGTACTTATCAATTCATGATGCCTACGGTGAGAGGACAGAAATTTTGGAATAAAACCAATAAAGAAGCTCCTCAACCCCCACCAATGAAGAATATGCTTGGTAGGCCAAAAATGAGCAGAAGAAAGCAACCGATTGAGCTTGTAAGAGGTGATAGAATGACTAAAGAGGGTAAGCAAATGACTTGTTCTGTTTGCAAACAAATTGGACATAATCGCAAGGGATGTCCTTTAAAAAAGGTATTTCCTTAATTAACTTATCATCTTAATGCTGGGCATGTCACTTTAACATGTTGTTAATCAATACTTAATATGTGCTTCTCAGGCTAATGCTGGGGCCAATGTACGTACATCCAATGCTTATGCAAATGTACGTACATCCAATGCTCAAGTCAATGTATGTACATCCAGTGCTCATACCAATGCAAGTACAACTAAAGCTTATGCTCAATCTCAGGCTAATTCCACAGGTCCAAGGCTCGAAAAAAGACAAGTAAGTTGTCATCTAACCATTATTGTAAGTTTTGTATATGAAGATTCCAATCTAGTAACTTTGAATATATATTCAAGCTAAAGCTAAAGCAACGACAAGCGTAGCTGAAGGAGGATCCGAAAGCCATGCCAATGCTTCTGCAAATGCCAATTCAATAGGAGACAATAGTGGGCATGTTAATGCTTCTGCTCAGGCTAGTGCAGACGTAAGAGAATGTAGTGCTCGTGCAAATGTAAGAGAATATAGTGCCACTACTTCTGCTCATGCTAGTGCTGATGTTAGAGGATGTAGTGGTGAGGCTAATGCTTTTGGTGAAGTTCGTTCAGATCAAGGGGAAGGCAGTGCACCGGCCAATATAATGGCTAGCATAGACGTGAAAAATTCCGGTGAGTAATACCTCAATCCCCAAGTATACATGTATTGTGACTACATTCTGATGTTGAATGAATTTTCTATTATTTCAGTTTAAAAGACCTACCATTGAAAATTGCATGATACAGAGAGAATCACAAGCCAAGAGGATGAAAATGATAGGGTTGGGTGTTGATGCAAATCCTATGACAAACCTTCATATTCGCAAGGTGAGTAATATTTTTAAATTTTTATAATAGCAATTACTTATCTCCTTAAGCTAAAAAGATACTCATTCTTATGTAGCCTAATACAATTGGTGCAAGAATCGTTAACCTACCGGAGAAAGGGGTAGTCATAAGAGCTACGTCAACAGCAAATGTGCATTCAGCAAATGTGCATTCCCAAGTCAATGCACAACCTCAGTCATATGATATATCAGAAGCTCCTCGAAAACAAATTGCAGTGACGCCGAAGCCACTATTACAACCCAATGCCACTTCACAACGTCAGTCATATCATGCAACAGTAACTCCTCCAAAGCATGTTGCAATGAAGCCAACGACACTATCACAACCTCAGGCCAGTTTTCAAGCTCAGTCATCTCAAGCTACAATAGCTTAGAAGCATCTTGGTTTAAAAAGGCACCATCACAACCCCAGGTAAGTTCCCAACCCCAATCATCTCGTGTAACATTATCTCCTCCAAAGCACGTTGCGCTGAAGCCAAAGCTACTATCGCAACCTTAGGCCAATTCCGAAGCTCAGTCATCTAAGGCTACAATAGCTCAGAAGCATCTTGGTTTAAAGCGAAATGCACCATCACAACCCAAGGCAAGTTCCCAATCTCAATCATCTCGCGCAACATTACCTCCTCGAAAGCATGTTGCGATGAAGCCAAAGCCATTATTACAACGTCAGCCTCGAGGGCTCCATCTCAGGCTACAACAACTCCTCCAAAGCCTATCGCTGCGAGACCATATATAAGGAAAACGCCTGAATTCTGAATCAAGTGAAGGCTCAACCTACTGGACCACCAGAGACCATCATATTGGATTGATATGTCTGCTGAAATTAGTGTTGTTAGGTAAATGTATATCAATTATTAGCTGGTTTTTTGTATGAGACATGTAGCGTTTGTGCATAGAACCTTTTCTGCACTGAAAGTGCATATTTTGTTGAACAGAACCTTTTGTGCACTGAAAATGTAAGCCTGTTGTTTTGTCAATGAATCGTGTTTCAACAAGTTATGTGGGATGCTTGGTTTTGGTTTGGATAATGCATGAAAGTGATTACTCTTCGGGATTGTTAATAGGTAATTACTGAAATTGGCCGTGCAGAATTTTCATTCTTCCAATACTTTTGTCATCTTCTTTCCCATACATTTTTCTCGAGTTCCTCAGGGGCATTAATGGTAACCGATACCACCACCTCTTATTGCTAAGTTTTCATTTTATATGATGGGGTTTTGCTCTACGTGGTCTCGTGGCCCGCATTGGATGATTCATGGAAAATTTGATTAGGTAACTTAGGTATTGTAGGTGACTACTTTGATTTCACTTGATTTTTTACATATTCCATTTGAGGCAAGCTCGTTATTAAAATCATGAAAAATCACCAATTAACAATCTCGATTGCATAATAAGGAGTTGTCACCATTTTTTGAAGTTCCAAATTTATTCTGGTGGCAATAGCTCATGTAGTGCTATTGACAAGCACACAAATCAAGTAACATTTTGCAATGCGATAGTAATTTCTCGCATGGCAAGCAACCGGTCTTGCAAACATCAAACTCACATCAGATTTCATTCTCATCTCAATTATCCACAACTAGTGTTCAAATTTACAAACTCAGATAGAAGATACTATGGAATAATTAGAAATTTCCCACCAACTTTCACATGATATATAACCAATATAGCGATATAACACATGCATAGAATGAATGTTGATTGATATAGCATCTTTCCTTTCTTTACTTGTGCAAGCTCCTCCTTTAAACATCTATTTTTCGCTTTTTTGAGTCTTCATTTCAGCTAGCAATGAGCTCACCTCGACTCCGTCACCCCTCGATTGGCTTGATTCGACAATGTTTGATTTCTTTCAAGGAGGTCAACTATCATGTCCCTCACATGATTTGGTATCTTTGGATCCACCCACATGAATAAATTGCAGCAACTTGGACTATCAAACTTAGCACATCCATGGAACCTTCTTCATGCGTTTTTCTTTGTCTTTGCCATAAGAATTGCCAATTGAAGGCCACAATAACATGTTGGCTCCGAGTTGACCTCATTAGGAGTTACGCTACTTGATATAGATGTTGCCGCCCTCATTCTTCTGGGCTTTGTATTATAGGAACCTAATAGAAGTATATTAGCTATATTATGATTCATTCATAACGTCTTCATATTAATAACTTCTGCATAATGCAATGTGTTTACTTGAGAGATTTAGAGATGTTTTCAATCTTCAAAAACATCTCTTTTTTCATATGCACTGGATGAATAGACAACCATAACTTACTTCTGCATCAATGTTCTAATTTGTCACTAGTATTGGAGAATGGAAAACAACAAAATGCTATAATGCAGAGAGCGATACCTACGTGAGGAGGAGTCGCCATCGCCGTCGTTGACCCCGTCGTCGTCCCCGACACCACCGCTTCGCCGCCGAGATGTCGAGACTCCCGCAAGCGAGATCTTCACACGAACGCGCATCGTCAAAAGAAGGAAAGAACACGAACTCACGACGAGCGTCGAACTCAAGGTCGATGAGGACCCAAATCGCAAGATAACTGCAGATTGTCAAATTTGATTTGGGGCTTAGGGTTAGAACGAAATCGATTTGGGGTTTAAGGTTCGGATGAGATCGATTTGGGGCTAAGGGTTCGAACGAATTCGATTTGGGGCTTAGGGTTTGGACGAGATTGATTTGGGCCTTAAGGTTCGGACAAATTCGATTTGGGGTTTAGGGTTCGGACGAGATCGATTTGGGGCTTAGGTTTTGGACGAATTCGATTTGGGGCTTAGGGGACACTCATAATAGAGAAAGAAGAAGTAGAGACAGAGGGGGGAGGAGGAGACGGCGTCGTGGCGAAGGAGAAAGGAGGAGACGGCATCGTGGTGAAGAAGAAAAGAGGAGACAACGTCGTTCTGCATCCGTGGCTTTTTTTTTAAACTATTCGCAACGGAGGAGAGAGAAACGATTAAAAAAGCCACGCGGGGGCCACGTCAGCTTTTTCCATTAAGAAATTAGACGGCGTCAATTTTAGGACTCGTTTAAAATATTTTGACAAGTTGTATGACCGAAATGCACTTTTTTTGCAAGTTTTAAGATCGAAATACACTTTCGCGACAAAAGTTGAGGACTTCCTGGAACACTTATCCAAAAAAAAAAAAAGCAATCTACGATTATTGAGGTCAATATAGATTACAAGTTCCATCTGTTGTGACAATTTAAGATAAGTTACCATGCCGAGATGATTGAGATTCTCGCAGTACAAAGCCTACGGCTAACTAATATGTGAAAAATAAAAACACTAACTCTAGTTGCAATCCAAATTACGCCAAGATCAGTTAAATTTCAATTGCTAAGTACAAGAACAATAAAATATGACCTTCTTAGGAAATTATAATACCATTGAAAATCTCTTAAAACAAAATCATTTACATTTAGAGGAAGTACTTTAATTTACCTTTGAAATGAGTAATTTAGCTTGAAAGTAAAGTTCATAAATCAGCTTATTGTATCGTAGATGCAAAATGAAGTACGTAAATTATATCTTATGTACGTAAATTAGTTTCTTGTATCGGAACGCTTAGTGAGTTGTGACAGCAGGTCATTTAATATATTCATGGTGTACAGCAGGGGATACAGTCCCGTACTTCCCTATCATTGCATATTCATTATCAACAAAGTGCAACTTACAGATAATACAGGCTCGGAGACTTCTTAAGTCGTCTCAATCAGCAAGAGCATCGATGTTCCTCGACGATGAACAGAACAAAGACCGAAGTATATATGTTTCGAACCTTGATATCAAAAACTCTTCATTGCATTAACTCTTCTCGGATCCCCGTCAACATGGAGATGCGCAATGGAAGAACCAGAATCTCACCAAACAGTGATCCCCCTTTATTTTCACTACTTGCCACGCCATTCCTCTGTAACATGCAGGAAAAAAGAATGGACTGATTGGATCTATTCCTGTCACTCCAAGCATGAACTCAATCCCGCTTGGTGCATGAACGTCTCAACTCATCAGCTCATAAGCAGAGGGCAAATCATGCAAGGGATGGCCTTTCCGGTTTCTCACCATTATCCTTCTTGCCAGGGAATGCTTCCCAGCTGCCAAGACTCTAGAACCTCTTGCTGTTCTTCCAACACGGCGGACATATTCGCTCAGGTCGCACTGGAAGTTGAGGAGAATAACATGATCCACTCTGGTAAAGCCGACTTCTTGTGACACCCTGCCATATGGTTCAAAAATCATCAGGATCTTGCAAATACTTAAGGAAAGAGGAGAGTGACTGTCTTAGGTAAATTTGTATGTGTCCAGTGACCCTGCCAATACTTAAAAGTGCCTGCCTTCTATTTGACTGTGTTGCAAACAGTGGTGTTAAAATCACTAGAAACTGTTAAGAGGCTCAGACCCCACGGTGCCTCAGGCGCTGGGCTGAACAATGAGAGGTGCTAAGCAGAAAGTGGGGATTAATCCATCACAAAACAAATTATTAGGTCTTTCACACTTAGAAATCACAAGTTATTCGAGGTCTGCATCGAAGCACATATTGCACTGGTGCAAGATGTTAACCTAGACAAATCTTTTCTTAGGCAATACCTCAGAGGAGGAGCACCTCATCTCAGGTGCTTACCTTAAACATGGAAACCTTGACTGAGATGAGGTGAGGAGCAGAGGCTTTGCGTCGCTTTGCCTGAGCACCTAGGTGAGTGCCTTGAGTGTTAGCTAACACTCAGATCTTGCCTATCAAAGAAATTGAACTGAGCCCAATACCAGAAAACTTGCAAGCCCAATCATTCACAAAACCCACAAGACAGAGCAAGGCCTATCCCAGCCAATACTATTTTCATCTAGCTCTTGTTGAGACTGAATACATCATTAAATGTGCAAGCTTAAACTGAGAACTGAAGGCCTGGGTCTTGGCAGGCCATGCATGGTTTAACTAAAGGCTCACTTTAGGGATCAAGCTCAGCCACAGAACATATCTATCTCTAAAGCATAGTTTGAATGGCATCGGACAAAGCAACTATCCATACCTGTCGGTGCAAACCAAAAACAAGGAGACATCTTTAGATGGAGACGCAGAAAACTCTTTCATATTTCCCTGTAGTGACTCTTCTGAAACAGCAGCATGAAAAGGTAGAACTTGTATATGAGTGCCTTTTCTGTAAATTCCTTCAATGCATTTTCAACTTTCCAACATGTCTCAATCTGTATAGAGAAGAGGAAGGATGAGTTCAAAGTAATGATGAGTCCTCCATCCAGGTGGTTTCAGAGTCTTCTCTCAAACTCTAGCTCAGGAGTTGAGGTGGTCGGGAGAGAGAAGTAAATGTAATGATGAGTCAATTTCAAGCAGCCTATACTGAAAGATCAACATACCTTGTTACGGGAAACAATTGTTTTGGTTACTGGCTTTCTTCTGCAAGCTGAATAAGAGCAAACTTCTTATTCAGGAATGTAGTATCTGAAGTCCTTTCACCGTCTTCCTCTCCACTACAATCTATGAGAAATTGGACATGACATGTAACTGTCAAATTCTCCTCTATTACAGTGGTATTCCATTAGTTTTCTTTTTGACAGGAAAATAGGAGGAATGGCACTGGTTAGCTACCACAGCAAATTTATGCAACATATTCATCAAGGGGGAAGGACAAAGCAATTTCACATAACAGAAGATTACTGTTCAACCCAAATGAGAAAGCTCTCAGCCCATCTAGGATACTGTTGCGAAAACAATCCTTCTCCAGTATAGGCAGCCTAAATTAGTTCGTACAATACCTCTGTACAAAAAAAAAAAAATTAAGAATCAACAAACTGGCAAGATGAAATAAAAACAATTTTCCGGACAACTGCACAAACTCTTCTGCAAATTGAGGAAAGAAGAGAAGCAGATCGGACCCTAATATAATCCTCAATCCTCTCAGCACAATGAATGAAATTTCAGAGACTTCTCCTGATTTTATTTTTCTTCACCTCAAAGCAGATTAAATGACTTACAGAATGCTGGAGGCACCTTTAGATAGTATAGACTGCTTTTGGCCAAAAGAATAGTATAGACTACCAATACACATGTGCTAAGAGTCATTCAAGGAAAAAAATTTCATTCCACTCTTCATCCACTTTCCATCTTCCCTTGTCAATATGCAGTAACAATCCACCCCAAAATCTAAAGCATCAACGTAAAACCATGGTCCATCACTTTTAGGGAGCACAAACGATAGCTTCGTTATGAGTAATATATTGTCCCAAAGCATCCAGAAAAATGTACAGACACGGAAGTGAATCCTTTTTTGCCTAGATCAGATAATAGTAATGTATCCATTGGCAAATAATGGAAAGGGGAATAACACAGCTTTAGACCAACCTCTTCGAGGTGAGGGCATGTCCGATGAATGCCAGGTCCCATGATCACTTCACAGTCGGGAAGAATTTCAACTCTTTTGCTATATATATATACCGTGTGGTGACAAGTGAAGAATTGATTATGCTTTGAAATGCTGCTTCAAACTCCTCATCATTGCAGAGAATATCCACCTCATCCAAAATCACGCTGCATTGTAAAGCCATAAATTATAGCAGCATTTGCAAAACAATCTGCAACATGTATACAGATACCATTCTCATAAAGCTCTTTGTTTGTAGCTTAGCATGGACTGAAATCTGCTAAATGCCGAAATCATCCAGACTTTGATATCATTTAAATTCTTAGCAGGCAAATCCATTAGCACGAGATTTTTTAAATTCATATCCTATATCAAACAATATGACAAGTAAAGCTTTCTCAATTTGTCGATTGTCACCAGTCATTTCTTGAGGAAATCTATCAGGGCTGACAAATAGCAATATATATAGAAATTTTGTAAATCAAAGCAAAGGTCTCCATAACTCAAGCCAGAAAATCAAGATTCAGCTATGTATATGTAAGAATAGAAATTTCGCTAATCTTTTCCTTTCCTCAAAGAATGGTGATGATACATGGCAGAAGTACTAAATCTAGAAAACAGTAGCACGATTAGATTCTTTACTCAAAAGCAGATGAGAAGATGATGATTTCGAATAGCTCGTGCACCCAAACTTATTCGTGCAACATTATACAATGCATAGGCTTACCATCCAAGATCTTTCAACTCCAAAAAGCCCTCTTTAATGAGAAAAATAAAGTGACCAGGTGTGGCTACTAGGCATCAAGGCCTTCTATATTTTCCGGCTGAGTTTTTCTCCTGAGACCACCCATGGCAACCATAGACCAGAATGGAGCCCCAAACTTCGATATGGATTGGCAGTTACTCAAAACCTGCATAAAACTTACTATAGATTTAAGTATTGCTTATGTGGGTGCAAAAATTTATATTAGGTTTGTCATCCACTACTAGCAAAAACAAGCGTTGCTGTACATAAAACCAACTCCAGAGTGTCTCCAAATTCAGAACACATCCATTTTCAACAGCTCCAAGGAGATTACCAGTTTTGCCACATGAGTGGATTATGCACATCATTAAGCAACTGTGTGCCACTCAAATTGTATATTTGTCTTTCCATAAACCCAGTATAATCTTTCAGATTGCAAGAAATCTCTTCTTTTTCCTTATTTGAAAGAAGAGATGACAATTTGAGTATTATAGATGACAAGTTGTCAAAAACACACTGACTGCCACCGAAAATGAATTGGAGTGCTTTTTTTACCACAAATCGGCTGCTTAAGCAATAGCCTATCATAGTATAAGATGAGAGCTTAAAATGGCCATAAACTAGTAAAAGTCAGTGACTTACTTGCCAAAGCACATAAGGGTAAAAGAAAAGGCACAAGAAAGGATACCAACTGCCAACCTGTGAAGCTAACTCAACAGCTGGCACCAAAATGACAACTCGAGGGCTTCGTGAGAATGATTTGCTAAGTCCTTCAGCTCTTCTTGCCTGAGATGTTAGACTACTAGTGCAAGATAAGCTAGCGTTTTTCCCGAACCACTCTGATCAGCTATATTACAAGTGTTTCCCTCAATTACAGGTTTGAATGCAATCGCCTGCAGTAATCAATAGTTAGTATCAATCTGAGTTGCAGTACATAAGGAGAAGTTCTTCCTTTTGTCAAGGTTTAGATAGAACATCTCAATGCAATTACTTATCAATACTTATGCTAATGAAAAGACAAAAACTGATGCTATAGGTTGGCCCCTCAATGACTTCCACATCCATCAGCTCCAAATTCACATTTACAGATAAAATATTAATGATGATGAATGCAAGCTTACATCTAGAACTATACAAAAACAAGGTCATCATCAATTTGAAGCTCAACGTGGATATTATGCAGACTGTAGACATAATGATGATTAGAATGCGCTCACGTTTAGTATATTTCCAGTTAAAACAGCAGTATGGAAGCAATGACCAAGTTCCTTCCATTTTCCCAGCAAAAAATGCAACAAGCTGAAACCTTTGACTTTGAGTAGGTCATACTATGATGTACCTGAATATGTGGGGCGCAGAAAATGCTGCTTCCACAAAGATTCAATCATATAGTCACTACAACCCAAATCTTCAAAGGACTTTCGACTATGGAAGTCACTATTGGAGGAAACTTTCCTATGCAAACTTAGATCTTTTGAGTCAGATCTAAAGTCATCCATGGACACCCCCCTGCCCCATCCTCTGAAATCTGCATTAGAACTATGAACTAAATGCTCTGTTTCAACTGCTCTGGTGGTAGATATGCCATGTTTATTGGGTTCCTTTTGGTGTACTGAACAATCCATATCTTCCATGTCCGTCCTTACTGCAGCATCTTTGGCAGCTTTGGATTGGTAAGCACCTGAATCCTTTCCTCCACGTCCAAGGATAGCTGCTTCCTTGTGTTTCCCCAGTAGGTCCAATTTATAAAGAGAGAGATCATGCACATCAAGAGGTACATTTTCTGCTACTGGTTCATAATCTTTGCAACTCACTTGCTTTAGCTTGGAAGATTTTTCAGCAAGAGATTTGACTCTCAGCAATTTCAGTCATCCAAAACCGCTGCCTAGACCACTCACGCTTGCCGTAGGAGAATATCATCTTTCGGCAGGGTTGACCCATGATGATTGCCTGTATTAAAAAGAAAAAGAAAAAAAAGGACTGTCAGACTACATTTTATCGCTGGAAAAGCCAAATCCATCTCCAAGCTCTGACTTTTACACATTGCACAGAGGGATTCAGTACGCAACAAGAAAGTCTTAGCACAGATTGAAATGGGAGAGAAGTTTCAAACTCTGTGTTGCATACATTCGTTTTCAAGCCAAACTAAGAAAACCGAAACCATCTGCCCAAGACTGTATGATTCAGATAAGCTTCAAAAGAAAATCTAATGTTGGACTTGTTATCCTCCATCTGAACACAATGCATATAACAAATCGCTCGAGTTGTTCCAAGAGCTTGGATACCAATTATCAACAATGCAAGCACAAAAAAGAATGAAAACTCCAACAAATAAGAAGGGAATTAGTCATCAGAACGAACCGCATCAGTCATTCCGACTCGCACATACACATCAAGCACGCCTACAGTTGAATGCAAACTACGCACAAGCGAACAGCTCAATTACTGAGATAAATCCAACCCTACCGTCTTGTCGTCGATCAGCCGGTATGCCCCCGCTGGAGTCTCCAAGGGCGTCCCCCACCTCCCCGGGGAAACACTGGACAGGCTGAAGGAGAAAGAGTGGGACGCGAGTGAGCCGGAGCCGGAGCTGGAGTTGGAGGCGGAGGGGTGTGGAGTTAAGGCTGATTGGGAGGCGAAGGTGCTTTCAGTGGCCATCATTATACTTTTTTGACGCCCCAGAAACTTCAGCTTTTACTCGATGATCAAAAAGAGCCAAGGCTCGGATATTAAAAATCCCAAATCTCTTCCATGTAGAATATTCGAATCCGAATCCCTTTTCTCAAGAAGTAATTGACTTGGAGTCGTCATCATCGCCCAAATGAACTTGTGGGATTTCGCAGATGAGGTGCCAATAGCAGCCGGTCCCTTCCTTGCATCGCTTCTCCAGAATCCTACATCCTCCGATCCAGAGAACTCTTAGGGAGGGAGGGAGGCCATTCTGGGGGCCAATCTGGGGCAACTCCCTCAGCTTCGGGCAATCTTTGATCCATAAGACTTCGAGAGGGAGAGAGAGACTGCTGGACAGTCTTTCCACTTTCCCCATATCTATGATTTGAAGATAAAGCAGAGAGGAAGGGAGCGGAAGCACAAGAACCTTCTCCTCTCCCACTCGTCCCGCGCGGCCGTCGATTTCCAGAAATTGAAGGGAGGTGAGAGGGGTGAGCCACTCCCTCACCGGCTGCTTCATATTCTCGCATTTATTCATCGAAAGTTCTTGTAGATGGGGCGGCAACCCTCCATCGGGGAAGTGCGTAATACTCTCACATCCACTAATTGTCAGATCTTGGAGACTCGTGAGTCGATGCAACTGATTAGGTAACGATTTTATCTTCGGACAATCATCAAGCCAAAATGTCGAGATGCCGGGAGGAAGAGGAGGGAAGCACTCCAGCTCCAGTGCCGGACAGTTCGACAACCACAAGTCAGTGAGATGTAAAAGTGTGTGCAGCCCCTGTGGTAAGCTTCTCAAGTTATCGCAATATCTAATACGGATCCATCGAAGTGATTGAAGACGGTCTACAGGTAACTCCGCGAGCGACTCCACTCCCCGACACCGTTCAATTATAAGTGTCTTGAGGGTCGTAGATAAATATCTACTCTCGCTGAATGGAGAGGCTGGTAGAGAATCGCATCCGTCGATTCTTAATTCTTGCAAACAAGACATTATGTCATCGTGATTATTGCTATTGTTGCTTGGTTCATCCATATGAACACTTAGTCCTCTAGGCAAAGATTGCAACATCTCGCAATCTCGAATATTTAGTGATATCAATGACGTCAACATACCTATTTCGGATAAGGACACGAGTTTTGGACACTCCTTGACGGTCAAATCTTGAAGAGAGGAAATGGTGTAAATCTTGCTTGGGTACTTCTCCAAATTGATGCAATTTCGTGAGTCCATAGTCTCCAACTTGCTAGACAACTCCATATCTCCTTCTCCAGCTGAAAATGATATGAATTCAAGACAACTTTTGACAACTAAGCTCTTTAGACAAGCGAGATTCCGAATTACATCTCTCTCTTGCCACAAGTACATCAAATTTTTACAACTTTCCATCTCCAACTTCTCCAACTTGACCAAGGAGCTTGTAAACTCATAATTTAAGCAAGTTAATTCAACATCTTGTATGACAAGAGCGGTTAGAGATGTCAAGTTTACCAAACTCTTCAACACACCCTCATTACGACCTCTAAAGTTTAATTCATTGAGGGACGGAAGGCTAATGATAGAGGACGAGGCATCCATAAGTGGACAAGAGTTGATTTCTAGCTTTTTGAGGGAGCTCAGTTGACTAGGCAATCTTCCGATCAATATAGGACAATCCCGAATGACCAAATGCTCAAGACAAGGGAATAAAACTCTTACTTCTTCATTGTCGAAGCAATGAGACCAATCCTCCCACGATGGCATGTCATTGAATTCCAAAGTCATTAAGGATGGAAAAGGACTTTTAGTTCCATAAAATTCAGACCCTATTGTGTGTATTGCATTTAGACCTTCGATATATAGTTCTTTTAAAGAAGATAATTGTCCCAATGAAGCTAGCACTTTGACTCGACAACATCCATGTAAACGTAAATGCATCATCTTAACATATGAGGGACTTCCTAACCATGATGGAAATTCTAAGCCACCATAGTAGGATATTGCAAGATTTTCAAGTTTTGGGTGAGGGTGAAGAAAGTCAAGGACTTTTGCTTCAAGCTCTTCATTACGGAAATTTCCAAAATCTTCGCACCATCGCATGGTCAACTGGCATATTCCCTCCTTCATGCATAAATTGGCATCCATGGCATCTTTGGCTTCTTGAATCTTATGCAAATTAGAGATGCACAATTCCCCTCCAAGGTTCTCTAGGTTTTTTAACTCCTTCAACCTCGACCCTACTTCCGTTCCCACTACAAATTTGGACAGCATCTCAAGACCCACCAAATTACCTATATACAGCGGCATTGCTCTTAGGCTTGGAGTGTCGGTAAAGTCGAGAAATTTTAGATTTATTAGTTTCTCCATACCTTTTGGTAACTCAATAAGATTTTGACATCCCCGCAACATCAAGGCCTCTAGGTAGTACAATGCAACAATTGACTCTGGAAGGGTTTCAATGTCAGTATACGACAAATTGAGGCACCTTAGGTGCCTCAGTTTGCCAATGCAATCCGGTACCTCTCTGATGTAATAGTGACATAATGAAAACACCCTCAAGTATTTCAATTCGGATAACAAGTCGCCTAACACTTTCTCGGACAAATAAGACTTACCATAATACCTAGGTTGCTTTGCCAATGATATGAAGCTCCTAAGTCCCTTCATTCCATGATATATCTTGAATCTTTCTTGGACAATGTGTGGGCTAGAAATGAATGAGGCATGACGAGCCAAAAATGCATTATTTTGATCACCCTCAAATACCCCTGAGCTAAAATAGGCTGCGCCAGCAACTAGCTTGGCCAAGTCACTCACAAGATCATGCATCAAGAATCGTGATTCACTACTACTCGACTCTTGAAGTAATGATCTAGATACTAACTCGTTAAAAAGTTCCAAACCTACATTCCAACGGCTTTTTCCTTCTTTTCCCTCCAACAAGCCCTCTGCAATCCACCAGTGAATCAACTCATCTCGTTCAATTTCATAGTCGTTGGGAAATATAGCACAGTAAGCGAAACATCTCCTCATATTCAAAGGGAGATGGAGGTAACTAAGTTTCAAAGCCGGAAGGATGTCATTACTTCCTTGTGGGAGGTCCCAAATTTTGCTATTCAATACACCTTGCCACTCATGAGGACTAACTTTATAGTGTAGCAACCCAGCCAAAGTCTTCACAGCTAATGGCAACCCTTGGCATTTATCCACTATATCCATGCCCAATACTTCAAGATCAGGATGATGATCGAAATTTTTTGCTCCAAGAGCATGAAATGCGAACAAAGTCATACAAGCATTTCGTGACAACGGTTTGAGAGTATAAGGTTGTGCACTGGCTATTTTAGCAACGCGGAAATTACGAGTCGTGACAATGATCTTGCTTCCCTTTGCTCCCGATTGAAATGGCTTCATGAGGATAGTCCATTTTCCATAATTCTCGTTCCAAACATCATCTAAAACAACAAGAAACTTTTTCCTTGCAAGGTTTTCATTGAGCTTTTCATGAAGCCAATCCAGGTCCTTACCTTCACAAGACAAATTGCCATCGGTTTTGATTGTGTCAATGATCTTCTTTGTAATAGCAAGCACGTCGAAATCATCAGAAACACAAACCCATGCTTTCACATCGAAATAGTTGGCGACTCTATCATCATGGTAGACTTGCTGAGCCAAAGCCGTCTTCCCAAGACCCCCCATCCCTACGATGGGAATCACTTTTGGATCCACACATGCCCCATCATTGTCTTCTTTGGTTAGTAATTCAAGGATATCCATTTTCTCATCCTCCCTACTAACAAAACAAGGCTCAGGCAAATTCGTAGTGGGAAGCGGCTTATCCATTTGACGGTTTGCTGATTGATTCCTGTTATTCTCTCTCAGTTGCAGAATATTTTTTTGATTAATGATACCCTTTAACCTGTTATCCATCTCTTCCATCTTGGATCTCATTGTATGATCAAGCATAAATGCTCTCGGGCTCAATTTGAAGCAACAACTTGGAAGAAGGGAACGCACCTTGCTAGTGCTGGGTTCTACCTCGGACTTATTTTCCACGAACTCTATGGTGAACTCCTCTAGCAAGTCTTCAATGTCGTAGGCCAAGTCCCTAAGATTTTTGAGCCACGAGTTCACCTCGAGAACACCATTCAGTTGCTTGTCCTCTGCATCATCCAACACCTGGCTGATGCTGACCAGCATCTCCTTCCATTTTGCCAGCAACACATTGATACCCTCGCGCCGTGCAAAGTTGAGAAGCTCGCGAGAGGCCAACCTATCAAACAGCACCTGAAGAAAGGCGCCAAGAAAGAGCTCCGCGATAGGCATGGCTTGGTTCACGAGTGTAGAGGATTAAATGAGAGCGCCCGGAAGGATCGAAAGAAAGTGTATAGAGCCTTTCGTTCTTTTTGTTTTGGGGAGGAGGGGGTGTGGGGTGGACAGGAGTTCTTACTTTCAAGACAACAGCATCAAATGATAGTGTGAAATCAAATACTTTTAAGCTGTGAGATGACTTTCGTCTCAGTACACTAGTGGTGGTGACTGGTTAGTAAAGTAAATATAATATGCGGAAAATCATAGATCTATATATATACTTTTTTAAGGGTGATCCATTGGTATTGCTCAATTGTTTATAAGTCCACTATTCTCATCTCGATTAAGGTGACCGGCAACCGTCTATTTTTATATTTTTTTTTGGCCTGATTGACGACTAATGGTAGTGTGCTACCAAATTTTGAGCTTTCGAAGGAATTGATTGGTGTTTAGTTAAGTTCTTGACTAAGGTTAGATTACCGAGCACCATAAGTGGATCCGAATTTGCCACGTGTCGAGCCATGTATGATTTATTATATCATCCTACATGGTCTATCAAATGCACCTTATATTTTCTTCCATCGCCCAAAGCAATCTCCCCTTTCTTCCTTGAGTCTTTGTTTAAGGTTTGATAATAAAATATTCCAACAAAAAGTTGAAGTGTTTCTTTCTTCATTCCTCCACGCTCCCCTTCCTTCATCCTTTTCTGCACTCAAATCTGTTTTGCTTTTTCTTCGCCTCGGCACAACCATTCTTCCATCTCTACTTCTTCAGTATCCGTCGTTCTTTATCATTATTCTCCCACACGTCTCTTCATTTTTTTTTTTTTTGTGGCCCAAGAAACCCTGCACAGTCGACAGCCGGAGATAAACCACTAGGGGCAACACGTGCTAACCACTACACACGTGCTACCGGATAAGTCGCCAAGAGTCTCAAAACTAGCATTCCTGCAACTTGCGTTACAGGAGTTTCGAACATTAAATTTCCTCGATGGAAGTCTAGCGTCTACCCAGCTGAGCCACCGCGGCGGGTGGTATCTCTTCGTTTTTTCGTTGCCCTTTCTCGGAAGTAACCGCCGTTGCATTTCATCTCATATCATCAGATTTAATTTCCCGAAAACCATTTGGTCAGAAATGGGAACCAAGTCTTGGTATCATTAAAGCCACTCACCGCTCAGAAAGCAAAGAAGTCGGCCCGAATTCCAACACTCATTCGAAATTGTTCATCAGCTCTCTCACCACTTACATCACATGATTTCCAAACGCACCCATCCACCGTCATCATGCATCACATAGATCATATGGCATCATGGTCTTATTGATGCAGCCTCGTGTCGCTTTATCAAAAAGAAGTTATTACATAAATTTTAGTTTATGTAGAGCAAATACGATCGTGACCGTTGATTATATAGGTCTCAACATTATTCAACGTAGTACAAGAGCTCAATACATTGGAATCTCCAAAAATTATTTAGTTGATTGCTCAACAACTGTCCAGAAATATTGATGAAAAAAATCATTTTTGACTAATGGCTAGAAAGAGAAAAACGTTGTTTTTTCTTCATTACTATGGTTGCTACTTAGCTTCGCTCTCTAGAAAGTACATTATGCATTAGATTAGTGACAAAAAATTGAGTGGTCCAGGATCGAGATAGAATTAAATTGGCTCACAGACCAAATAAAATGAGAAAGCTTCATTATGGGTATAATCATTATAAAAGGGGAAAATATGCTTATTGTTTTGTCAGCCTAACTACAACTCGTCCAACGGATAGATATTTTATCCAAAGATGGCCAAATTGATAAATTAAATTAATTATAAGGTTTAAGGGGTGGTTCAAGAAGTGAGTCAGCACGAGGATGGGGTTCGAGGGGTGGTTCAAGAAACGGGGGCCAGACGACACCAATAACTATTGAGCGAAGAAGAGGGAGAAAAAATCAAACGCCATTCTCTCTCTACCCTCTTCATTATTGCCGGATGCAGACCCCATGTCCAAAGCATCGAAAGAAGGGTAATTATGGCAGGACATGCACGTGATGCAGGCCCCATGGGCAAAGCATCGAAAAGAGGGTAATTATGACAGGACATCCGCGTGAGTCAAGGAATCTCTTCATTATTGCCCGATGCAGGCCCCATGTGCAAAGCATCGAAAGAAGGGTCACTATGGCAGGACACACGCGTAAGTCAAGGAATCAAACTTTCATAATTCACATGGGGTCATTGGTCTTTTGCATAGATAATTTATATATTACTCTCTCTCTCTCTCCATGTATAATTCAATTTTTTTTATTTGCTATTTTATTTATAGTTCATATGTTATTGTTGTTCTTTCCATGCTTTGCACATGGGGCCTGCATTAATGGTGGAGAAGGTAGAGAGAGAACGTTTGATTCCTTCTTCCTCTCCTTCGCACAGTACTTGTTGTCGTCTGGCCCCATACCTTGAACCACCTAAGCACAGGACGTCCAGAGATAATTGTTTATGAAGAAATGACAAGGTTCCTATCGAGATGTAGTCCTATTCTAAATAATGTGCATGCTCTTTAGGGTGAAGTGCCCCCTTTCTCACAATAAATTACTCACTCTTTTACGGTGATTTGCACGATCTTGTTCACATCAAGTGCATAATCCTTAAAAGGCCAAAGTGCATCTCCTTCTTAGAGTCGAGTGAACACTTATTATAATCAAGAATGAACTCCTTCTAGCATCTAAATTAGAAATGTGCCTCTTTTGATGAGGAGCATGCCCCTTAAGTGAGTTGATAGTGACGAGACACTCATAATGTTCCTATTGTTCTACCAATTTAATTTCGAAATTGTCTAGAAAGTTAGTGTTCGCTTTCTATTGTTATAGGAACTTGTTAATCTAAACTAGATCTTGTCCAATACAATTATTTGTAAAATAGAGATGAGATTTTTCTATTATTTTAACCGTTGTTCAAATTGCAGTGTAAGTTCCCACCTAAAAATTTCCAATTTAGAACAATTGACCATTTTGTGCCTTCACTCAAAATTGAAGCAGTGGTCATCTATCTAGTGGTCGCAACTTTAGCCTTTGATGCTCTATGCAGACCTCGCTCTATACTATGCTCTAACTCTAGGGAAGGCCACGATTAAGAGTAATCCCATCCTCTCGTTTCCAACAAATGGTATCTTCTTGTATGGCTCTTTAGATGATAAATGAATGATAAATTTAAAAAGTATAGTTTGATTGATTGATTAAATTGGAATACTATTCGTGTGTCGAACTTTTCTTAATATGCCACATATCATCCATTTGTTTGAAGGTCCATTTGTAGTATGCTATATCACTTGGTGTATCAATCTAATTGACTAGTCCAAAAATCAGCTAGCTTTATCATCTCTACAAATGGAGAGCCCTGCCTAGTAGCAGTGATAAAAGTTCGTCAAATCGGCTTATGGTTCTCACCACTTTGATTATCTATTCCCCTATTTTTTCCATAGCTTAAATAGTTTAGACATGAACATATCCATTGCATTAACAATATGGTATGGTGCATAACAGGGTCAATCATCCTTCAAACACAAAATTGAACATGAGAAAATATATAGGATCTTCACATTAATCAAATTTTTATTTTTAATCAAACATCAGTTAATTAAGACGATCAAAGTCACCCATAGTAGTCAAGTCGTTTACATAGGGAGTTCGAAAAAGGTTAATTGATAATGAGAACATGATTAAAATGTAGCCATTTTTTCAAAGTTCCAATATCAAATGTTAGGAATTTGAAGTTTTTATCATTTCTTGAACTTAATGTACTTAATAGGGTAAGATTGACTGTGATTGTCAGTAAGGATCCTAATATTTTATGGTGTTCTTTATTGTGCTTGAGTGCTATGTTTTTCCCATTGTTGCAGCATCATGAGATGGTGGAATTGATTGTCTACGACAGGTGTGCTATACAAGGATGCAGCAGGGCCAAGACGAGCAACATCATCTTATGTTAGCTTTCTTTAATGTGATTTCAAAATAATGTAAACCCACTCGAACACAAGTTGAAAACATGAGCAAATCTTTTCAAAGGGATTCACATTTTAAGCAACTTTAGCTAAACTATGAACTGGCTACATTACATTCCTTCCGTTATTTACACCTATACAGCAGAACACTGATACCCTACCCCGTCGGGGGGAAGCTCTAAGCACCACTAAACACGCGAGTCGAAAGACTTTTGCATCGGCCCAACCATCCTCCCTCCTCCTTTCTTCCTCTTCAGTATCTGTTGTTCTTTTTCATCACTCTCTGTCTCTGTCTTTTCGTTTGTTGGCTTTCTCCTATCGTTTTCTTGGTCTTTCTTTCTCGGAAGACGCTACCGTTGCATTTCATCTCGTCTCATTTGATATTTAATTTCATTTCAGTTGCCTCAATTTCTCGGAAGGAAGTTGGTCGGACGTGGAACCACCAAGTCTTGGCCATCATTAAAGCCACCAAAGAAGGCTCGGAAGGTAAAGAAGTGGGACCGAAACTTCTGCTTTATCATCGTTCGTCAATTCTCTCTCACCACTCGCATCACACAAAGTCCCAAATGCACCCATCCACCATCGTCTTGCATCGCATGGGTTCATTGATGCAGCTTCCCGAACCCCATCCCGTTATCAAAAAAAATGAGCTGTTACTACCTAAACTTAATGTATGTAAATTGGATCATCATCAATCATCGATCATATGCATCCCAGCCACTATTCCACGTAACACGAAAGCCCAGTACATTGAAATCTCTCAAATTTTCGTAGTTGACTACTGAACAAGTGTCTAAAAACACTTGACAGCAAAACCATTTTGAAATGGTGGCCAGAAAGAAGAAAAAATGTTATATTCTCTTAAATGTAGTTGTCACCTAGATATGCTCTGCTAGGAATACACAATCGGATTGGATTGGATGGAAAATAAACCAGGTGGCTATAGATCGAACTAAATTGCAAACGTTAAAGCTTCAATTTGTTTTTCCCCCTTTTTGCCAAGCAACAATGATTATATTCATAACAAAGGTTCCTTGTTTTATTTGGTCCATGGGTAAAAAAAATACATATATGCTTATTGTTTTGTCCCAAGAAGAGAAGAGCTACCTAACTTCAATATGCCCACCAGCCATTCAAATAGGTGGAATTTGATATATATTTATTTCATGCCCTATTATTATTAGTGTGCATAAATATTACATTAGCGGTGCAAAAATAACCAAATCCCTAAATTGTAGATTTTGCTATGGCATCACATCATAACAAATGATCGATGATGGCTTGGGATGGTGGACTAATTGAAGTGTATGAAAGTTGGTTTAGACACCACTTGATCACTAAATACAAAAAAAAAAAAAAAAAAAAAAATCATAAATGGTTCGTGCATCTCAAGATCAAATAAAATTTGAAATTTCAAGGCTGCAATACCAAATAACATATGCTTATGTTTAGTTAGGAGAACAGTGAGAGTACCTAACTATGATCTGTCCACCCACTAAATTTTCATTAAACGTGGACAAATCAATAAGTTTAATCAATCATGCCCTATAAAAACAGGGTGTCAAAAGATATTTATTTATAGAGAAATTACAGGTCCCTATTGAAATGCATTCCTATCCTAGAGAAGGTGCATTCTCTCTAGGGCAAAGTGCACCCTCTTTTCACAATAAGTTGCATAGTTTTAAGGTAAAGTGAATGTGTTTTGCTCTCATTCAGGTTGAGCGCACATTCCTTAGAGGTCAAGCATATGCTTCCTAGGTACTTGAATCCAGGGCATGGAATTGTTTGTGTGCACAGGTCTCGGAAAAGTCAGCAAAGGAGAGCAATTGATTCATGTATGAACTTACATCGAAGTTTCCTACTAGTCTTCGTCATTGCTTGGTGCCTAAATTTACCTTGAAGTTTCCTACTAGTCTTCGTCGACTCGGTGCTTAGAAAAGATCCAAGAAAAAACTGCCTTCTACCTTTCTAGAGTTCTGATGGTTAAATAATTGACGCATAAAGGAGAATTGTATGTCTGCATTCTTCGAATTTTTCATTAGGCTAGATGCAGAATACTTGATTATCATGTTTCCACCAAGTTTTAATCCACTTTTTGCCTAACTCATAAAAATAATAGGGTACTCTATGAATTTAGAGTTTACCTAAGTAATGCAGCTTTCTTGCTGTCCATAAAAAAAATTCGCGTTAGCAAATAATTTTTTCTATCGAAACTTATTAAAAGATAAGTGTAATTAAGGATGACCTTTTTGTGGCTTTTTCTGTGGAAATTGTGAACTGTTGATGTTTAATGCGTAAACATTCTTGTTGGGAGAACCTTCTCCAAAATCTAGCTTTTGCAATCACATGGCAGCTTCTGAAGAACTTCTTGATTAGCTACGTGCATTGCGCACCTTTGTCCATTGTGATTAGTCTTTTGGCCGAACAACCACACCCCCACACCCCCCACCCAAAAAAAAAAAAAAAAAAAAACAAAAACAAAAACCCCCACCGCCTAAAAAAACAAAAAACAAAAAAGACAAAAGTAGAAGGACAAATTTGTGGATAGTCTAAGGTACATTCATTGATTCAAAAAAAAAAAAAAAAGGTACCTTCATTGATGAACGAGAGAATCATGATCGAGATACACACGCGTTACATATTTCCAATGCTGAATCATCCTAAATGAGGGGGTTTCATTGAGCAAGAGGTGTCAGAATTTCAACATCTCTTAATCTTTTGAAAAGGGTAGTGTGTTGTCAACAAGAAGAATCAATTGAGTATGTCTTGAATTCTCTATGAGTTGGGCCAACATTAGGGATTAAGAGCAATATAAATATTATTATTATTGAGTTATTAGATTAAAAGTTGAGATAGAAAAAGTCTTTATTTTTTAGCCACTTTTTGTAATCATTGATTTCCTATAATGAATTTTGTTTCTTCTCTCTCCATAATTTTTCCGCAAGGGTTTTCCATCTAAATTTGGTGTTCTTTTATCACATTTGCTATCACAAACTATAAATCAGCCATCTCTTAGTTTTTCTTTTTTGGTAAAGGTAAAAGGTTCCATCTCTGGTAAGTTAACTAGCACACGGAACCAAAAAGAATAGAGAGAAATAACATAAGATAATACTGGAGACCCACCAATAGTTTACTAAAATGGTAAAGTGATGTGATATATTTTTATTGACGGTGAATATGACCTACTTACTAATCTCATTGGAAGATCGACCCAGAATTTTTATGTAAACTCAATATTATAGCATACGCACATCAGATAAACGTGAGTTTAAAACATGATGGTTTTTTGTTGAGATTTTTTTATTATAATTGCTTTTCGTGCCAAGGATTGCCAATTAAATAAAAGTTTATAGTTTTTAGACAAGTACATAAAAATGAGGAAAAAAAAAGCTTGAAGGTGGGAGAACGCAAGGGCAAGAGCATCCTTGGAAGGCTACTTTGCCCTGTTTATGTTCAACGACTGGGTCAACTATTTCATTTTAGTGTATTAGATTAGAAACGGGTTTACAAAGTTTGCATATAGGTCGGTCTTTTAGGTTTTCATGTACTTCTCGAGGGGATGAGATCCTTTGTCTCTATTTGTGTCCCCATGATTCGGTAATTAGTATCTCATTTAACAAACTTGTAATTGAATGTATTAACAGATTGTTGAGACGGCAATAGAGAAGTCACGCAAGACAAAGAATCTCTAACTTTAAGCGACCAGCACTTGTTAACTGTAACCCTTTACCGTCAATTTTTAGATCCCAACTCTCCCACGATAATTTTTCCTTTTAATTATTGCTTTTCTCCTGCCCGTCACCTGAATTATACGCTAAATTATCTCATTCTTTCTATTGTGCATTCATTTCTCACAATAATACCTAATCATACAAAGGTCTTGCAATATATAAATAATAATAAAAAACCCAAATAAATCACTTTCAACAATGACGTGTTGTGTTTATCATTAGGATTTATCTAAGAAGCACGGCAAATGGGGTAGGATTAAATGTGATTTACAATGATGATATAAATCTCTTATTTTATCCTTGTTTTCATCAAACAATTTATTCTCAATTCAGGTTTAATGATATTGGTAAGCTAATAAAGGTAGTTCTCGAAAAGAAAATACTGTTGGAATTCGTGATTAGATATTATCTATATATCATACTCATAATTTGTCTAGGTCAGATTGCTAGCATGTCATATAAAATGCTGACAATGACTAGAGCGCCATTTTAGCAATTTTAGGTGAGAATTAGGTAGAACAATTATATTAAAAACTCATACAAAGATCTACATTGGTAAAAAAAAATTAAAAAAAAAAATAGGACTACATTGGAATCTATAAAATAAACTTCTTCAAATATGAATTGATGATTTCTTGTTCGAAAAGTTTTGGCATCAAAATGAATGCGGCGCAAAAATGATGACAATGATATCGTTTTTATCCCCTCTTTTTGGGATGAGGTTTTGTAAATTTAGGATCATCTTATCGTTTCACATCTCACATGTCCATCCTTTGTTTTATTCAAACACAAATAAGGTCCATTCCACTATAGGTCCTTAAAGGACAATAATGTCTACTTCTCCCTTCACTTTTGTTCCCCCAAAGTAACACTAACATCATGAATCATTTGTAGCTGAAAACGTGGTGCGTTTCAAATAGACATGCCACAATTGATTTGGATGAACTTTTGTGAACTTGGGACCATCTTCATCTTGTCACTTCTTGTAGGTCCATATGTTATTTCATTTAAACATAAAGTAGCGAAATTCTCTATAATAAGGTCCACCCTCCACTACAAGTCCCTAGCCAAAACCGTGGTGCGTTTCAAATGGACATGCCACGTTTGATTGGATGAACTTTTGTGAACTTGGGACCATTGTCATCTTATCACTTCTTGTAGGCCCATACGTTGTTCTATGCAGACACAAAGTAGCAAAAATCTTACAACAAGATCCACCCTCCACTTCCAATTCTTAGAGGACAATAGTCGTCTTCTTTTCCTTTGGCTTTTTCCAAAAGCGACTTTAACGTCACTATTGGCCATGAAATGTTTGATTGGATAGGAAAAAGTTGACTACAATCACGGCTTTTTGTCAATCAAAATAACCAAAGCTTCTCTTTTAAAGGAATTACCTTTAGGGTGCTTATTAATCAATTAATTAAAGTTTTATTGTATTGATTTTTCTCCAAAACATGTAGGACAGAATTTTTGGAAATGAATAATTCATCATTAAGTAAAGTGAACATACACATGGACCTATAATCATCTTTGCTTTCGAAACAACTAGAATTTGATCTGCACAGTCACACAAGATGGATTAAAATTTACACCTCAACACTTACATTTTGTTTTTTGGGATTTGTTTCATTATTTTAGACAAGGTATCATTTGCAAAGTATCATGAATGTCATAATTACTAAGTTAATACTAGATAGAAAAAAATCAGTCAATACAAGAAAATGCATATAAGTCAAACTAAAAATATACGTGTTTATCTTGATGTTTGTTGCGAAAGAAAAAATGAATAACATTAATCAGAAAATAGAAAAGTAAAATTGGAAATTGAATTTACGTAGTTCGGTCAATATAATCTCGTACATGAGGAGAGCAACATAAGATTTCACAATTGATGAAGCGATACTATGGAGGTTAGAAATACGCTCGAGTCACTCAAATACTTCGACGATTTTTTAGCCACCACTTATACTCAATAATTCACATAGTATGTAGCCTACACAATTCCTTACAAAACAATATGTAAATCTCACAAAGTAATCATTGAAGTCTCACCAAGATTTACATAGCTATTAAACACTGGGTGATTAGTTGTCTCTGAATATAATTAACAAATTTATACGCAGCCTTGCATGTTGAAGTTAAAGTATTCACTGAATTTTTACGAAAAAGAACTCCGCAGTCTTCCCCTCTAATTAAAAAAACAAAAGAACAGCCTTCCTCGAAAGTGGAAATAATGGTCGAGTTCAAGTATTCACTACGTACTCGTAGATAGAAGCCCAAAGAAAGACACAGCATTTGGCAATAATGCAATTGAGTCACTTTGGTACAATGCTTTTGCAATTCTAATGAACAGGTCGTCTCCTATCATTCCCCGCTCACACCATTCGCATGGAGTAGGGATTGACCAGCTTTATAACCTTAAGGCCGCGAGGCTTGCAGGTCAGGCCTGCCTCCTCAAAACATAGTACCAACCAGTCAACGTTCAAACCGTATCCCTTATCACTGAAGTAACTTTCTAATGTGCTGGAGTAGGATGAGTAGGTACTTCCTTATCATTATTATGCTTCATCAAATATTTCATCGCCAAACAAATTTTATTCAATATGATTGTAAAGTTCACTATGCAAAATAAAGTTCTTGAATGTCTTATATCTTAACGCTCAGTAACTCGCTACGGCAGGTCATTTTATATAATTCATTCCATACAGCAGGGGATATGGTCCCGTACTTTCCTATCATTGCATATTCATTATCAACAAAGATCAACTTCAGACAATACAGGCCTCCGAGACCTCTTAAGTCAGTCTCGATCCCCAAGAGCATCAATCTTTCCTCGACAATGAACTGAATAAAGACTGAAAATATAGGCTTCAAACCTTGATATCAAGCTCTTCATTGCATAGACTCTTCTGTGATCCCCCCTCCACGTAGATGCAAAATGGGAGAACCAGATTCTAACCAAACAACCCCCCTTACGTTTTCACTTCTTGCCGCGCGCCCTTCCTCCGTGATATGCAGGAAAAAAGAATGGACTAATGGAATCTCCTCCTGTCACTGCAGGTATGAACTCAGATCCCGCTCAGTGCATGAACATCTCACTCATCAACTCATAAGCAGAGGGCACATCATGCAAGGGATGGCCTTTCTGGTTTCTCTCCATTATCCTTCTTGCCAGGGAAACTTGCTTCCCAACTGCAAAGACAAACGCTTTGCCTGTCCCTCCAGCCCCTCTCGCTGTTCTTCCAACACGGCGGACATATTCGCTTGGATCGCGTGGGAAGTCAAAGAGAATAACATGATCCACTGCGGTAAAGTCGATTCCTCGTGACGCCCTGCCATATAGTTGAAAAATCATCAGGATCTTACATATACTTAAATGAAAGATGAGAGTGACATGTCTTTGGTAAATTTGTATGTGCCCAGTGACTGCCCCAATAGTTAAAAGCGGCCGCCTTTCATTTGACCGCATCACAACCAGTGCTGTTAAAAGCACCAGGCCCTCTTTAAGAGGCTAAGAACCACAATGCATCAGGCGTTAGGCTGAATGATGGGAGGTGCTAAGTAAAAGTGGGGATTAATCCATCAAGAAACAAATTAGTAGGTCTTTCACTCTTAGAATCACAAATTAATTGAGGTCTGCATCGTAACAAATACTGCAGTGGTGCGAGATGTTGTGAGTGTATAATAGTTAACAAAGAATTAGAAAGGACAGATTACACAATTAGTAGATTGGCATTCATTGTTTATTTTTTTGTTCCATCCTTCCTCACAAGCTTTGGAGGACAATGGAACGAGAGAGAACAATTGTGGCCATTTTGAGAAAAAAGAAGCTAAAGATCTTTCAGCTTCTTAGAGCCTAGAAGCTGTCCTCCACTTCCAACAGCTCTCTCAAAAAGATATTTACCTATTCTTTCTTTATTTATAGGGATAATGACACAAATGGTCATTGAACTTAACCCGATGCACAATATGGTCCATGAACTTTTAATTTTTTTTCAATAGGGTCCCTAAACTTTATCCCAATGAGCAATGGGTCCCTGAACTTTCAATTTATTCAATTGTGGTTCCTAAACTTTCAATACATGTTCAACTTAATCTCTAAATTATAAGAAAATGTCCAATATTGTCCTTTCATTAATTAAAGAGGAGAAACTACATTGAAACATTTCACATAATTTAGGGACTAAACTGAATATGTACCAAAAGTTCATAGATCATATTAAGTAAATAGAAAGTTTGGGGACCACATTGCATATTGGGCTAAACTTCAATGATTATTTATGTCATTTTCCCTCATTTTTACTAAGGGCGGGATAAAAAAGTCAAAGAAAAAATGTCAAGCTAGACGGATCTTTTCTGAGGCAACATCTCATAGGAGCACCTCACCTCCGGTGCTTACCTCAAATTAGGAAACCTTGCTCGAGATGAGATGAGGAGCAGAGGCTTCACCTCGCTTTGCCTGAGCACCTAGGTGAGTGCCTCAAGTGTTAGCTAATGCTCAGCTCTTGCCCATCAATGAAATTGAGCTGAGCCCAATACCCAAAAACTTGCAAGTATACAGGCCCAATAATTCGAAAAATCCACAGAAAAGGCCTATCCCAGCCATTGCTATTTTCATCTAATTCTTATTGACACCGACTATGTTATAATTGTGCAAGTTTGAACTGATAACTGAAGGCCTGGGTCTTGGCAGGCCACACATAGTTTAATTAAAGGCTTACTTTTAGGGATCAAGCTCAGCGGCTGAACAGATATATCTCTAGAAGCATAGCCTGATTAGTTTGGACAAAGCAACTATACATACCTGTCGGTGCAAACCAAAAACAAGGAGACATCTTTAGATGGAGAAGCAGCAAACTCTTTCATATTTGCCTGCCGCAACTCTTGTGAAACAGCAGCATTAAAAGGTAGAACTCTTGTACGAGTGCCTTTTCTGTCAATGCACTTCAATGCATTTTCAACTTTTCGACATGTCTCAATCTGTTTATGGAGAATAGGAAGGATGAGTTAAAAAGTAATGATGAGTCCCCCATCCAGGTGGCTTCAGAACCATCTCTCAAACTCCAGGTCAGGAGTTAGCAAGATGGCAGGGAGAGAGGTAAATGTAATGATGAATCAATTTCAAGCAGCTTACACTGAAATATTAACATACCTTGTTACAGAATACAATTGTTTTGGTTACCGGGCTTTCTTCGCGCAAGCTGAATAAGAGCAGACTTCTTATTCAGGAATGCAGTATCTGGAGTCTTCTCACTGCCTTCCTCTCCACTACAATCTACAAGAAACTGGACAAAACGTTTAACAGTTAAATTTTTCCTCTATAACAATGGTATTCGGTTGGTTATCTTCTTCACAGGAAAATAGAAGGAATGCCACTGGTCAGCTACCACAGCAAATTTATGCAACATGTTCATCAATAGGGAAGGACAAAGCAATTTCACGTAACAGGAGATAACTGTTCAACCTGAATGAGAAAGCTCTTAGCCTATCTAGGATTACTGTTGCGAAAATAATCCTTCTCCAGTATATGCAGCCTAAATTAGTTTGTATGATACCTTTGTACAAAGTTAAAATCTGAAAACCAACAAACAGGCAAAGTGACACAGAAAGAATTTTCGGGATAACTGCACAAACTCTTCTGCACATTGAGGAAAGAATAGAAAACAGATAGGATCCTAATATAATCCACAATCATCTCAGCACGATCAATGAAATTTCAAAGCCTTCTCCTTCTCTTCAACTCCAAGTAGTTTTAATGACATACAGAATGCTGGTGGCATCTTTAGATAGTATAGACTGCTTTTGACCATAAGAATAGTATAGACAATCAATCCATATGTGCTAAGAGTCATTCAAGGGAAAAATTTCATTCCACTTCCCTTCTTCCCCCGTCATATGCAGTAACAAGCCACCCCCAAATCCAAAGCATCAAGGTAACCATGCTCCATCACTTTTAGGGAGCATAAACGACAGCTTAGTTTTGTCTTACCAAAAAAAGTAATATATAGCCCAAAGTAATATCCAGCCCAAAAGCATCCAGGATACACGAAAGTGAATCCTGTGTGCCTAAATTAGATTACAGTAATGTATCCGCTGGCAAATAATGGAAGGGGAACAATACAGCTTTAAACCAACCTCTTCGAGGCGAGGGCTTGTCCGATGAATGCCAGGTCCCATGATCACTTCACAGTCAGGGAGAATTTCAACTATTTTGTTATATATATCTACCGGCAATGTGGCTGTCACAAACAGATACTGTGTGGCGACAGGTGAAGAATTGATTATGCTTTGAAAAGCTGCTTCAAACTCCTCATCTTTGCAGAGAATATCCACCTCGTCCAAAATCATGCTGCGCCGTAAAGCCATAAATTATAGCAGAAGTTGCAAAACAATCTGCAATATGTATAAAGATGCCATTCTTCTGTTTCTGAGTACATTATAGCCACTTAAATGTAGCATAGCATGGACTGAAATCTGCTGAATGCCAAAACCATCCAGGTTTTGATGTTATTCAAATTCTCAGCAGGCAAATCCATTAACAAAATATTTTTTACCTTCATATCCTATATCAAACAATATGACAAGTGGAGCTTTCACAATTTGTCACCGGTCATTTCTCAAAGATTTCTATTGGGGCTAACAAATAGCAATATATCTAGCATTTTTGTAAATCAAAGCAAAGGTCTCCATAACTCAAGCCAGAAAATTAAGATTCAGCTGTGTAGGTAAGGGTAAGAATAGAAATTTCGCTAATATTTTCCTTTCCTCAAAGAATGGTAATGATACGTGGTGGTAGTACTAACTCTAGAAAAAAGTAGCACGATCACATTCATTATTCAAAAACAGATGAGTAGACGATGATTTTGGTTAGCTCGTGCACCCAAACTCAATCATGCAACATTATACAATTCATAGGCTTACCATCTAAGATCCTTCAACTTCAAAAAGCCTTCTTTAACGAGAAAAATAAAGCGACGAGGAGTGGCTATTAGGACATCAACACCTTCTTCTATATTTTCCAGCTGTGTTTTCTGCCTGAAACCACCCGTGGCAACCATAGACCGGAATGGAGCCCCAAACTTTGATATGGATCGGCAGTTACTCAAAACCTGCATAAAACTTACTATAGATATTAAGTATCACTCATGTGGGCACAAAAAATTACGTTAGTTTGTAATCAGAAACAAGCATGACTATAAATAAAACAACTACAGAGTGTCTCCAAATTGAGAACACCTACATTTTCAACAGCTCCATGGAGATTACCGGTTTTGACACTTGAATGGATTATGCACATCATATAAGCAACTGTGCCACTCAAATTGTATATTTGTCTTTCCAGGATCCCAAAACAATCTTTCAGATTGCAACTCTTAGGAATCTCTATATTTTATTTTATTTTATTTTATTATTTTGGAAAGAAGAGATGACGATTTGAGTATTATAGGCAACAAGTTGTTCAAACGAGTTTGACTGCCACTGAAAAAATTTGGAGAACTTTTTTACCACAAATTTGCTGCTTAAGCAACAGCCTATCACAGTATGGGATGAGAGCTTAAAATGGCCATAAACTAGTAAAAGTTGGTGACTTGCTTGCCAAAGCACGTAAGGGTAAAAGAAGAGGCACAAAAAAGGATACCAACTACCAACCTGAGAAGCTAACTCAGCAGTTGGCACCAAAATGACAACTCGAGGGCTTTGTGACAAGGATTTGCTAAGTCCTTGCAGTTCTTCTTGTCTGAGACGTTGGACTACTGGTGCAAGATAAGCCATAGTTTTTCCCGAGCCACTCTGATCAGCTATAATACAAGTCTTTCCGTCAATTACAGGTTTGAATGCCATTGCCTGCAGTCATTCATAGTTAGCATCAATCTGAGTTGCAGTACACTAGGAGAAGATCTTCCTTTTGTCAAGTTGTAGATAGAACATCTTGATGTAATTACTTATCAATACCCATGAGAAGGAAAAGACAAAAACTGATGCTATAGGTTGGCCCTTCAATGATTTCCACATCCATCAGCTCCAAATTCACACTTACAGAAAAAATATTGATGATGACAAATGCAGGCTTACCTCTAGAACTATACAGAAACAAGGTCATCATTGATTTAAAGCCCAATGTGGATATCATGCAGATGGTATATATAGCGGAAATGATTAAAACATGCTCAAGTTTAGTATATTGAAAGCTAAAAAGGCAGTAAGAGAGCAACAACCAAGTTTCTTCCATTTACCAGCCAAAAAAGAGAAAACAACAAGTTGAAACCTTAGACTTCGAGTAGGTCATACTATTGATGTACCTGAATATGTGAGGGGTGCAGAAACTGCTGCTTCCTCAGAGATTCAATCATATATAGTCACTACAACCCAAATCTTCAAAGGACTTTTGACTATAGAAGTCACCATTGGAGGAAACTTTCCTATGCAAATTTAGATCTTTTGACTCAGATCTAAAGTCATCCACGGACAAGCCCCTGCCCCATCCTCTGAAATCTGCATTAGAACTACGAACTGAATGCCCTGTTCCAACTACTCTGGTGGCAGATATGCCGTGTTTATTGGGTTCCATTCGGTGCACTGAATGATCCACATCTGCATTGTAAGTCCTCCCTGCAGCATCTTTGGTAGCTTTGGATCGGTAGGCACCTGAATCCTTTCCTTCAAGTCCAAGGATAGCTGCTTCCTTCTTTTTCCCCTGTTTGTCCAATTTGGAATAAGAGAGATCAGGCACATCAAAAGGTACATTTTCTATTTCTTGTTCATAATCCTTGTGACTCGCTTCCTTTAGCTTGGAAGATTTTTCAGCAAGAGCTTTGACTCTCTGCGATTTCAATCGTCCAAAACTTCTGCCCCTCACACTTGCTGCGGGAGAATCATCTTTTGGCAGCGTTGACCCATGATGATTGCCTGCAAAAGAAGAAATGGCTGTCAGATTTCATTTTATCAATGTAAAAACAAATTCATCTCCAAGCTCCGACTTTACACTTTACACAGAGGGATTAAGTACGCTGTGAGAAAGTCTAACACAGATTGAAATGGGAGAGAAATTTCTAACTTGTTTGCATATATTCGTATTCGAGCCAAACTAAGAAAACCAAAATCTTTTGCCCAAGACTGCATGATTCAAATAAGCTCCAAAAGAAGATCTAGTGTTGGACTTGTTATGCATCTGAACACAATGGTTCAGCTTTGGCATTTGCACAGCACGAAATGCATATAACAAATTGCTTTAGTTGTTCCAACGGCTCAGGTACCAATTATCAACAATGCATACACCAAAAAAATAAAAACAAATAAAAACAAAAACAAAAAATAAAAGGGAATTCGTCATCAGAACGGACCGCATTAGTTATTCAATTTGCGTATTCACATCAAACACGTGTACAGTTGAATGCAAACTACGCAAGGTATGGCTCAATTACTGAGATATAATCTAACCTAACTTTCAGCTCAGCAACCCAAATGAGAGTACGCTAGTAACATCAAATCATCGCCCCAAAAAGATAGCGAAAGTAAGACACAAATCCCCTTTATTATCTTAAAACCAAAACTACCCAATCATCCACATGACCAAAGACTCAATTCGCAGCGAAGCATCACCTCCACTAGAACCGCCGCCGCCGCCGCCGCTCTTCCTCGCGGGCTTCCACCGGAGGACGTCCTCGGGCGGAGCCGGGGAGTCGACCGGGTCGTCGCTGCCGCCCCAGACGATGAAACGCTCGCCCGTCTCGTCGTCGATCAGCTGGTAGGCCCCGGAGTGTCAAGGGCGTCCTCGTGTAGCCCCCCGACCGGACGGCGAAATTACGGGTCCCGCCGCCGGGAAGGCGGCGGCGGCGGCGAGCGCCGAGGGCCCGGGAGGCGAGGGGACGGGGACGGAAGGAGAAAGGGTACGCGACGGAGCTGGAGGTGGAGGTAGAGGTGGAGGTGAAGGGTGTGGAGTTGAGGCTGATGGAAGGAGAAGGAGCTTTCGCTAGCATCATCGTGCATGCCCAGAAAAAAAATGAAGAAAATGAAGACGAAGAAGATGACGATGATAATGAAGATGAAGAATTTTTTTTTTTTTTTTTTTAAGCCCAAAACGACTCCAAATTATAAAAAAAAAATAAAAATATTAACACTGGCACGAGGGCTTATCTTTTCCAAATCTTTTTTTTTTTTTTTTGACGACTTTCGGGATATATTGGAAGAACTCGAAATAAAACACTCCATTAAAAATTGACACCTTTTCTGGATAAAGTTTTCAAAAAGATAAAACTATCCAAACATCGTATCATAAGTTTTAAATTTAATTATTAATGGATCTTAGGATTTTAAGAAGGAAGGCCTACAGATAAAAGATATAAAATGTATTACTGAAATTTTATAAGGCCTAGATTTTTAAAGTCTGATAAGGAAGTGATGGAGATTTTTTGATTTATTATTTTCAATCCAATTTGGTGCATACTAATATATTTTATAAGTTTTTCTCCTGACTAAGAATTAATATATTCGAGGAAGGAAAATGAAGCCTTACAGAGTTACTACTACCACATCACATTTGAGAGTGTAATGGAATATTTCAGGGCATTCCATGATTTATTGTGATATATTGATGATCACTTCATTATGCAGTTTTATCAATATGTGAGGAAAGGAATTAGTAACCTAGGAAGCATCAACAATTTTCAAGAGCTTTCATTTTATGTCAAATATTTCAATACATATTCAATATTCTCCGACACTTTTCGACACTCGACTAAGACCCATAGATTCTTTGAAGTCTTGATAAGGAACTTATCGAAGTTTTCAATCAATTATTTTCAATCCAATTTGGTGCGTATTTATAAATTTTGTAAACCTAACTAAAAAATAATATATATGAAAAGGAAAGATGAACTCCTATAAATGTATTGCCACAACACATTTGAGAGTAGCATCACATATTTCAAGGCATTCCCTAATTTATTGTGATATCACCACTATCACTTCATTAGGCAATATATTAGTATTAACTCACACAATGAGATACTGATAATCTAATAGAGACTATAATTTTTATGGGAGTATTTTCGCTAAATTTATATGTATTTTTTCACTAGTCAGAGACACCATTGAATTGAATAGATTCAAAATTTTTGGGCCTCTTTGACCAAGGAAATAAGTTTGAAAAGTACTCCGCTTTTCCAAATTTGGAATGTATATTCATTTGGGATAAATTTCATCTTACGTCACTACTCCATCCACGTTAATATATTACATTCCGTGATTAGTTTAGATATTTTATTGAGTATATTTGATTTAGCTTAGGTTTAGGTAGATTGATCTCTTGAATAAAAAATTGGACTTAACTCGAACTTAGCTTATGGAGGTTACTGTCTCGATACATGTTATTAACGAGTGAGGTGTCATCCCATGCCTTGCTTGGCTCCTAATTAGTCTTAATAGGTTAGTGCACGACTTTGTTTAAGTTGGACTTCTTGAATTTATCTATTTCAATTATAGTTTCCCAATGTCAAGTGAGATAAAGGTTCAAAACCACTCAAGTCGTTTTGTTTTGGAACCACTAGTCTGCTTTTGGCATTATTCCTAAACCCGTCAAATCTTGACAATGCTCATATAAGATGGTCACGAGATAGAAAAATATTTTTTAAATCATTTATTTTTATGCAATAAAAATTAGTAAATTGTTTTTCTCACTTTTCTTATCACACAAAAACATCCATGGAGCCATAGAGAGGCGAGTAGGGGATATTTCCCCACGCCCTTAATAGAAAATGAAAATAGAGCAAACGTGTTGTAGGAAATACTTCTTTGTTGAATTCAAGCTAATCAAAATCTTTTAAATTAATTTTTCTTGTGATAGTTTTTTTTAATATGGAATAGCTTTTAATACTTCATAACCACGATAAACACAACACATGGAATCTTCCATAAGTTCGAGAGTTTACCTCAACACAATGCAATATATCATATGATATGTCTAAAAGATTGTATCAATATAAATTTTTATGATACTCTTTGTATCTTTTATCTCATTAATAGCTAGAATCGATCCTACTCCTTAATTAATACACAAGACTCGAGATTAAGACATTCTATGCTTTCATTTTTGACACCTAAATGGTCTTGATACTTTTAATCACATTTTTGATTTAACATTAAACTTCTATAAACTTCTTCGTTTTTTTTTCTTTCTTTTAGTCTTACTCAATACAATTGTTGCCAAAAGTTAGGGTTGAAAAATGACACAATCGTTGGGCCCCACTTGCTCCTCATCTCACCGCCTCCACCAAAGAGAAAATAAGAAGAAACTGTGACAAACTTGCAAATAGTCTAATGGACATTCTTTGACGATATACAAGCATTGTAGCTGAGATACACAGGCTTTATATGTTTCTAATACTGAATCATCCTCAACGAGAGGGTTTTAGTCGAGGAGAGATGTGTAAGAATTTTGACATCTATTAATCTTCTAGAAAGAACAATGTGGTATCAATGATCTTAAACTATAAATCAACCATCTCTCATAAGTTAATTAGCACACAGAACCCTACAAAAATAGAGAGAAACAACATAGGATAATACTAGGATACCCAACACAAGTTTACTAAATTGGTAAAGTGATGTGATTAATTTTTATTGACGATGTATATGACCCACTTATTAATCACATTTGAAGATCAACCTGGCGTTTTTATGTAAAATCAATAGCAAGCTTTCCTCCTTTGTTTGTTGTGGGTAAATTATATCATATGCACATGGGACAAACGTGAGCGGAAAATATGGGCATGCATGTTTTTATTCCTGGAATCTGTTTATGAACAGATTTTTTGTTTTTTTGTTCAAGGAACAAAAAAAAAAAAAACGCGTTTGGTTGGTTTATGTTCTTTTTTGTTTTTTTTGTTCTAATACAAAAAGAACGAGAAATGAAAACAAAAAAAATTGTTTCTTGTTCAAAACGATTTTGAAGAAACATTTTTTTTCTTCTCTCTCTTCCTCTTTTCTTCTTCTTTTCTTCTTCTTTTTTCTTTGGATGGTCGCCAACCTCGGCCATGGCCGGCGACCGGCCGGTGGCGCCGTCGAAGGTCGGCGACCTCGCCGAGCGTCGCCGCAGGCCCCGACGAGGCCGAGCCTCGCCGAGATGCGGGCGAGGCTCGAGCTCGACCAAGGTGAGGCCGAGCCTCGCCCAGCCACGGTGAGGCTCGGCCCGTCGGCCCCGATCGCGTGGGAGGCCAACGACCGGCAGAAAAATAAAAAATAAAAAGAAAGGAAAAAATAAAAAATAAAATAAAATATTAAATAATTAAAAGAAACAAAAAAAGAATAAAATTTACCAAACGTATTTTTATTCATTTTTATTCCCAGAACAAATTTACCAAACGCATCTTTCTAGTCAAAAATTGTTCCTCGGAACGAAACACTTTTCTATTTCATTAGCAGGAAATTTATGAACAAACGTTACCAAACAGCGCATGTTGATTTTTTTTCAAGATTTTTTTTTATTATAATTTTGAACTTCTTTTTTCGCCAAGGATTGCCAACTATATAAAAGTTTATAGTTTTTAGACAACTACATAAAAATGAGGAAAATAAGCTTGAAGGTGGAGTAGGCAAAGTCAAGAGCAGCATTAGAAGTCTACTCTCCCTCGTTTATGCTCAATTGATTGGTCAACTGTTCCATTTTAATGCATTAGATGGAAATCCGGTTTACAAAGTTCTCATATAGGTCGGTCTTCTAGGGTTCTCGTGTACTTCTCGAGGGGATGGGATCCTTTATCCCCATTTGTGTCCCCATAATTTGGTAATTAACATCTCATTCATCGCACTCACTAATTCATGTGAATAAGGACAATTGTGAAATTTTTGGCTAAATGTATTAACAGCCGAGATTTGTCAAGACTGCAATAGAGACATCACGCAAGACAGAGAATTTTCAACCTTAAAGGACTAGCACTTTTAATTGTTACCAATTATTAATGGCTGCAAAGCTTGTAATGGATACTTACCTAGTCTAAAACTGCGGAGTCAGATTTGGAAAGGGAGGTCTCGTATGGGTGATGATTTGTGGCATGGTCTCATGAGGATGACGAACTTGTTCAATGGTTTGCTGTCGCTTATGGTGCATTAGCGAATGGAATGAAGAAGTTGTAGAAGGAAGACGGGCACCTTAGGACGGGGATAGGTTGAAATGACGGTTTTGGTCATCTCCTCGAGTTTAGAGAAAGAAAGTATAAAGGGCCATATAAATTACATAGGGCATTGGAGAAAGCTAGTTCTATAGCCTAAGTACATCATTCCGTTTTCGGTTAATATTACAAAAAAACCTCAAATTGATACATTTGTAAAAATTTATCACAAACTAATTTTTATCACAAAAAACTCAAAACTAGTACACCTTCTTACCTTTTACAAAAAAAAAAAAAAAAACTAGTACACCTTTAATAAATCTAATCTCCATAAGTTTTTATTAAATTTTACTATGAAATTATTGAGTTGGATAATACTGGTAGTTGACAGATGTACTGGTTTTGAGTCTTACTCTTCATTTATTACAGATGTACTAATTTGTGATTTTTCGTGGTATTAATATAATTTAACGGAAATAAACGAATGGAAAATTTATTATAAATGCACCACCTTGAGATTTTCGGTAGTCAAAAATATAATTTATGATAAATTTGTTAGAAATGTACCAATTTTGGGTTTTTATGATATTTACCCTTCCGTATTTTGTGGTCTTACTTTTAGGTTTGTCATTATTAATCAATCACATTTATCCCCTCATGAACTTCATGTAGTTAAATTGTACCAAGATAATTTCACTATCGTTAGCTTATTCTAAAACGTTTATTTGACATACGTTTATTTGACATTCTTTAACTTGAAGGCCTTTGAAATCACAATCAATAAGTTGGATACATAATGTCACGTCGATAATTGAATGAAAATATTCAATCTTACGATGGAGTCGATACCTCAACGAGTAAAAGCGTTGATTTTAGTTGACACCTGAATTTTTACTAATAAAAAATTTTAACAAACTTTTAGTGATAAATTGAAATATGCATTTTTGTGGAATGATAATAATAAAACTAATGAATAATGAATAAAAGAAACACCAGGCCCATGACTCTCCAGCCCATCCATGAAGCCCGTCCACTTCAGCTCCAATTCGGACGCTCCGGCCCTTCAAAGCCTATACGCCCCAGCTCCAACCTGATTTCCCACCGGCCGACGACGCCATCTCGTTTCCTCCGCGACCGCGTCGGCTCACCGCTCGCCGCCGGCGACCTCGAAGAGCAGCGGTCGGCGATTTTCGTCCACGGATCCGGTCATCGTTCAAAGTCAGCCTGGACGGAGCTTGATATCTCCGGATTCGATACGCGTTCTCCGAGAAGGTGACGGTGGCTCCGGCCTCCACCTCCATCGCAGTTGCGCCGCCGTCGTCGCCAGCCGCGCAACGGAGGTCAGGCTCTCTCTGGCTTTTTCATATGGCAGAGTTCTCCACCCGCATTGACAGGGCTCCGGTCGAGCTAGAGTTCACTCTCTCTTTTCCTCCGGAGCGGCTCCCGAAAAGCTCCGTCACCATCGACGACTCCAGCTCGCCAGTAGGATCTTCGCACGATACCTCGGAGGCGAAGAAGGATTCACAAGCGGTTTCATGTTCATCTTTGCTTTTCACTAGAATCAACAGACCCTCGGACTCGGCGAGTCGGGGACCGACGAAGCTCAATTCGGCACATCGAAACTCGGATCCTCACCGTCATCGTGGACGATCGAGACTCTTAATCTCTGATCATCTCAGGTTCTGATCCATCGTTTCTTGCTTCACGCGATGCAGAGGAAGGACTAAGAAGCTGACGACACGAGAGAAAGCGGAGCCGCGAAACAGAGCAGTCGCTCGCCATCGTCCAACGCAGCTTGACCGTCCGCTTTAATGCTCGTGGCCGGACGCAGCGATTGCGAGTTCAGGCGATGACGAAATCCATCCGCTAACAGCCGCACTTACCCAGGTCATTTTCGGCTATTGCATTGCAAAATTTAACCATCAAATTTCAGCTCTAGAGAAAATGCAAGGAGAGAATCGGATGAATTCCAGGCGATCGATCCTACAGGTTTAGCTAATGAGAGAGAGGCCCGTTGCAAGTTAGAACAGCTCCTAAGCTTGCCATCAGGAAATGCCGAACTCGGGCATGTTTTTACTCGGAAATCAAGAAAGGAGGGCCCTAAATATGTGCACATTGTTCTTGCTTCTTCGTATCAAATCGGCTCTCACTTCTAAAGTCATGCAACTATGGAGGCAACTTCTCTAGATTCAAGTAGGAACTAATGCTTTCTCAAGATACTGCACAAATTAAAAGTATTAAAAGTTTATGAGCTGCATTTTACATTAGATCAAAGTACATGAACTTCCGACCAAAAAAAAAAGTACATGAACTATTTATCTTATTATCCCTATGAAGAGATGTGATTGATCGATATGAAAAATCCAGTTTCTTCTGGCCACGACGTGCAAACAGACCAGCTTGGCTAGAAGACGTAGACTACAAAAATTGAGAGTTGGGCCCAAGGGCTTCTAAGATGGTGCAGGAGATGAATGACACCAAGAAGGCCCTCAAAGAATGGAATGACCCTTTCATTCTAGTCTGATGGTCTTTTCCATTCTTACAACTGCAACATCGTAAGAAAAACTATATGTAGGTCAGTACAAATTACAAGTTTTGTCTGTTGCAACAATTTGAGTTAAGTTAGTATGCTGATGTGATTGACATTCTCAGTACAAATATGTAAGTTTTGAACCTTGATATCGAGCTCTTCATTGCATTAACACTTCTGTGATCCCCCTCAACATGTAGATGCAAAATGGGAGAAGCAGGTTCTAACCAAACAACCCCCTTTACGTTTTCAATTCTTGCCTCGCGCTGTTCCCCCGTAAAATGCAGGAAAAAAGAGAATGGACCGATGGGATTTACTTCCGTCACTACAGGCATGAACTCAGATCCCGCTTAGTGCACGAACGTCCCATCAACTCATAACTGGAGGGCACATCATGCTTGGGATGACCTTTCCAGTTTCTCTCCATTATCCTTCTCGCCAGGGAAACTTGCTTCCCAACTGCAGAGTTGAACGCTTTGCCTTTCCCTCCACCACATCTCGCTGTGGCAGACATATTTGCTCGGATCGCGTGGGAAGTCAAAGAGAATAACATGGTCCACTCCAGTAAAGTCGATTCCTTGTGACAACCTGTCGTGGTTGAAAAATCATCGGGATCTTGCAAATACTTAAGGAAAGATGAGAGTGACATGTCTTAGGTAAATCCATGTGTGTCCAGTGACCCTGCTCCGCCTTTCATTTGACTGTGTTGCAAACAGTGCTGTTAAAATCACTAGGCGCTGTTAAGAGACTCAGACCCCACAGTACCTCAGGCGCTAGGCTGAACAATGTGAGGTGCCAAGTAAAAAGTGGGGATTAATCCATCAACAAACAAATTATTAGGTCTTTCATACTAAGAATCACAAGTTATTCGAGGTCTGCATTGTAGCACATATTGCACTGGTGCAAAGATGTTAACCTAGACAAATCTTTTCCGAGGCAATACCTCAGAAGAGGAGCACCTCATCTCAGGTGCTTACCTTAAATGAAGAAACCTTGCCTGAGATGAGGTGAGTAGCAGAGGCTTTGCCTCGCTTTGCTAGAGCGCCTAGGTGAGTGCCTCAAGTTTTAGCTAACACTGAGCTTTTGCCTATCCCAATTATTCACAAAACCCACAAGACAGAGCAAGACCTATCCCAGCCATTACTATTTTCATCTAATTCTTGTTGAGAATGACTCCATTATTAAATGTGCAAGCTTAAACTGAGAGCTGAAGGCCTGGGTCTTGGCAGGCTATGCATGGTTTAACTTAAGGCTTACTTTCAAGGATCAAGCTCAGCCGCAGAGCAGATCTATTTCTGGAAGCATAATTTGATTGGTATCGAAGAATGCAACTATACATACATGTCGGTGCAAACCAAAAACAAGGAGACATCTTTAGTTGGAGAAGCAGCAAACTCTTTCACATTGGCCTGCCGCAACTCTTGTGAAACAGCAGCATGAAAAGGTAGAACTTGTGTATCAGCGCCTTTTCTGTCAATGCACTTCAATGCATTTTCAACTTTTCGACATGTCTCAAATCTGTATATGGAGAAGAGGACAAAGTAATGATGAGAACTCCATTTAGGTGGCTTCAGAACCTTCTCTCAAACTCGAGATGGTCAGGAGAGAGAAGGAAATGTAATGATGAGTCAATTTCAAGTAGCCTTTACTGAAAGATCAACATACCTGTTACAGAAAACAATCCCTTTGGTTACCAGGCTTTCTTCCGCAAGCTGAATAAAAGCAGACTTCTTATTCAGGAATGCAGTATCTGGAGTCTTTTCACTGTCTTCCTCTCTACTACAATCTATGAGAAACTGGACATGATATGTAACTCTTAATTCCCCACTATTACAATGGTATTCCATTAGTTTTCTTCTAAACAGGAAAATAGGAGGAACGGCACTGGTTAGCTACCACAGCAAAGTTATGCAACATGTTCATCAAGGGGGAAGGACAAAGCATTTCATGTAACAGAAGATTACTGTTCAACCTGCATGAGAAAGCTCTTAGCCTATCTAGGATTAATGTTGCGAAAATAATCCTTCTCCAGCATGTGCAACCTAAATTAGTTTGTACAATACCTCTGTACAAAGCTAAATTCTGAGAATCAACGAACTGGCAAAATGAATAGAAACAATTTTCACGACAACTGCAAAAACTCTTCTGCAAATTGAGGAAAGAAGAGAAACAGATAGGACCCTAATATAATCCTCAATCATCTCAGCACAATCAAAGATAGGACCCTAATATAATCCTCAATCATCTCAGCACAATCAATGAAATTTCAGAGACTTCTCCTGATTTTATTTCTCTTCACCTCCAAGCAGATTAAATGATTTACAGAATGCTGGTGGCGCCATTAGATGGTATAGACTGCTTTTGGCCAAAAGAATACTAGCTAAGAGACATTCAAGGAAAAAAATTTATTCCACTCTTCATCCACTTTCCATCTTCCCCCATCAATATGTGGTAACAATCCACCCACAAAACCAAAGCATCAACGTAAAACCATGCTCCATCACTTTTAGGGAGCATAAATGACAGCTTAGTTATGAGTAATATGTTGTCCAACAGCATCCCCAAAACAAATGTACAGACACGGACGTGAATCCTTTTGTGCCTAAATTTGATAATAGTAATGTATCCATTAGCAAATGACGGAAAGGGGAATAATACAGCTTTAGACCAACCTCTGCGAGGTGAGGGCTTGTCCAATGAATGCCAGGTCTCATGATCACTTCACAGTCGGGAGGAATTTCAACTATTTTGTTATATATATCTACCAGTAATGTGACCGTACCAAACAGATACTGGGTGGTGACAGGTGAAGAATTGATTATGCATTGAAACGCTGCTTCAAACTCCTCATCATTGCAGAGAATATCCACCTCATCCAAAAATATGCTGAGCATGAAGCCATAGATTATAGAGCAGTTGCAAAACAATCTGCAATATGTACAAAGATATCATTCTTCTGTTATTGAGTACATTATAGCTACATAGAGCTCTTTGTTTGTAGCATAGCATGACTGAAATCTGCTGAATGCCAAAATTATCCAGGGTTTGATGTCATTCAAATTCTTAGCAGGCAAATCCATAAACAAAAGATTTGTTAACTTCATATCCTATATCAAACAATATGACGAGTCATCAAGTGGAGCCTTCTCAATTTGTCACCAGTCATTTCTCAAAGATTTCTATTGGGGCTAACAAATAGCGATATATCCAACATTTTTGTAAATCAAAGCAAAGTTCTCCGTAACTCAAGCCAGAAAATCAAGATTCAGCTGGTGTATGTACGAATAGAAATTTCGTGAATGTTTTCCTTTCCTCAAAGATTCAAAGAATGGTGATGATACATGGTGGAAGTACTAAATCAGAAAACAGTAGGACGATCACATTCCTTACTCAAAAACAGATGAGAAGATGATGATTTTGAATAGCTCGTACACCCAAACTTATTCATGCAACATTATACAATGCATAGGCTTACCATCTAAGATCCTTCGACTCCAAAAAGCCTTCTTAAATGAGAAAAATAAAGTGACCAGGAGTCGCTATTAGGACATCAAAACACCCTCTTCTATACTTTCCAGCTGAGTTTTCTGCCTGAAGCCACCTTTGGCAACCATAGACCAGAATGGAGCCCCAACCTTTGATATAGATCGGCAGTTACTCAAAACCTGCATAAAACTCACCCCAGATATTAAGTATCACTCATGTGGGCGCAAAAAATTTATGTTATGTTTGTCATCCACTACTAGCGAAAACAAGCATTGCTGTACATAAAAGCCACTATAGAGTATCTCCAAATTCAGAATACCTCCATTTTCAACAGCTCCAAGGAGATTACCAGTTTTGCCTCGTGAGTAAATTATGCACATCATTAAGCAACTTTGCCACTTCAATTGTATATATACCTTTCCAGGAACCCAATACGATCTTTCAGATTGCAACACTTAGGAATCTCTTTTTCTTTTTCTTTTTATTCCTTTTTTGAAAGAAGAAATGACAATTTGAGTATTATAGGCGGAAAGTAGTTAAAAACAGGTTGACTGCCACCGAAAATGAGTTGGAGTGCTTTTTTACCACAGATTTGCTTCTTAAGCAATAGCCTATTACAGCATAGGATGAGAGCTTAAATTGGCCATAAACTAGTAAAAGTTGATGAGTTGCTTGCCAAAGCATGTAAGGGTAAAGGAATAGGCACAGGAAAGGACACCAACTACTAACCTGTAAAGCTAACTCAGCAGTAGGCACTAGAACAACAACTCAAGGGCTTTGTGAGAACGATTTGCTAGGTCATTGCAGCTCTTCCTACCTGAGATGTTGGCCTATTGGTGCAAGATAAGCCAGCACTTTTCATGAGCCACTCTGATCAGCTATAATACAAGTCTTTCCCTCAATTATAGGTTTGAATGCCATCGCTAGCAGTCATCCATAGTTAGCAGCTATCTGAGTTGCAGTACACCAGGAGAAGACCTTCCTTTTGGCAACGTGTAGATAGAACACCTTGAAGTAAAGGTATCTGCGGAACCCCCTGCCCCATCCTCTGAAATCTGAATTCTGCATTAGAACTGCGAAGTGAAGGCTCTGTTCCAACTATTCTGGTGGCAGATGTGCCTTTTTTATTGGTTTCCATTAGGTGCAATGAATGATCCATTTCTTCCGTTTCAGTCCTTGCTGCGGCTTCTTTGGCAGCTTTGGATTGGTAAACACCTGATATCTTTCTTCCAAGTACAAGGATAGCTGCTTCCTTATTTTTCCCCAGTCGATCCAATTTATCAGGCACATCAAAATGTAGATTTTCTGCTGCTGGTTCATAATCTTTGCAACTCGCTTGCTTTAGCTTGGAAGATTTTTCAGCAAGAGATTTGACTCTCAGCGAATTCGGTCGTCCAAACCTCTGCGTAAACCACTCGCACTTGCTCTAGGAGAATCTCATCTTTCGGCAGGGTTGACCCGTGATGAGTGCCTGTTAAAAAAAGATACGACACTCAGACTTCATTTTATCACTGGAAAAACCAAATTCATCTCCAAGTTTTGACTTTTACACATTGCACAAAGGGATTCAGTACGCTACAAGAAAGACTTAGCCCAGATTAAAATGGGAGAGAAACTTCCAACTCTATGTCGCATATAATCGTTTTCAAGCCAAACTAAGAAAACCAAAATCATTTGCCCAAGACTGCATGATTCAGATAAGCTCCAAAAGAAGATGTAGAGTTGGTTATGTTATACATCTCAACGCAGTGGCTCAGCCACGGCTTTTGCGCAGCACAAAATGCACATAACAAATTGCTTGAGTCATTCTATTGGCTTGGATACCAAATATCAACAACGGAAACACCAAAAAAAAAAGAAAAAAAAAAAAGGGAATTCGTCATCAGAACGAACCACAATAGTCATTCCAACTTGCACATTCACATCAAACACGTCTACAGTTGAATGCAAACTATGCAAGCTAAACAGCTCAATTACCGAGATAAATCCAACCTTACTGTCTCATCGTTGATCAGCTGGTAGGCCCCCCCGGAGTCTCTAAGGGTGTCCCCCGCATCGCCCCGAACCGGACAGGCGGCGAATGCCGAGGGGGCCTGATAGGAGAGGAGAGATGGTGGACGGAAGGGGAGAGAGGGGGCGCAACTTGAGTCGGAGCTGCAGCTGGAGCTGGAGGGGAAGGGGTGGGGAGTTAAGCCTGATTGGGAGGCGACGGAGCTTTCAGTAGCCATCACTATACTTTTTGACGCCCAGAAGCCTCAGCTTTGCCTAGATTTACTATATAAAAGATACATTATGCATAAGATTAGGGGGGAAAATCGAGTGGTCCTACAGCAAATTTAATTGTGAAACTTCAAACTTCATTTTCTTGTTACCTTTTAGACAAGCAACGATGATTAGATTCATAATGAAGTTCCTCATTTTATACGGTCCGCGGGATCAAATAAAATATGCTTACTATTTTATCCTAGGAAGAGAGGAGCGGCCTAATTTCAAGATGCCCACAAGGTAGAACTTGATATCGAGCTATTCATAGTCTATTATTATAGTGTGTGAAAATGGATTCACTAGCACTTAAGAAATTGCTTGATCCCTAGTTTACAACTTTTGATTCCTTGGCTTCCGCGCGTCCTGCCATAATAACCCCTCTTTCGATGCTTTGCGAATGGAGCCTTGCATCTGGGAATATGGTGAAGAGGGTAGAGAGAAAATAACGTTCGATCCTTTCTTCCTCTCCTTCGCACAGTAATTCTTGTTGTTTTCATTGGTCTTTTGCAAAAAAAAAATTATTTATTACTCTCACTTTCACTCACATATAATTTATTTATTACTCTCTCTCTCTCTCTCTCCATATATATTACTTTTCAATTTCCTTTGCTATTTTATTTATAGTTTGTACATTACTATTGTTGTCTTCTCGAGCTAGACCACAACAGCACCCTCTCCGCACCTCTCATCCTCAAAATCACTCCTCACCCCAAACGAAACCGCACGAACCCAACTAATGCCTGCACCGCACCAATCGGTTCCGAGCAGAGACTCCCCAAGCGTATTTATTCAAAAATAGGCTACATTAATTTACAAACTTAAGATGAATGTTATCATCGTTTTGGTAAATAATTACGAATATGGAAAAGGAAAATTACCATAAATTCAAGTTGCATGCTATTTCTTAAATGAAGTTACAATTTACAATAACTTAAAGTGATTTATTATCAGTAATTATTAATTGTCAATCTTAAGCAAGGTAAGCTATTGATGGCTTTACGAAGTTGCATTCTTTGAGGTAATAATGATGAGTGACGGCATTCTTACTTTAAGAGCTCTATAGCTGAGTTACTACTCCAAAAGGAAAAGCACTAGCTATAGATAAATTGAGATTAGGACGACTTGAGACAAATTACTGTGTTGGAGGTATAATCATCAAAACTGTATCGAGGAAAAATTACAATGTTGTTGGATAATTACTAGGCGCTAGCATTATAGAGAGTATTAAGGAAATTCACAAGGGGAAGTGAAGTTACTGACTATAATAAATTACTGATTACGACCATTTGAGGAAGATAACGGTATTATTGAATAATTACTAGTGTCAACATTAAGAAGTTACGAAGACAAAGCAATGTAAGATTACTGAGGTCAATATCGATTACAAGTTCCATCTTTTGAGACAATTTAGGATAAGTTACTATGCTGAGGTGATCGAGATTCTCACGGCACAGAGTCTACGGCTAACTGATATGTGAAAGAAAAAAACACTTGACTCTAGTTGCAATCCAAATTACGCCAAGATCAGTTAAATTTCAATTACTAAGGACAAGAACTAAAAAATATGACCTTTTTAGGGAAATTATAATACCATTGAAAATCTCTTAAAACGAAGTCATTTACCTTAGAGGAAGTACTTTAATTTACCTTTGAAATGAGTAATTTAGCTTGAAAGTAAAGTTCATAAATCAGCTTATTGTATCGTAGAAGCAAAATGAAGTATGGAAATTATATCTTGCGTTCGTAAATTAATTTCTTGTATCAGAACGCTCAGTTACTTGCGACAGCAGGTCATTTAATATATTCATGGCATACAGCAGGGATACAGTCCCGTACTTTCCTATCATTGCATATTCATTATCAACAAAGTGCAACTTACAGACAATACAGGCTCGGAGACTTCTTAAGTCGTCTCGATCAGCAAGAGCATCGATGTTCCTCGACGATGAACAGAATAAAGACCAAAGTATATATGTTTCGAACCTTGATATAAAAAAAACTCTTCATTGCATTAACTCTTCTCGGATCACCGTCAACATGGAGATGCACAATGGAAGAACCAGAATCTCACCAAACAGTGATCCCCCTTTATTTTCACTTCTTGCCACGCCATTCCTCTGTAACATGCAGGAAAAAAGAATGGAGTGATGGGATCTATTCCTGTCACTCCAAGCATGAACTCGATCCCGCTTGGTGCATGAACGTCTCAACTCATCAGCTCATAAGCAGAGGGCAAATCATGCAAGGGATGGCCTTTCCGGTTTCTCACCATTATTCTTCTTGCCAGGGAATGCTTCCCAACTGCCAAGACTCCAGAACCTCTTGCTGTTCTTCCAACACGGCGGACATATTCGCTCAGGTCGCACAGGAAGTTGAGGAGAATAACATGATCCACTCTGGTAAAGCTGATTCCTCGTGACGCCCTGCCATATGGTTCAAAAATCATCAGGATCTTGCAAATACTGAAGGAAAGAGGAGAGTGACTGTCTTAGGTAAATTTGTATGTGTCCAGTGACCCTGCCAATAGTTAAAAGTGCCTGCCTTTTATTTGACTGTGTCACAAACAGTGCTGTTAAAATCACTAGGCACTGTTAAGAGGCTCAGACCCCACGGTGCCTCAGGCGCTGGGCTGAACAATGAGAGGTGCTAAGTAGAAAGTGGGGATTAATCCATCACAAAACAAATTATTAGGTCTTTCACACTTAGAAATCACAAGTTATTCGAGGTCTGCATTGAAGCACAAATTGCACTGGTGCAAGACGTTAACCTAGACAAATCTTTTCTGAGGCAATACCTCAGAGGAGCACCTCATCTCAGGTGCTTACCTCAAACAAAGAAACCTTGCCTGAGATGAGGTGAGGAGCAGAGGCTTCGCGTCGCTTTGCCTGAGCGCCTAGGTGAGTGCCTTGCTAACACTCAGCTCTTGCCTATCAAAGAAATCGAACTGAGCCCAATACCAGAAAACTTGCAAGTATACAGGCCCAATCATTCACAAAACCCACAAGACAGAACAAGGCCTATCCCCGCCAATACTATTTTCATCTAGTTCTTGTTGAGACTGAATAATCATTAAATGTGCAAGCTTAAACTGAGAACTGAAGGCCTGGGTCTTGGCAGGCCATGCATGGTTTAACTAAAGGCTCACTAGGGATCAATCTCGGCCACAGAACAGATCTATCTCTAAAAGCATAGTTTGAATGGCATCGGACAAAGCAACCATACATACCTGTCGGTGCAAACCAAAAACGAGGAGACATCTTTAGATGGAGAAGCAGAAAACTCTTTCATATTTGCCTGTAGTGACTCTTCTGAAACAGCAGCATGAAAAGGTAGAACTTGTATAAGAGTGCCTTTTCTGTAAATTTGTTCAATGCATTTTCAACTTTCCAACATGTGTCAATCTGTATAGAGAAGAGGAAGGATGAATTCAAAGTAATGATGAGTCCTCCATCCAGCTGGTTTCAGAGCCTTCTCTCAAACTCCAGCTCAGGAGTTGAGGTGAATGTAATGATGAGTCAATTTCAAGCAGCCTATACTGAAAAATCAACATACCTTGTTACAGAAAACAATTGTTTTGGTTACTGGGCTTTCTTCCGCAAGCTGAATAAGAGCAGACTTCTTATTCAGGTATGCAGTATTTGGAGTCTTTTCACCGTCTTCCTCTTTACAATCTATGAGAAACTGGACATGACATGTAACTGTCAAATTCGCCTCTATTACAGTGGTATTCCATTAGTTTTCTTCTTGACAGGAAAATGGGAGGAATGGAACTAGTTAGCTACCACAGCAAATTTATGCAACATGTTCATCAAGGGGGAAGGACAAAGCAATTTCATGTAACAGAAGATTACTCTTCAACCCAAATGAGAAAGCTCTCAGCCCATCTAGGATACTGTTGCGAAAATAACCCTTCTCCAGTATATGCAGCCTAAATTAGTTCGTACAATACCTCTGTACAAAAAAATAATAATAAATTAAGATTCAACAAACTGGCAAAATGAAATTAAAACAATTTTCCGGACAACTGCACAAACTCTTCTGCAAATTGAGGAAAGAAGAGAAACAGATCGGACCCTAATATAATCCTCAATCCTCTTGGCACAATCAATGAAATTTCAGAGACTTCTCCTGATTTTATTTTTCTTCAACTCCAAGCAGATTAAATGACTTACAGAATGCTGGAGGCACCTTTAGATAGCATAGACAGCTTTTTGGCCAAAAGAATAGTATAGACTACCAATAAACATGTGCTAAGAGTCATTCAAGGAAAAAAATTTCATTCCACTCTTCATCCACTTTCCATCTTCCCTTGTCAATATGCAGTAACAATCCACCCCCAAATCCAAAGCATCAACATAAAAACTTGCTCCATCACTTTTAGGGAGCACAAATGACAGCTTAGTTATGAGTAATATATTGTCCCAAAGCATCCAGAAAAATGTACAGACATGGAAGTGAATCCTTTTGTGCCTAGATTAGATAATAGTAATGTATCCATTGGCAAATAATGGAAAGGGGAATAATACAGCTTTAGACCAACCTCTTCAAGGTGAGGGCATGTCCGATGAATGCCAGGTCCTATGATCACTTCACAGTTGGGAAGAATTTCAACTATTTTGTTATATATATCTACCTGTGTGGCGACAGGTAAAGAATTGATTATGCTTTGAAACGCTGCTCCAAACTCCTCATCATTGCAGAATAGATATCCAAAATCATGCATCGAAAAGCCATAGCAGCAGTTGCAAAACAATCTGCAACATGTATAAAGATACCATTCTTATAGAGCTCTTTGTTTGTAGCTTAGCATGGACTCAAATCTGCTAAATGCCAAAATCATCCAGACTTTGATGTCATTCAAATTCTTAGCAGGCAAATCCATTAGCAAAAGATTTTTTAACTTCATATCCTATATCAAACAATATGACGAGTGGAGCTTTCTCAATTTGTCAATTGTCACCAGTCATTTCTTGAGGAAATCTATCAGGGCTAACAAATGGCAATATATATAGCAATTTTGTAAATCAAAGCAAAGGTCTCCATAACTCAAGCCAGAAAATCAAGATTCAGCTATGTATATGTAAGAATAGAAATTTCGCTAATCTTTTCCTTTCCTCGGAAGAATGGTGATGAATCATGGTGGCAGTACTAAATCTAGAAAACAGTAGCACAATCACATTCGTTACTCAAAAACAGATGAGAAGACGATAATTTTGAATAGCTCATGCACCCAAACTTATTTGTGCAACATTATACAATGCATAGGCTTACCATCCAAGATCTTTCGACTCCAAAAAGCCCTCTTTAATGAGAAAAATAAAGCGACCAAGTGTGGCTATTAGGCATCAAGACCTTTTATATTTTCCAGCTGAGTTTTTTTCCTGAAACTGCCCATGGCAACCATAGACCAGAATGGAGCCCCAAACTTCGATATGGATTGGCAGTTACTCAAAACCTGCATAAAATTTACTATAGATATTAAGTATCGCTTATGTGGGTGCAAAAATTTATGTTAGGTTTGTCATCCACTACTAGCAAAAACAAGCATTGCTATACATAAAACCAACTACAGAGTATCTCCAAATTCAGAACACATCCATTTTCAATAGCTCCAAGGAGATTACCAGTTTTGCCACGTGAGTGGATTATGCACATCATTAAGCAACTGTGTGCCACTCAAATTGTATATTTGTCTTTCCAGAAACCCAGTACAATCTTTCAGATTGCAAGAAATCTCTTCTTTTTTCTTATTTGAAAGAAGAGATGACAATTTGAGTAAAATAGACAAGTTGTCAAAAACACACTGACTGCCACCAAAAATGAATTGGAGTTCTTTTTTCACCACAAATTGGCTGCTTAAGCAATGGCCTATCATAGTATAAAATGAGAGTTTAAAATGGCCATAAACTAGTAAAAGTCAGTGACCTGCTTGCCAAAGCACATAAGGGTAAAAGAAAAGGCACAAGAAAGGATACTAACTGCCAACCTGCGAAGCTAACTCAACAACTAGCACCAAAATGACAACTTAAGGGCTTCGTGAGAATGATTTGCTAAGTCCTTGCAGCTCTTCTTGCCTGACGTTGGACTACTGGTGCAAGATAAGCGAGTGTTTTTCTTGAACCACTCTGATCAGCTATATTACAAGTGTTTCCCTCAATTACAGGTTTATATGCAATCGCCTGGAGTCATCAATAGTTAGCATCAATCTGAGTTGCAGTACATAAGGAGAAGTTCTTCCTTTTGTCAAAGAATAGATAGAACATCTCAATGCAATTACTTATCAATACTTATGCTAATGAAAAGACAAAAACTGACGCTTTAGGTTGGTCCCTCAATGACTTCCACATCCATCAGCTCCAAATTCACATTTACAGATAAAATACTAATGATGACGAATGCAAGCTTACATCTAGAACTATACAAAAACAAGGTCATCATTGATTTGAAGCTCAATGTGGATATTATGCAGACAGTAGATATAATGATGATTAGAATGTGCTCATGTTTATTACATTGCCAGCTAAAACAGCAGTAAGGAAGCAATGACCAAGTTCCTTCCATTTTCCCAGCAGAAAAAGCAACAAGCTGAAACCTTACTTTGAGTAGGTCATACTATTGATGTACCTGAATATGTGAGGGGCACAGAAAATGCTGCTTCCTCAAAGATTCAATCATATAGTCACTACAACCCAAATCTTCAAAGGACTTTCGACCATGGAAGTCACTATTGGAGGAAACTTTCCTATGCAAACTTAGATCTTTCGAGTCAGATCTAAAGTCATCCATGGACACCCCCCTGCCCCATCCTCTGAAATCTGCATAAGAACTACAAACTGAATGCTCTGTTCCAACTACTCTGGTGGTAGATATGCCATGTTTATTGGGTTTCTTTCAGTGCACTGAACAATCCATATCTTTTATGTCCGTCCTTGCTGCAGCGTCTTTGGCAGCTTTGGATTGGTAAGCACTTGAATCCTTTCCTCCACGTCAAAGGATAGCTGCTTCCTTCTGTTTCCCCAGTAGGTCCAATTTAGAAAAAGAGAGATCAGGCATATCAAGAGGTACACTTTCTACTACTGGTTCATAATCTTTGCGACTCGCTTGTTTTAGCTTGGAAGATTTTTCAGCAAGAGATTTGATTCTCAGCAATTTCAATCGTCCAAAACCTCTGCCTAGACCACTCAAGCTTGCTATAGGAGAATATCATCTTTCGGCAGGGTTGACCCGTGATGATTGCCTGTATAAAAGAAAAAGAAATGACCGTCAGACTACATTTTATCCCTAGAAAAACCAAATTCATCTCCAAGCTTTGACTTTACACATTGCACAGAGGGATTCAGATGCTACAAGAAAGTCTTAGCACAGATTGAAATGGGAGAGAAATTTCTAACTCTGTTTGCATACATCTGTTTTCAAGCCAGCCTAAGAAAACCAAAAATCATTTACCCAAGACTGTATGATTCAAATAAGCTCCAAAAGAAAATCTAATGTTGGATTTGTTATCCTCCATCCGAACACAATGCATATAACAAATCGTTGGAGTCGTTCCAAGAGCTTGGATACCAATTATCAACAATGCAAACACACACAAAAAACCCAACAAGGAAAAGGGAATTCGTCATCAGAACCGACTGCATCAGTCATTCCGACTTGCTCATTCACATCAAACACGTCTACAGTCAAATGCGAACTACGCAAGTTAACAGCTCAATTACAGAGATAAATCCAATCCTACCGTCTCGTCGTCAATAGGCTGGTAGGCCCCCGCCTGAGTCTCCGAGGGCCAAGGCTCAGATATTAAAAATACCCTAATCTCTTCCATGTTGAATATTCAAGAGTCCGAATCCCTTTTCTCAAGTAATTGACTTGGAGTCGTCATCACCCAATATAACTTCTGGGATTTCGCGGATGAGGGGCCAATAGTGGCCGGTCCCTTTCCTGCATCGCTCCTCCAGAATCTCACATCCCGAGATCCGGAGTTGACTAGGGAGGGAAGGAGGCCATCCTGGGGCAACTCCCTCAGCTTTGGGCAACCCAAGATAAATAAGGTCTGGAGAGAGGGAGGGAGACTGGTGGACATTCTTTCCACGTTCTTCATGCCAAAGATATAGAGCTGGGACAGAGAGGAGGAAGGGAGCGGAAGCACAAGATCCTCCTCCTCTCCCACTCCTCCCACGCTGCCGTCGATCGCTAGAACTAGAAGGGAGGTGAGGGAGGTAAGCCACTCCTTCATCGGCTGCTTCATATTCTCGCATCCAAATACCTCAAGCACCTCTAACTGGGGTGGCAATCCTCCATCGGGGAAGCGCGTAATACTCTCACACCCATTAATATCCAGATGTCGGAGACTCGTGAGTCGATGCAATTGATTAGGTAACGATTTTATCTTCGGACAATCCTCAAGCTCAAACGTCGAGATGCCGGGAGGAAGAGGAGGGAAGCACTCCAGCTCTAGTGCAGGACACTCCCCCAATAACAAGAAAGTGAGATGGGACAATGTGTGCAGCCCCTGTGGTAAGCTTCTCAAATTTGTACAAGATTTAATTCTAATCTTTTTAAGCGACTGAAGACGGCCCACAAGTATCTCCGCGAGCGACTCTACTCCCCCACACGACTCAATTTCAAGTGTCGTGAGGGTCGCAGGTACAAATCTATTCTCGCTGAATGGAGAGGCCGACGGAGAAGTGCATTCGTAGATATTTGAATTTTGCAAATGAAACGTCATGTCACTGTGGTTATTGCTGCTTGGTTCATCCATATGAACACTTGATCCTCCAAATAAAGATAGCAACATCTTGCAATCTCGGATATTTAATGATATCACTGATGCCAACATACCTATTTCAAGGAAGGACACAAGTTTTGGACACTCCTTGATGGTCAAGTCTTGAAGAGAGGAGAGGGTATAAATCTTGCTTGGGTGCTTCTCCAAATTGATGCAATTCCGCAAGTCCATAGTCTCCAACTTGCTACACAACTCTATATCTCCTTCTCCAGCTGAAAATGATATCAATTCAGGACAACTTTTGATAACTAAGCTCTTTAGACAAGCGAGATTTTGAATTACATCTCTCTCTTGCCACAAGTATATCAAATTTTTACAACTTTCCATCTCCAACTTCTCCAGCTTCACCAAGGAGCTTGTAAACTCATAATTTAAACAAGTTAATTCACTAACATCTTGTAGGACAAGAGCAGTTAGAGATGTCAAGTTTACCAAACTCTTCAACACTCCCTCATTACAACCTCTAAAGTTTAATTCATTGAGGGATGGAAGGCTATAGATAAAGGATGAGGCATCCATACGAGGACAGGAGTTGATTTCCAGCTTTCGGAGGGAGCTTAGTTGACTAGGCAATCTTCCAATCAACATAGGACAATCCCGAACGACCAAATACTCAAGACAAGGGAATATAACTCCTAATTCTTCATTGCTAACGCAATGAGACCAGTCCTCCCACAATGGCATGTCCTTGAATTCCAAAGTCATTAAGGATGGAAAAGGATTTTTAGTTCCATAAAATTCAAACCCTACCATGCGTATTGCATTTAGACTTTCGATGTACAATTCTTTCAAAGAAGATAATTGTCCCAGTGAGGCTAATGCTTTGGCCCGACAACACCCATGTAAACGTAAATGCACCATATTAATATATGAGGGACTTCCTAACCATGATGAGAATTCTAGGCCACCATAGTAGGATATTGCGAGATTTTCAAGGTTTGGGTGAGGGCGAAGAAAGTCAAGGACTTTTGCTTCAAGCTCTTCATTTCGGAAATTTCCAAAATCTTTGCACCATTGCATGGTCAACTGGCATATTCCCTCCTTCATGCATAAATTGGCATCCATGGCATCTCCGACTTCTCGTACCTTATGCAAATTTGAGATGCACAATTCCCCTCCAAGGTTCTTTAGGCTTTCTAACTCCTTCAACCTTGACCCTGCTTCCATTCCCACTACAAATTTGGATAGCATCTCAAGACCCACCAAATTACCTATATATTGCGGCATCGCTTTTAGGCTCGGAGTGTCGGTAAAGTCGAGAAATTTTAAATTGATTAGCTTCTCCACACCTTCTGGTAATTTAGTAAGGTTTTGACATCCTCGTAACATCAAGGCTTCTAGGTAGTACAATGCAACAATTGACTTTGGAAGGGTTTCAATGTCAGTATATGACAAATTGAGGCACCTCAAGTGCCTCAGTTTGCCAATGCAATCCGGTACCTCTCTGATGCGACAGTGACGTAATGAAAGCACCCTCAAGTACTTCAATTCGGATAACAAGTCACCTAACACTTTCTCAGATAAATAAGTAGGTTGCTTTCTTAACGATATGAAGCTCCTAAGTCCCTTCATTCCATGATATATCTTGAATATTTCTGCGACAATTTGACGATGGCAAATGAATGAGGCATAACGAGCTAAAAATGCATTATTTTGATGATCGTCATAATCAAACTCCTCAAAGCTAAAACAAGTTGCACCGGCAACTAGCTTTGCCAGGTCATTCACAAGATCATGCATCAAGAATCGTGATTCGTTGCTACTCAACTTTTGAAGTAACGATCTAGATACTAGCTCGTCAAAAACTTTCAAACCTACATTCCAATAGTTCTTTCCTTCTTTTCCCTCCAACAAGCCCTCTGCAATCCAATAGTGAATCAACTCATCCCGTTCAATTTCATAATCCTTGGGAAATATAGCGCAGTAAGCGAAACATCTCCTCAAATTTGAAGGGAGATGGAGGTAGCTAAGTTTCAAGGCCGGAAGGATATCATTACTTTCTTTTGGTAGATCCCAAATTTTGCTATCCAATATAGCTTGCCATTCATGGGGACTAACTTTAAAGCTCAACAACCCAGCCAAAGTCTTCACGGCTAATGGTAACCCTCGGCATTTTTCCACTATTTTCATACCTAATACTTTAAGATTTGGATGATGATCAAAATTTCTCACTCCAAGAGCATGAAATGCAAACAAAGTCATACAAGAATCTTGTGACAACTCTTTGAGAATATAAGGTTGAGCACGGGCTATTTCAGCAACGCGAAAACTACGAGTTGTGACAATGACCTTGCTTCCCTTCACTCCCTGATTGAAAGGGCTTCAAGAGGATAGTCCAGTTGCCATAATTCTCATTCCAAACATCGTCTAAAATGACAAGAAACTTCTTCCCTGCAAGGTGTTCCTGAGCTTACCATGAAGCCAATTCAGGTCCTTTCCTTCACAGGGCAAATGGTCATTCACTATCTCAAGGATCTTCTTTGTAATAGCAAGCGCGTCAAAATCATCGGAAACACAAGCCCATGCTTTCACATTGAAATAGTCGGTGACTCTAGCATCATTATAGACTTGCTGAACCAAAGCCGTCTTCCCAATACCCCCCATCCCTACTATGGGAATCACTTTTAGATTTGCACATGTCCTATCATCTTCTTCTTCTTTGGTCAACAATTCAAGGATCTTCATTTTTTCAACCTCCCTGCTAACAAAACAAGGCTCGGACAAACTTGTAGTGTGAAGCCGCTTATCCACTCCTACGTATGCCACTCGCTTCCCATTGTTCTCTCTCAAGCTCAAAGTATCTTTATGAGTGATGATATCCTTTAATCTACCATCCATCTCTTCTATCTTGGATCTCATTTTATGATCAAACATAAATGCTTTCGGGCTCAAGCTAAAGCAACAACTAGGAAGAAGGGAACGTGCCTTGCTAGTGCCGGGTTCTGCCTTGGACTTATTTTTCACGGACTCCATGGCGAACTCGTCAAGCAAGTCTTCGATGTCGTAGACCAAGTTCCTGAGATCTTTAAGCCACGACTTCACATCGGGATCGTCGGTGAGTTGCCTATCCTCTGCATCATCCAACACCTTGTTGATGCTAATCAGCATCTTCTCCCATTTCTTCAGCAGCGTATCTATACCCTCGCGCCGCGCAAAGTTGAGAACCTCTTGAGAGGCCAACCTTTCAAAGAGCACCGAAAGAAAGGCGCCAAGAAAGAGCTCTGCGATGGGCATGGCTTGGTTCACGAGTGGCAGAGGATTAAACAAGAGTGCTGAAAGGGTCGAAACAAAGTGCAGAAAGCGGAGAGGAAACAAAAGTTCTTCCGTCCAGGACAATGAGATGAAATGATGGTGTGAATCAAAGACTTTTTAAGCACTAAAGCGCTCTTTCTTTCTCGGAAGAAGCTGCCGTAGCATTTTTTTCCATCTCTTCCTCGCTGATTCCATTTCATTTCTGTGGACTCGATTTCTCGGAAGCAAGTTGGTCGGATGTGGGACCGAGTCTTGGCATCATTGAAGCCTCCATGCATTGAAAGTTCCAAAAATTATTCAGTTGATTGCTCAACAAATGTCCAGAAATACTTGATAAAAGAAAAATCATTTTTGACTAATGGCTAGAAAAAAAAAAACCGTTGCTTTTCTTAATTACTATGGTTGCTACTTAGCTTCACTCTCTGAAAAGTACATTACGCGTTAGATTAGCAGCCAAATATTGAGTGGGCATAAATCAAATTATATTGCAAACTTTCAAGCACCATTTTCTTTTTCCCTTTTATAATGATTATATTCACACCAAAGCGTCCTCATTTTATTTAGTCCGTGGGTCATATTAAAATATGCTTACTGTTTTGCCAACCTAACTACAATTTGTCCACGAGGTAAATATTTTATCCAAAGATGGACAAATTGATAAGTTTAATTAATTACAAGGTTTAAGCGGTGGTTCAAGAAGTGGGTTAGCCTGAGGACGCTGTTTAAGGGGGGTTTAAGAAATGGGAGAGGACCTTATGTGGAGTTGCAGAAGTTATTCTCTATCTGCTCTCTTTACCATGTGCGGTTGCAGGCCTCGTGTGCTAAGCATCGCAAGAAGGGGAGGTGATTATGGCAGGACATGTGCGAAAGCCAGGGAATCAAACTTTGATAATTCATGTATTACTTTTCTATTTTCATTGCTCTTTTTGAGCAAATAATTTATTTATTAAACGCCATTCTCTCTCTACCCTCTTCACCATTCCCAGATAGAGGCCCCATGTGCAAAGCATAGAAAGAAGGGTGAGCATATGGCAGGACATGCGCAGAAGCCAAGGAATCCAACTTTTATAATTCATATCTTACTTCCTATTTTCATTGCTCTTTTGTACAAATAACTTATTTTAAGCCAAGGAATCGAACTTTTATAATTCATATTTTACTCCCTATTTTCATTGCTCTTTTGTACAAATAACTTATTTATTACTCTCTCTCTCCCCCCTCCCCCACCCCCCCCCCTCCATGTATATTACTTTTCGATTTTCTTTGCTAAATAAAATTTTAGTTTACATGTTGTTCTTTCGATGTTTGATCCCTTCTTCCACTCCTTCACACGGTACTTTTTGTTGTCTGGCCTCCGTTTCTCGATGCCAAGAGATATTTGGTCATAGCGAAATTATAAGGTCGCTGTTGAGATGTTGTCCTACCCTGAATAATGTGCATGCTCTTTAGGGTGAAGTGCACTCCCCACAATAAATCGGTCACTTTTTTAAAAGGAAGTGCATGCTTCTCGTGATAATATACCCTCTCATTCATAGGGAAAAATTACCAAAAAAAAAAAATTAGACTTATTATAATTGTGTAATCTCAGTCCTAAGTATTTTAATTTGGTCAAGAAACAGGTTTAGGACTAGTGCTCAATCCATGTTTATCCTTCAACAGTGGTGGAAAGATCTGAGATGGTGGTGACTCTGACCAGTAAAGTAGACACACTTTTTTTATGGATCACATTTGCTATTACTTGCTATTACTCGATTGTTCATAAGTCCACTATTCTTGTCTTGATTGAGGCGACGGGCTTCTTTGTTATTTAACCTTGGCTGGTGACGACTTGGAGCAATCTGCTACCAAGCTTTCAGCTTCCCAGGTAATTGACTGATTTTTAGTTAAGGTCTTAACTAAGGTTAAGCTACGGTTGTCCATAGTCCATCCGCATCTCTTCTTTCCATCCTCGTCATTCGGGTCTCTAGTCACTCTAAAACTCGGCCTATGATAATTAAATATTCCAGAAAAAAGTTGCTGTGTTTTTTTTTCTCCGCCGATTGCTCCTTCGCACTCCCCTTCCTTCGTTCTTGTTTGCACTCGAATCTCTACACCTTCTTAATCTCTCATCGTTGATTTCATTTGATTTAATTTAATGGGAGCAAGTTGGTCAATAATGGCATCCTGGTCTTGGCATTATTAAAGCGGCCGAAAGGCTGGAATCAGACAAAAGGCTGCTCTCTCAATTTCTTTCCCACTCATTTTTTGTACCCACCCATCATCATCATGCATCACATAGACATTGGCATCATCGTCTCATTGACGCGGTCTCGTACATCGGTCATATAAGTCCCAACCATTATTCCATATTACATGAGAACTCAATGCATTAAAAACTGTATAATTTACTTAGCTGGTCACCAAGTGTCCAGAAAGACTAGTTAATAATTTATTTTTTAAAATGATGGCTAAAAAAAAAATTGTTACTTTCTCTTCATTACTGTCATTGCTACCTAGCTTCGCTCTCTGAAAGATACATTATGCATTAGATTAGTGGCAAAAAATAGAGTGGTCCGGAATCGAATTAAATTGCAAACCTTCTGGGACCATTTTCTATTTTTCCCCTTTTATAATGATTATACCCATAATGAAGCTTTCTCATTTTATTTGGTCCGTGGGCCCATATTAAAATATGCTTATTGTTTTGTCAGCCTAAGTACAATTCGTCCAACGGATAAATATTTTATCCAAAGACGGCCAAATTGATAAATTAAATTAATTATAAGGTTTAAGGGGTGGTTTAAGAAGTGAGTCAGCACGAGGATGCGGTTAAAGGGGTGGTTCAAGAAGTGGGGGCCAGACAACAACAAGAATTATTAAGCGAAGGAGAGGAAGAAGGAATCAAACGCCATCCTCTCTCTACCCTCCCCATGTGCAAAGCATCGAAAGAAGGGTAATTATGGCAGGACATGCGCGTAAGTCAAGGAATCAAACTTTCATAATTCCCATGGGGTCATTGGTCTTCTGCATAGATAATTTATATATTACTCTCTCTCTCTCTCTCTCTCTCTCTATCCATGTATAATACTTTTCAATTTTTTTTCTTTTATTTAGAGTTCATATGTTATTGTTGTTATTCCATGCTTTGCACATGGGCCCTGCATCTAGGAATGGTGGAGAAGGTAGAGAGAGAATGACGTTTGATTCCTTCCTCTCCTTCGCACAGTACTTGTTGTCGTCTGGCCACCATACCTTGAACCAGCTAAGTACATGACATCAAGAGATAATTGTTTATGAAGAAATGACAAGGTTCCTATCGAGATGTAGTCCTATTCTAAATAATGTGCATGCTTTTTAGGTGAAGTGCACCCTCCTCACAATAAATTGCTCACTCTTTTACGGTGATTTGCACGATCTTGTTCACATCAAGTGCATAATCCTTAAAGGTCAAAGTGCATTTCCTTCTTAGAGTTGAGTGAACACTCATTATAATCAAGAGTGAACTCCTTCTGACATCTGAATTAATAATGTGCCTCTTTTGATGAGGAGCATGTCTCTTAAGCAGGTCGATGTTGATGAGGCACTCATAATGTTCCTATTGTTCTATCAATTTAATTTCGGAATTGTCTAGAAAAGTCAGTGTTCACTTTCTATTGTTGTAGGAACTTGTTAATCCAAACTAGATCTTGTCCAATACAATTATTTGTGAAATAGAGATGAGACTTTTCTATTATTTTAACCGAAGTTCAAATTTCAGTGTAAGTTCCCACCTTAAAAATCCCAATTTAGAGCAATTGTCCCTTTTGTGCCTTGACTCAAAATTGAAGCAATGAACATCTATCTAGTGGTTGCAACTTAGCCTTTGATGCTCTGTGCAGCCCCTGATCCATAATCTGCTCTAACTCTAGGGAAGGCCACGATTAAGAGTAATCCCATCCTCTCCTTTCCAACAAATGGTCTCTTTTTGTACGGCTCTTTAGATGATAAATAAATGATAATGCTCTCCAGCAGAATATTAAAAAGTATAGTTTGATTGATTGATTAAACTGGAATACTATGCATGTGTCAAACTTTTCTTAATATGCCGCATATGATCCATTTGTTTAAAGGTCTATTTGTAGTATGCTATATTACTTGGTGTATCAATCTAATTGATTGCTCCAAAAATCATCTAGCTTTGTCATCTTTACAAATGGAGAGCCCTAATTATCATCAGTGATAAAAGTTCGACAAATTGGCTCATTGTTCTTACTCTTTGATATTCTATTCTCCTATTTTTTCCATAGCTTAAGTAGTTTAGACTCAAAGATATCCATTCCATTAACGATATGGTATAGTGCATAGCAAGGTCAATCATCCTTCAAACACGAAATTGAACATTAAAAAATACATAGGATATTCACATGAATCAAATTCTTATTTTTAATCAAACATAAGTTTGTTAAGACAACCAAATACACCCATAGTAGTCAAGTCACTTACGTAGGGAGTTTGGAATGTCAATTGATAATGAGAACATTATTAAAATGCCACTATTTTTTCAAAGTTTCAATATCAAATATTAGGAATTTGAAGTTTTTATCATTTCTTGAGCTTATTATACTTAATAGGGTAAGATTGACTGTGATTCCCAATAAGGATCCTAATATTTTAGGGTGTTCTTTATTGTGTTTGAGTGCTATGTTTTTCCCATTGTTGCAGCATCATGAGATGGTGGAATTGATTGTCTATGATAGGTACGCTATTCAAGGAAGCAATGGGGCCAAGACTGGGCAGCATCGTCTTATGTTAGCTTTCTTTAATATGATTTCAAACAAACGTAAACCCACTCAAACACAAGTTGAAAACAAGAGCAAATCTTTTCAAAGGGATCCACAATTTAAGCAAATTTAGCTAAACTATGAACTGGCTGCATTATCTTCCTTCCGTTATTTACACCTATACAGCAGGACACCGATACCCTATTCCATTGGGGAGAAGCTCTAGGCAACACTAAACATGCGAGTCGAAAGACTTTTGCGTCGGCCCAACCATCCTCCCTCCCCCTCTTCTCCTTCTTCAGTATCGTGTGTTCTTTTTCATCCTCTCTGTCTCTCCGTCTTTTCATTTGTTGGCTTTCCTCGTCATTTTCTCACTCTTTCTTTCTCGGAAGACGCTGCCATTGCATTTCATCTCATCTCATTTGATTTTTAATTTCCTTTCTGTTGCCTCAATTTCTCGGAGGCAAGTTGGTCGGAAGTGGGAACCAAGTCCTGGCCATCGTTAAAGCCACCAAAGAAGGCTCGGAAGGTTAAAAGTGGGCCCGAAACTTCACCTTTATTATCGTTCGTCAGTTCTGTCTCACCATTCACATCACGCAAATTCCCAAATGCACCCATCCACCATTGTCATGCATCACATAGATCATAGGGCATCGTGGTTTCACTGATGCAGCCTCGCTAGCCCCATGTCATTATCAAATAAAGAAGCAGCCGTTACCTAAACTTAATATATGTAAATCAGATCATCATTAATCATTGATCATATGCGTCCGAACCATTATGCCACGTGACACGAAAGCCCGATGCACTGACAACTGTAAAATTTTTGTAGTTGATTGTTCAGCAAGTGTCCAAAAACACTTGACAACAAAACCATTTTTAATTGATGATCAGGAAGAAAAAAACGATTACTTTCTCTTCAATTATGTTGTTGTCACCCAGACGTGCTCTCTCAAGAATACATAATCGGATTAGACTAGATGGAAAAAAACTAAGTGGCTATAGATCGAACTAAATTGCAAACCTTCAAGCTTCAATTTGTTTTTTCCCCTTTTTGCCAAGCAACTATAATTATATTCATAGCAAAGGTTCCTTGTTTCATTTGGTCCATGGGTAAAAAAAATGTGCTTATTATTTTGTCTTAGGAAGAGAGGAACTACCTAAATTCAATATGCCCACCAGCCATTCAAATAGGTGGAATTTGGTATATACTTAGTTCATACCCTATTATTATATTGTGCATAAATATTACATTAATGGTACACAAATAACCAAACGCCTCATTTATAGATTTTGCTATGGCATTGCATCATGACAAATGATCGATGTGGGGAGCACACTCTTAAGATGGGGAGGTGGACTAAATGAATTATGTGAAAGTTTGGTTTAGACACCACTTGAAAGCTAAATACAAAAAGAAAAAAATATTCACAAATAGTTCATGGGTTTCAAGATCAAATAAAATATGAAATTTCCATGCTACAAATTCAAATAAGATATGCTTATGTTAATTAGGAGAACAATGAAAGTAACTAACTACGATCCATCCACCACCTAAATTTTCATTAAACATGGACAAATGAATAAAACAATTCAATAAGTTTAATCAATTATGCCCTATAAAAACAGGGTGTCAAAAGATTTTTGTTTATAGAGAAATTACAAGTTCTTGTTGAAATGCATTTATATTCTAGAGATGGTGCATTCTCTTTAAGGCAAAGTGCACCCTCTTCACAATTAGTTGAAAAAGGTCAAGTGCATGCGTTTTGCTCTTATTCGGGTGAAGCGCACATTCCTCAAAGGTCAAGTACATGCTTCCTAGGTATTTGAAACGGGGCATGTAATTGTTTGTGTTCACAGGTCTTGGAAAAGTCAGCAAAAGAGAGCAATTGCTTCGTGTCTGAATTTACGTTGAAGTTTCCTACTAGTCTTTGTTGACTCGATGGTTAGAAAAGATCCATGGAAAAATTGCCTTCTTCCTTTCTAGAAGCACTAATGGTTAAATAATTGACACATAAAGAAGAATTGTATGCATGTGTAATTCGAATTTTTCATTAGGCAAGATACAAAATACTTTATTATCAATTGATATTTCAACCAAGCTTTAATCCAATTCTTGCCTAACTCTTAAAAATAATAGGGTTCTATGAATTTAGAATTTATCAAGGTAAGGGAGCTTTCTCGCTATCAAGAGAAAAAAAAAATCCATGTTAGCAAATAATTTTTTTCTATGGAAAATCATTAAATATAAGTGTAATTAAGGATAACCTTTTTGTGGCCTTTTCCGTGGAAAATTGCCAACTGTCATTGTTTTATGCCCGAATTTTCTTGTTAGGAGAAGCTTCACACTAACCATTGAAATCACGTGGCAACTTTTGAAGAACTTCCTGATTAGGTACGTGAATTACATACGCCAAATCTTTGACTTAATGGCTCTTTCTCCATTGTGCTAAACTTACTGGGCCCGAAAAAGAAAAAGAAAACCGTGACAAATTTGCACATAGTCTAATGTACATTCATTGATGAGGGCGCAAGCATCGTAGTTGACACACAAACACACTACATATTTCTAATGTTGAACCATCCTCAATGAGAGGGTTTAAGTCGAGCACATACGTGTCAGAATTTCGACATCTCTTAATCTTGGAGCAGATAAGTAAGCTCCCGTTTCCATCTTCTGGAGCTTATCTTGGAGAGGTTGTAGTGGCTTATTTTGTGCCACCGTTGCCTAATCTCATCGCTGGTGGACATGATCAAAACAAGTCTTTACTTCTCCCACTTCAGTCTTGACTTGAGACACTTAAAACTGAACATTTGACACCATTGTGGTCAAATGTTTTAAGTACCTCACTTAGGGCTAAAGCATTTTTTGTTTGCCAAATCAGAACAAACTCTGCGAGGGTGATCCTTCTGGAGTTTCGGGCTGGATCGACTCTAGTTAGGTTTCAGACCTTTAGGCGATGTTCATATCAAATCGTGTTTATAAATTCTTCCAAGGAAGAAAAATTTTATGGTTGAAACGTGCAAATACTAAGCAAGTCTAATGGTTAAAATGCCCCTTATGCTGTAAAACCACAGAGACTAAGGACGTTAGCAGAATAATAACTTACCGAATCTAATCATTTAGCAAATATTAAACACCTATTGAAAATGAATCTTAATGCAAAACCAACCTTTCATGTAAATTTTAGATTACATGCCTTAAACTAAGATTAACTTGTAAAATGTCATACACAATTTCCAAAAGAATAATTACCAAAAAAGTCATTAACCTATTATACATATGTCATTTCGGTCAATAACTTTTCAATTTGATCAAATTTAATCATAAACCTTTTAAGAATTTATCAATATAGTCATTTCAACCAATTTTAGGCAAAAATTATTAATGGAGATACTAGTCATCCTACAAGGCACAGGTAGTGCTAATATAAATATTTTTTATAATTTAAAAAAAATGTGAATTTTTTATATTTTTCATAATTTTCGCCACACTCCCCTAGCCAACGAGGGCTCACAGGCCTTCGTCTAGTGGGCCGTTGCTGGCCACAATGAAAAAACAGAACAGAAAATTTATACATCGGCAGTATGGTTAGTGTTTATTTCCACCGGACAATGACGCCATCTCGTTTTCTCGGCGACTGCAGGTCAGCTCGCCGCCGACGACCTCGAAGGGCAGCAGTCGGCGATTTTCGTTGACAGATCTGGTCATCGTTCAAAGTCGGCCTCGATGGAGCTTGATGTCTCCGGATTCGATACGCCTTCTCCAAGAAGGTGACGGTCGCTCCGGCCTTCACTTCCGTCGCAGTGCACCACCATCGTCACCGGCTGCGCAACGGAGGTCAGGCTCTCTCTGGCTTTATCCATCTGGCGAGTTGTCCACCGGCATTGACAGAGCTCTCGCGAATGATTCGGTCGAGCTAGAGTTTGCTCTCTCTCTCTCTCTCTCTCTCTCTCTCCCCCTCCAGAGCGGCTCCCGAAAAGCTCCGTCACCACCTCTCCATATCTGTCCTTCACCATCGACGACTCCAGCTCGCCAGTAGGATCTTCACACGATACCTCGGAGGCGAAGAAGGATTCAGAAGCGGTTTCATGTTCATCTTTGCTTTTCACTGGAATCGACAGACCCTCGGACTCGGTGAGTCGGGGACCGACGAAGCTCAATTCGGCACATCGAAACTCGGATCCTCACCGTCATCGTGGACGATCTAGACTCTTAATCACTGATCATCTCAGGTTCTGATCCATCGTTTCTCGCTTCATCGCCGATAATCTGTTTGCCGAATTTTTCCCCGAGAAGCACGCGATGCAGAGGAAGGACTAAGAAGCTGATGACACGAGAGAGAAAGCGGAGCCGTGAAACAGAGCAGTCGCTCGCCATCGTCCAACGCAGCTCGACCGTCGGCTTTAATGCTCGTGGCCGGACGCAGCGATTGCGAGTTCAGGCGATGACGAAATCCATCCGCTAACGGCCGCACTTACCCAGGTCATTTTCGGCTACTGCATTGCAAAATTCAACCATCAGATTTCAGCACTACAGAAAATGCAAGAACAGAATGGGATGTATCCCAGGCGATCGATCCTACAGGTTTAGCTAATGAGAGAGAGGCCCGTTGCAAGTTAGAACAGCTCCTAAGCTTGCCATCAGGAAATGCCGAACTCGGGCAGGTCTTTACTCTGAAATCAAGAAAGGAGGGCCCTAAATATGTGCTCATTGTTCTTGCTTCTTCGTATCAGATCGGCTCTCACTTCTAAACTCATGCAACTATGCAGGCAACTTTTCTAAACTCAAGTAGGAACTAATGCTTTTTCAAGATACTGCACATGTGGGCTGCATTTTACATTAAATCAAAGTACATGGGCTATTTATGTTATTATCCTTATTAAGAGACGTGATTGATCGATACAAAACATACATTTTGTTCTGGCCACATCATGCAAACAGACCGGCTTGGCTAGAAGACGTAGACAACAAAAATTGAGAGTTCGGCCCGAGGGCTTCTAAGATGGTGCAGGAGATGACTGACACCAAGAAAGGCCCTCAAAGAATGGAATGACACTTTCATTCTAGTCGGATGGTCTTTTCCATTCTTACAACTACGACATTGTAAAAAAAACTATATGGAGGTCGGTACAAATTACAAGTTTTGTCTGTTGCAACAGTTTAAGATGAGTTATTATGCTGATGTGATTGACATTCTCACGGTATGAAGTCCAGAGCTAAACTTATACGTGAAAAAGAAAAATAATAATTACAAGTAGATTACACCAGGATCAGTCAAATTACAATGCTAGTCATATTACCAGGTACAAGAACTATAAGGTATGACCTTTAAGGAAAATTATAATACAAGGAGTAACATCTCTTAAGACAAAATCATTTACATTTAGAGGAAGTAATTTAATTTACCTTTTGAGTAATTTAGCTTGAAAGTAAAGTTGGCTATGCAGTATAAAGTTTGTAAATTATATTTTGTGCTCGTAAATTAGCTTCTTATACCGTAAGGTTCAGTAACTTGCTATTCATTTTATATATTCATTGCATACAACAGGGGATATGGTCCCGAACTTTCCTATCATTGCATATTCATTATCAACAAGTGCAACTTCAGACAAAACGGGCCTTGGAGACTTCTTAAGTCGGTCTCGATCCTCAGGAGAATCAATCCTCCTCTACAATGAACTGAGAAAAGACTGAAATATATAAGTTTTGAACCTTGATATCAAGCTCTTCATTGCATTGACGCTTCTGTGATCCCCCTCAACATGTAGATGCAAAATGGGAGAACCAGATTCCAACCAAACAACTCCCTTTACGTTTTCACTTCTTGCCTCGCGCTGCTCCTCCGTAACATGCAGGAAAAAAAGAATGGACTGATGGGATCTACTCCCGCCACTACAGGCATGAACTCAGATCCCGCCTAGTGCACGAACGTCTCATCAACTCATAAGCGGAGGGCACATCATGCTAGGGATGACCTTTCCAGTTTCTCTCCATTATCCTTCTTGCCAGGGAAACTTGCTTCCCAACTGCAGAGACAAACGCTTTGCCTTTCCCTCCAGCACCTCTCTCTGTGGCAGACGTATTCGCTCGGATAGCACAGGAAGATGAAGAGAATAACATGGTCCGCTCCAGTAAAGTCGATTCCTCATAATGACCTGTCATATGGTTGAAAAATCATCAGGATCTTGCAAATACCAAAGGAAAGATGAGAGTGACATGTCTTAGGTAAATTCATGTGTGTCCAGTGACCCTGCTCTGCCCTTAGTTTGACTATGTCGCAAACAGTGCCTTTAAAATCACTAGGCGCTGTTAAGAGACTCAGACCCCACAGTGCCTCAGGCGCTAGGCTGAACAATGAGAGGTGCCAAGTAAAAAGTGGGGATTCATCCATCAACAAACAAATTATTAGGTCTTTCAAACTTAGAATCACAAGTTATTCGAAGTCTGCATTGTAGCACAAATTGCACTGGTACAAAAATGTTAACCTAGACAAATCTTTTCTCAGGCAATGCCTCAGAGGAGGAGCACCTCATCTCAGGTGCTTACCTTAAATGAAGAAACCTTGCCTGAGATGAGGTGAGTAGCAGAGGCTTCGCCCCGCTTTGCTAGAACGCCCAGGTGAGTAGCTAACACTCAGCTCTTGCCTATCCCAATTATTCACAAAACCCACAAGACAGAACAAGGCCTATCCCAGCCATTACTATTTTCATCTAATTCTTGTTGAGACTGACTCCATTATTAAATGTGCAAGCTTGGATTGAGAACTGAAGGCCTGGGTCTAGGCAGGTTATGCACAGTTTAACTTCAGGCCTACTTTTAGGGATGAAGCTCGGTGCAGAGCAGATCTATTTCTAGAAGCATAGTTTGATTGATATCGCACAATGCATCTATACATACCTGTCGGTGCAAACCAAACACAAGGAGACATCTTTAAATGAAGAAGCAAACTCTTTCATATTTGCCTGCCGCAACTCTTGTGAAACAGCAGCATGATAAGGTAGAACTCGTGTATCAGCACCTTTTCTGTCAATGCGCTTCAATGCATTTTCAACTTTTCGACATGTCTCAATCTGTATATGGAGAAGAAAACAAAGTAATGATGAGTCCTCCATTCAGGTGGCTTCAGAACCTTCTCTCAAACTCCAGGTCAGGAGTCAGTGAGGTGGTCAGGAGAAAGAAGGAAATGTAATGATGAGTCAATTTCAAGCAGCCTTCACTGAGAGATCAACATACCTTGTTGCAAAGCAATCGTTTTGGTTACTGGGCTTTCTTCCGCAAGCTGAATAAAAGCAGACTTCTTATTCAGTAATGCAGTATCTGGAGTCTTTACACTATCTTCCTCTCCACTACAATCTATGAGAAACTGGACATGATATGTAACTCTTAAATTCTCCCCTATTACAATGGTATTCCGTTAGTTTTCTTCTTAACAGGGAAATAGGAGGAAAAGCACTGGTTAGCTACCACGGCAAATTTTTGCAACATGTTCATCAAGGGGAGAGGACAAAGCAATTTCATGTAACAGAAGATTACTGTTCGACCCGCATGAGAAAGCTCTTAGCCTATCTAGGATTAATGTTGCAAAAATAATCCTTCTCCAGTATATGCAACCTAAATTAGTTTGTACAATACCTCTATACAAAGTTAAATTCCGAGAATCAACAAACTGGCAATATGAATAGAAACAATATTTAGGACAACTGCAAAAACTCTTCTGCAAATTGAGGAAAGAAGAGACAGATAGGACCCTAATATAATCCTCAATCATCTCAGTACAATTGATGAAATTTCAGAGACTTCTACTGATTTTATTTCTCTTCACATCCAAGCAGATTAAATGACTTACAGAATGCTGGTGGCACCTTTAGATGGTATAGACTGCTTTTGGCCAAAAAAAATACTATAGACTACTAATACGCATGTGCTAAAAGACATTCAAGGAAAAAAAGTTATCCAACTCTTTATCCACTTTCCATCTTCCCCCATCAATATGCAGTAACAATCCACACGCAGAACCAAAGCATCATCGTAAAACCATGCTCCATCACTTTTAGGGAGCATACCCGAAAGCTTAGTTATGAGTAATATGTCGTCCAAAAGCATCCAAGAAAACTGTACAGACACGGAAGTGAATCCTTTTTTGCCTAAATTAGATAATAATAATGTGTCCATTGGCAAATAATGGAAAGGGGAATAATACAGCTTTAGACCAACCTCTTCGAGTTTGAGGGCTTGTCCGATGAATGCCAGGTCTCATGATCACTTCACGGTCGGGAGGAATTTCAATTATTTTGTTATATATATCTACTGGCAATGTGCCTGTCCCAAACAGATACTGGGTGGCTACAGGTGAAGCCATAGATTATAGCAGTAGTTGCAAAACAATCTGCAATATGCATAAAGATACCATTCTTCCGTTATTGAGCACATAATAGCTACATAGAGCTCTTTGTTTGTAGCATAGCATGGACTGAAATCTGCTGAACGCCATAATCATCCAGGCTCTTATGTCATTCAAATTCTTAGCAGGCAAATCCATTAACAAAAGATTTTTTAACCTCATATCCTATATCAAACAATACGACGAGTAGAGCCTTCTCAATTTGTCACCAGTCATTTCTCAAATATTTCTATCGGGGCTAACGAATAACATTTTTGTAAATTAAAGCAAAGTTCTCCATAACTCAAGTCAGAAAATCAAGATCCAGCTGTGTATGTAAGAATAGAAATTTCGCTAATCTTTCCCTTTCCTCAAAGATTCAAAGAATGGCAATGATAAATGGTGGAAGTACTAAATCTAGAAAAACAGTAGCACGATCACATTCTTTACTCAAAAAGAGATGAGAAGATGATGATTTCGAATAGCTCGTGCACCCAAACTTATTCAAGCAACATTATACATTGCATAGGCTTACCATCTAAGATCCTTCAACTCCAAAAAGCCTTCTTTGATGAGAAAAATAAAGCGACCAGGAGTGGCTATTAGGACATCAACACCCCCTTCTATACTTTCCAGCTGAGTTTTCTGCCTGAAACCACCATGGCAACCATAGACCAGAATGGAGCCCCAAACTTTGATATGGATCATCAGTTACTCAAAACCTGCATAAAATTTACTATAGATATTAAGTATTGCTTATGTGGGTGCAAAAATTTATGTTAGGTTTGTCATCCACTACTAGCAAAAACAAGCATTGCTGTACATAAAACCAATTCCAGAGTGTCTCCAAATTCAGAACACATCCATTTTCAACAGCTCCAAAAAGATTACCAGTTTTGCCACATGAGTGGATTATGCACATCAATAAGCAACTGTGTGCCACTCAAATTGTATACTTTTCTTTCCAGAAACCCAGTACAATCTTTCATATTGCAAGAAATCTCTTCTTTTTTCTTATTTGAAAAAAGAGATGACAATTTGAGTATTATAGACGACAAGTTGTCAAAAACACACTGACTGCCACCGAAAATGAATTGGAGTGCTTTTTTACCACAAATTGGCTGCTTAAGCAATAGGCTATCATAGTATAAGATGAGAGCTTAAAATGGCCATAAACTAGTAAAATTCAATGACTTGCTTGCCAAAGCACATAAGGAAAAGAAAAGGCACAAGAAAGGATACCAACTGCCAACCTGTGAAGCTAACTCAACAGCTGGCACCAAATTGACAACTCGAGGGCTTTGTGAGAATGATTTGCTAAGTCCTTCAGCTCTTCTTGCCTGAGACGTTGGACTACTGGTGCAAGATAAGCCAGTGTTTTTCCCAAACCACTCTGATCAGCTATATTACAAGTGTTTCCCTCAATTACAGGTTTGAATGCAATCGCCTGCAGTAATCAATAGTTAGCATCAATCTGAGTTGCAGTACATAATGAGAAGTTCTTCCTTTTGTCAAGGTTTAGATAGAACATCTCAATGCAATTACTTATCAATACTTATGCTAATGAAAAGGCAAAACCTGATGTTATAGATTGGCCCCTCAATGACTTCGACATCCATCAGCTCCAAATTCACATTTACAGATAAAATATTAATGATGACAAATGCAAGCTTACATCTAGAACTATAAAGAAACAAGGTCATCATCGATTTGAAGCTCAATGTGGATATTATGCAGACTGTAGACATAACGATGATTAGAATGCGCTCACGTTTAGTATATTTCCAGTTAAAACAGCAGTATGGAAGCAATGACCAAGTTCCTTCCATTTTCCCAGCAAAAATGCAACAAGCTGAAACCTTTGACTTTGAGTAGGTCATACTATGATGTACCTGAATATGTGGGTGCAGAAAATGCTGCTCCCACAAAGATTCAATCATATAGTCACTACAACCCAAATCTTCAAAGGACTTTCGACTATGGAAGTCACTATTGGAGGAAACTTTCCTATGCAAACTTAGATCTTTGGAGTCAGATCTAAAGTCATCCATGGACACCCCCTGCCCCATCCTTTGAAATCTGCATTAGAACTATGAACTAAATGCTCTGTTTCAACTACTCTGGTGGTAGATATGCCATGTTTATTGGGTTCCTTTTGGTGTACTGAACAATCCATATCTTCCATGTCCGTCCTTGCTGCAGCGTCTTTGGCAGCTTTGAATTGGTGAGCACGTGAATCCTTTCCTCCACGTCAAGGATAGCTGCTTCCTTGTGTTTCCCCAGTAGGTCCAATTTATAAAGAGAGATCATGCACATCAAGAGGTACATTTTCTGCTACTGGTTCATAATCTTTGCGACTCGCTTGTTTTAGCTTGGAAGATTTTTCAGCAAGAGATTTGACTCTCAGCAATTTCAGTCATCCAAAACCTCTGCCTAGACCACTCACACTTGCTGTAGGAGAATATCATCTTTCGGCAGGGTTGACCCATGATGATTGCCTGCATAAAAATAAAAATTGACTGTCAGACTACATTTTATCGCTGGAAAAACCAAGTCCATCTCCAAGCTCTGACTTTTACACATTGCACAGAGGGATTCAGTACGCTACAAGAAAGTCTTAGCACAGATTGAAATGGGAGAGAAGTTTCAAACCCTGTGTCGCATACATTCATTTTCAAGCCAAACTAAGAAAACCGAAACCATCTGCCCAAGACTGTATGATTCAGATAAGCTTCAAAAGAAAATCTAATGTTGGACTTGTTATCCATCTGAACACAATGCATATAACAAATCGCTCGAGTTGTTCCAAGAGCTTGGATACCAATGATCAACAATGCAAGCACAAAAAAGAAAGAAAACCCCAACAAATAAGAAGGGAATTCGTCATCAGAACGAACTGCATCAGTCATTCCGACTTGCACATGCACATCAAGCACGCCTACAGTTGAATGCAAACTACGCACAAGCTAACAGCTCAATTACTGAGATAAATCCAACCCTACCGTCTCCTCGTCGATCAGCCGGTATGCCCCTGCCGGAGTCTCCAAGCGTATCCCCCCGGGGGAAACACTGGACAGGCGGGAGGAGAAAGAGTGGGACGCGAGTAAGCCGGAGGCGGAGCTGGAGTTGGAGGCGGAGGGGTCTGGAGTTAAGGCTGATTGGGAGGCGAAGGCGCTTTCAGTGGCCATCATTATACTTTTTTGACGCCCCAGAGGCATCAGCTTTTACCCGATGATCAAAAAGAGACAAGGCCTCCGATATTAAAAATTACCCTAAATCTCTTCCCACGTAGAATATTCAGAGTCCGAATCCCTTCTCTCAAGTAATTGACTTGAATTCATCATCACCCAATCTAACTCGTGGGATTTCGCGGATGAGGGGCCAATAGCTGCCGGTCCCTTTCCTGCATCGCTTCTCCAGAATCCCACAGTCCCGAATCCTGAGATCTTTTAGGGAGGGAGGGAGGCCAGCCTTGGGCAACTCCCTCAGCTTCGGGCAATTGAAGATCCATAAGATCTGTAGAGAGGGAGGGAGATTGCTGGAGAGTCTTTCCACTTTCTCCATATCAGAGATATCGAGCTTGAGCAGAGAGGAAGGGAGCGGAAGCACAAGATCCTTCTCCTCTCCCACTCGTCCCGCGCGGCCGTCGATATCCAGAGATCGAAGGGAGGTGAGAGGGGTGAGCCACTCCCTCGCCGGCTGCTTCATATTCTCGCATTCTAATATCCGAAGAAACTCTAGCTGGGGCGGCAGTCCTTCATTGGGGAAGCACGTAATACTCTCACACCCCTAATTGATAGACTTCGGAGACCCGTGAGTCGATGCAACTGATTAGGTAACGATTTTATCTTCGGACACTCCCAAAGCCAAAACAACGAGATGCCGGGAGGAAGAGGAGGGAGGCACTCCAGCTCCAGTGCAGGACACTCCCACAACCACAATTCAGTGAGATGGGAAAGTGTATCCAGCCCCTGTGGTAAGCTTCTCAAGTTCTCGCAAGAGAAAATATCGATGCTTTGAAGTGATTGAAGACGGTCTATAGGTAACTCCGCGAGCGACTCCACTCCCCTACACCGTTCAATTTGAAGTTCCTTGAGGGTCGTAGATAAATATCTACTCTCGCTGAATGAAGAGGTTGGTAGAGAATCGGATCCCTTAATTCTTAATTTTTGCAAACAAGACATCATGTCACCGTGATTATTGTTGTTGTTGCTTGGTTCATCCATATGAACACTTAGTCCTCTAGGCAAAGATTGCAACATCTCGCAATATCGAATATCTAGTGATATCAATGACGTCAACATACCTATTTCGGATAAGGACACGAGTTTTGGACACCCCACGACGGTCAAGTCTTGAAGAGAGGAAATGGTGTAAATCTCGCTTGGGTGCTTCTCCAAATTGATGCAATTTTGTGAGTCCATAGTCTCCAGCTTGCTAGGCAACTCTATATCTCCTTCTCCAGCTGAAAATGATATCAATTCAGGACAACTATCGACAACTAAGCTCTTCAAACAAGCGAGATTCCGAATTATATCTCTCTCTTGCCATAAATACATCAAATTTTTACAACTTTTCATCTCCAACTTCTCTAGCTTGACCAAAGAGCTTGTAAACCCATCATTTAAGCAGGTTAATTCAAGAACATCTTGTATGACAAGAGCGGTTAGAGATGTCGAGTTTACCAAACTCTTCAACACACCCTCGTTACAACCTCTAAAGTTTAATTCATTGAGGGACGGAAGGCTAATGATAGAGGACAAGGCATCCATAAGCGGACAAGAGTTGATTTCCAGCTTTTTGAGGGAGCTCAGTTGACTAGGCAATCTTTGATCAATATAGGACAATCCCGAATGACCAAATGCTCAAGACAAGGGAATAAAACTCCTATTTCTTCATTGCCGAAATAATGAGACCAATCCTTCCACGATGGCATGTCCTTGAATTCCAAAGTCATTAAAGATGGAAAAGGACTTTTAGTTCCATAAAATTCAGACCCTATTGTGTGTATTGCATTAAGACCTTCGATATATAGTTCTTTTAAAGAAGATAATTGTCCCAATGAAGCTAGCACTTTGACCCGACAACATCCATGTAAACGTAAATGCATCATCTTAACATATGAGGGACTTCCTAACCATGATGGAAATTCTAAACCACCATAGTAGGATATTGCAAGATTTTCAAGTTTTGGGTGAGGGCGAAGAAAGTCAAGGACTTTTGCTTCAAGCTCTTCATTACGGAAATTTTCAAAATCTTCGTCCCATCGCATGGTCAACTGGCATATTCCCTCCTTCATGCATAAATTGGCATCCATGGCATCTTTGGCTTCTCGAATCTTATGCAAATTAGAGATGCATAATTCCCCTTCAAGATTCTTTAGGTTTTTCAACTCCTTCAATCTCGACCCTATTTCCATTCCCACTACAAATTTGGACAGCATCTCAAGACCCACCAAAGTACCTATATATAGCGGCATCGCTTTTAGGCTCGGAGTGTCGGTAAAGTCGAGAAATTTTAGATTTATTAGTTTCTCCATACCTTCTGGTAACTCAATAAGATTTTGACATCCCCGCAACATCAAGGCCTTTAGGTAGTACAATGCAACAATTGACTCTGGAAGGGTTTTAATGTCAGTATATGACAAATTGAGGCACCTCAGGTGCCTCAGTTTGCCAATGCAATTCGGTACCTCTCTGATGTGATAGTGACATAATGAAAACACCCTCAAGTATTTCAATTCGGATAACAAGTCGCCTAACACTTTCTCGGACAAATAAGACTTACCATAATACTTAGGTTGCTTTGCCAATGATATGAAGCTCCTAAGTCCATTCATTCCGTGATATATCTTGAATCTTTCTTGGACAATGTGTTCGCTAGAAATGAATGAGGCGTGACGAGCCAAAAAAGCATTATTTTGATCACCCTCAAGGTCAAACACCCCCGAGATAAAATAGGTTGCACCAGCAACTAGCTTTGCCAAGTCACTCACAAGATCATGCATCAAGAATTGTGATTCACTACTACTCGACTCTTGAAGTAATGATCTGGATACTAGCTCGTTAAAAAGTTTCAAACCTACATTCCAACGGCTTTCTCCTTCTTTTCCATCCAACAAGCCCTCTGCAATCCACCAGTGAATTAACTCATCTCGTTCAATTTCATAGTCGTTGGGAAATATAGCGCAGTAAGCGAAACATCTCCTCATATTCAAAGGAAGATGGAGGTAGCTAAGTTTCAAAGCTGGAAGGATGTCATGACTTTCTTGTGGGAGGTCCCAAATTTTGCTATTCAATATACCTTGCCACTCACGAGGACTAACTTTAAAGCTTAGTAGCCCAGCCAAAGTCTTCACAGCTAATGGCAACCCTCGGCATTTATCCACTATTTTCTTGCCCAATACTTCAAGATCAGGATGATCATCGAAATTTCTTGCTCCAAGAGCATGAAATGTGAACAAAGTCATACAAGCATCTTGCGACAATGGTTTGAGAGTATAGGGTCAGCACGAGCTATTTCAGCAACGCGGAAATTACGAGTCGTGACAATGATTTTACTTCCCTTTGCTCCCGATTGAAAAGGCTTCATGAGGATAGTCCAGTTTCCATAATTCTCGTTCCAAACATCATCTAAAACAACAAGAAACTTTTTCCTTGCAAGGTGTTGATTGAGCTTTTCATGAAGCCAATCCAGGTCCTTACCTTCACAAGACAAATTGCCATTGGTTTTGATTGTGTCAAGGATCTTCTTTGTAATAGCAAGCACGTCGAAATCATCAGAAACGCAAACCCATGCTTTCACATCGAAATAGTTGGCGACTCTATCATGATGGTAGACTTGCTGAGCCAAAGCCGTCTTCCCAAGACCCCCCATCCCTACGATGGGAATCACTTTTGGATCCACACATGCCCCATCATTTTCTTCTTTGGTCAGTAATTCAAGGATATCCATTTTCTCATCCTCCCTACTAACAAAACAAGGTTCAGGCAAATTCGTAGTGGGAAGCGGCTTATCCATTTGACGGTTTGCTAATTGATTCCCGTTATTCTCTCTCAGTTGCAGAATATTTTTTTGATTAATGATACCCTTTAACCTGTTATCCATCTCTTCCATCTTGGATCTCATTGTATGATCAAGTATAAATGCTCTCGGGCTCAATTTGAAGCAACAACTTGGAAGAAGGAACGCACCTTGCTAGTGCTGGGTTCTAGGCCAAGTCCCTAAGATTTTTGAGCCTCGGACTTATTTTCCACGAACTCTATGACGAACTCCTCTAGCAAGTCTTCAATGTCGTAGGCCAAGTACCTAAGATTTTTTAGCCACGAGTTCACCTCGAGAACACCATTCAGTTGCTTGTCCTCTGCATCATCCAACACCTGGCTGATGCTGACCAGCATCTCCTTCCATTTTGCCAGCAGCACATCGATACCCTCGCGCTGTGCAAAGTTGAGAAGCTCGCGAGAGGCCAACCTATCAAACAGCACCTGAAGAAAGGCGCCAAGAAAGAGCTCCGCGATAGGCATGGCTTGGTTCACGAGTGTAGAGGATTAAATGAGAGCGCCCGGAAGGATCGAAAGAAAGTGTATAGAGCCTTTCGTTCTTTTTGTTTTGGGGAGGAGGGGGTGTGGGGTGGACAAGAGTTCTTACTTTCAAGACAACAGCATCAAATGATAGTGTGAAATCAAATACTTTTAAGCTGTGAGATGACTTTCATCTCAGTACACTAGTGGTGGTGACTGGTTAGTAAAGTAAATATAATATGCGGAAAATCATAGATCTAGATCTATATATATACTTTTTTAAGGGTGATCCATTGGTATTGCTCAATTGTTTATAAGTCCACTATTCTCATCTCGATTAAGGTGACCGGCAACCGTCTATTTTTATATATATTTTTTGGCCTGATGACGACTAATGGTAGTGTGCTACCAAATTTTGAGCTTTCGAAGGAATTGATTGGTTTTTAGTTAAGTTCTTGACTAAGGTTAGATTACCGAGCACCATAAATGGATCCGAATTTGCCACGTGTCGAGCCATGTATGATTTATTATATCATCCTACATGGTCTATCAAATGCACCTTATATTTTCTTCCATCGCCCAAAGCAATCTCCCCTTTCTTCCTTGAGTCTTTGTTTAAGGTTTGATAATAAAATATTCCAACAAAAAGTTGAAGTGTTTCTTTCTTCATTCCTCCACGCTCCCCTTCCTTCATCCTTTTCTGCACTCAAATCTGTTTTGCTTTTTCTTCGCCTCGGCACAACCATTCTTCCATCTCTACTTCTTCAGTATCCGTCGTTCTTTATCATTATTCTCCCACACGTCTCTTCAATTTTTTTTTGTGGCCCAAGAAACCATGCACAGTCGATTAGAAGATAAACCACTGACATGAACGCGTCTAACCACTACGCGCGTCTTCTAGGAAGCCAAAAAACTAGCATTCCCGCAAACTTGCGTTACAGGAGTTTCGAACATTAAATTTTCGATGGAAGTCTAGCGTCACCCGGCTGAGCCACCGGCAGTATCTCTTCGTTGCCCTTTCTCGGAAGTAACCGCCGTTGCATTTCATCTCATATCATCAGATTTAATTTCCCGAAAACCATTTGGTCAGAAATGGGAACCAAGTCTTGGTATCATTAAAGCCACTCACCGCTCAGAAAGCAAAGAAGTCGGCCCGAATTCCAACACTTCTTCGAAATTGTTCATCAGCTCTCTCACCACTTACATCACATGATTTCCAAACGCACCCATCCACCGTCATCATGCATCACATAGATCATATGGCATCATGGTCTTATTGATGCAGCCTCGTGTCGCTTTATCAAAAAGAAGTTATTACCTAAATTTTAGTTTATGTAGAGCAAATACGATCGTGACCGTTGATTATATAGGTCTCAACATTATTCAACGTAGTACAAGAGCTCAATACATTGGAATCTCCAAAAATTATTTAGTTGATTGCTCAACAACTGTCCAGAAATATTGATGAAAAAATCATTTTTGACTAATGGCTAGAAAGAGAAAAACGTTGCTTTTTCTTCATTACTATGGTTGCTACTTAGCTTCGCTCTCTGGAAAGTACATTATGCATTAGATTAGTGACAAAAAATTGAGTGGTCCAGGATCGAGATAGAATTAAATTGGCTCACAGACCAAATAAAATGAGAAAGCTTCATTATGGGTATAATCATTATGGGTATAATCCATTATAAAAGGGGAAAATATGCTTATTGTTTTGTCAGCCTAACTACAACTCGTCCACCGGATAGATATTTTATCCAAAGATGGCCAAATTGATAAATTAAATTAATTATAAGGTTTAAGGGGTGGTTCAAGAAGTGAGTCAGCACGAGGATGGGGTTCGAGGGGTGGTTCAAGAAACGGGGGCCAGACGACACCAATAACTATTGAGCGAAGAAGAGGGAGAAAAATCAAACGCCATTCTCTCTCTACCCTCTTCATTATTGCCGGATGCAGACCCCATGTCCAAAGCATCGAAAGAAGGGTAATTATGGCAGGAAATGCACGTGATGCAGGCCCCATGGGCAAAGCATCGAAAAGAGGGTAATTATGACAGGACATACGCGTGAGTCAAGGAATCTCTTCATTATTGCCCGATGCAGGCCCCATGTGCAAAGCATCGAAAGAAGGGTCACTATGGCAGGACACACGCGTAAGTCAAGGAATCAAACTTTCATAATTCACATGGGGTCATTGGTCTTTTGCACAGATAATTTATATATTACTCTCTCTCTCTCTCCATGTATAATTCAATTTTTTTCTTTGCTATTTTATTTATAGTTCATATGTTATTGTTGTTCTTTCCATGCTTTGCACATGGGGACTGCACCTAGGAATGGTGGAGAAGGTAGAGAGAGAACGTTTGATTCCTTCTTCCTCTCCTTCGCACAGTACTTCTTGTTGTCGTCTGGTCCCATACCTTGAACCAGCTAAGCACAGGACGTCCAGAGATAATTGTTTATGAAGAAATGACAAGGTTCCTATCGAGATGTTAGTCCTATTCTAAATAATGTGCATGCTCTTTAGGGTGAAGTGCCCCCTTTCTCACAATAAATTACTCACTCTTTTACGGTGATTTGCACGATCTTGTTCACATCAAGTGCATAATCCTTAAAAGGCCAAAGTGCATCTCCTTCTTAGAGTCGAGTGAACACTCATTACAATCAAGAATGAACTCCTTCTAGCATCTAAATTAGAAATGTGCCTCTTTTGACGAGGAGCATGCCCCTTAAGTGAGTCGATATTGACGAGACACTCATAATGTTCCTATTGTTCTACCAATTTAATTCCAAAATTGTCTAGAAAGTTAGTGTTCGCTTTATATTGTTATAGGAACTTGTTAATCTAAATTAGATCTTGTCCAATACAATCATTTGTGAAATAGAGATGAGATTTTTCTATTATTTTAACCATTGTTCAAATTTCAGTGTAAGTTCCCACCTAAAAAATCCCAATTTAGAACGATTGACCCTTTTGTGCCTTCACTCAAAATTGAAGCAGTGGTCATCTATCTAGTGGTCACAACTTTAGCCTTTGATGCTCTATGCAGCCCTCACTCTATACTAAGCTCTAACTCTAGGGAAGGCCACGATTAAGAGTAATCCCATCCTCTCATTTCCAACAAATGGTCTCTTCTTGTACGGCTCTTTAGATGATAAATGAATGATAAATTTAAAAAGTATAGTTTGATTGATTGATTAAATTGGAATACTATGCGTGTGTCGAACTTTTCTTAATATGCCACATATCATCCATTTGTTTGAAGGTCCATTTGTAGTATCTTTATGGGTGCGTTTGGTAACATTTACGTTTAAAAATTGTTAGGAAACGAAGAAATAGAAAAAATGTTTAAATTAGGAAACGATTTTTAACAAAAAAACACGTTTAGTAAACTTGTTAGGGAATAAAAAATAAAAAAAACATGTTTGGTAAATTTGTATAATTTTTTATTTCTTTTATTTTTAAAAATTTTTATTTTATTTTTTCTATTTTCTTTCTTATTTTCTTATTTATTTCTCCTTTTTTTTCTTTTCTTTTTTTTTTTTTCTTCTTTTGGCCGGTCGCGGCCTCGGCCATGGCCGGCAACCGGCCGACGAGGGCCGGTGGCGTAGCCCAACCACGGCGAGGCTCGCCGGCCCCGGCGAGCTCGGCGTAGTCGAATCTCGGGGCGAGATCGAGCTCGCCCAGCCCGCGAGGTCGGCCTCATCGGGGGCCGGCGAGCCTCGCCGTGGCTGGGCGAGGCCACCGGCCCTCGTCGGCCAGTCGCCGGCCATGGCCGAGGCCGGCGACCGGCCAAAGAAAAAGAAAGAAAAAGAAGAAGAAAAGAAGAAAAAGAAAGAAAGTGTTCTAAATTTTGTTTTAGAAACAATAAATAATTTTTTTTTTTGTTTTTATTTACATTTACAGATGTGTTTTAGAACAAAAAAAAAATAATTTTGGAACAAAACACACTCAAACGTGTTTTGTTCATTTTTGTTCCTAGGAACAAAAAAAGTGTTTAAAAACAGAAAAGAGAAGTGAAAACAAACGCAGCCTATATCACTTGGTGTATCAATCTAATTGACTACTCCAAAAATCATCTAGCTTTGTCATCTCTACAAATGGAGAGCCCTACCTAGTAGCAGTGATAAAAGTTCGACAAATCGGCTTTATTGTTCTCACCACTTTGATTATCTGTTCCCTTATTTTTTCCATAGCTTTGTCATCTCTACAAATGGAGAGCCCTACCTAGGAGGGAGGATGGTTCGGTCGAACAAGTTGAAAGACTTTTGCATCGACCCAACCATCCTCCCTCCTCCTCTCCTTCCTCTTCAGTATCTGTTGTTCTTTTTCATCACTCTCTGTCTCACTGTCTTTTCGTTTGTTGGCTTTCTCCTATCGTTTTCTTGGTCTTTCTTTCTCGGAAGACGCTGCCGTTGCATTTCATCTCGTCTCATTTGATTTTTAATTTGATTTCAGTTGCCTCAATTTCTCAGAAGCAAGTTGGTGGAGGTGGGACCAAGTCTTGGCCATCATTAAAGCCACCAAAGGAGGGTCGGAAGGTAAAGAAGTGGGACCGAAACTTCTGCTTTATCATCGTTTGTCAGCTCCCTCTCACCACTCGCATCACACAAAGTCCCAAATGCACCCATCCACCATCGTCATGCATCACATAGTTTCATTGATGCAGCCTCCCGAACCCCATCCCGTTATCAAATAAATGAGTAATTACTACCTAAACTTAATGTATGAAAATTGGATCATCATTAATCATCAATCATATGCATCCCAGCCACTATTCCACGTAACACGAAAGCCCAATACATTGAAATCTCTCAAATTTTCATAGTTGACTGCTGAACAAGAGTCTAAAAACACTAGACAGCAAAACCATTTTTAAACGGTGGCCAGAAAGAAGAAAAAAGGTTATATTCTCTTAAAATCTGTAGTTGTCACCTAGATATGCTCTCTCAGGAATACACAATCGGACTAGATTGGATGGAAAATAAACCAGGTGGCTATAGATCGAACTAAATTGCAAATCTTAAAGCTTCAATTTGTTTTTTTTCCCCTTTTTGCCAAGTAACAATGATTATATTCATAACAAAGGTTCCTTGTTTTATTTGGTCCATGGGTCAAAATATATATATGCTTATTGTTTTGTCTCAAGAAGAGAATATGCTCGCCAGCCATTCAAATAGGTGGAATTTGATATATACTTAGTTCCTGCCCTATTATTATTAGTGTGCATAATTGTTACATTAGTAGTACAAAAATAACCGGATCCCTAAATTCTAGATTTTACTATGGCATCACATCATAACAAATGATCAATGATGGCTTGGGAAGGTGGACTAATTGAAGCGTGTGAAAGTTGGTTTAGACACCACTTCATCACTAAATACAAAAAAAAAAAACATACAAAGATTTAGAGCTACATTAGTAAAATTTAAAAAAAAAAAATGGGATTACATTGGAATTCATACAATAAATCTCTTTAAATATGGAATGCTGATTTATTGTTTGAAAAGTTTTGGCATCAAAATGGATGTCATACAATAATTATGAAAATGATATCATTCTTATGCCCTTTTTTTTTTATGAGGTTTTGCAAATTTAGGATCATCTTATCTTTTCCCATCGCACATGTCCATCCTTTGTTTTATTCAAACACGAATAAGGTCCATAGTCCATTATATGTCCGTAGAGGATAATAATGTCTACTTCTTCTTTTGCCTTTTTTTCCCCAAAGTAACACTAACATCGCGAATCATTTACAGTCGAAAATGTAGCACATTTCAAATGGACATGCCTCGTTTGATTGGATGAACTTTTGTGAACTTGGGACCATCTTCATCTTATCACTTCTTGTAGGTCCATACATTATTTTATTCGGACATAAAGTAGCAAAAGTCTTTATAATAAGGTCCACCCTCCACTACAAGTCCCTAGCAGAAAACGTGGCGCGTTTTAAATGGACATGCCGCGTTTGATTGGATGGAGTTTTGTAAACTTGGGACCATCTCCATCTCGTCACTTCTTGTAGGTCCATAAGTTATTTAATTCATATACGAAGTAGCAAAAGTCTCCATGATAAGGTCCACCTTCCACTACAAGTCCTTAAGAGGACCATAATTATCTTCTTTTCCCTTGACTTTTTCCAAAAGCGACTTTAATGTCACTGTCGGCCATGAAACGTTTGATTGGATAAGAAAAGTTGACTACAACCGCACCTTTTTTTCAATCAAAATAACCAAAGCTTCTCTTTTAAAGGAATTACCCTTAGGGTTCTTGTTAATCAATTAATTAAAGTTTTATTATATTGATTTTTCTCCAAAACATGTAGGAACAATTTTTTGGAAATAAACTAACGAAAGTGGAGGGACAATTTTTGGAAATGGATACGAGATTCACTTGGGTATAAAAAAAAATATATATATATATATATATTTCATTTTTTTTTATTAAGTAAATTGGACATATACATGGACCTACTAATTGTCCTCCCTTTTGAAATAACTGGAATTTGTTCTTTGCAGTCATGCAAGTTGGAATGAAATTTACACGGCAACACTTATATTTTGTTTTTTGGAATTTGTTTATCTTGATTTTTGTTGTGAAAGAAAAAATAAATAACAACATTAAATCAAGAAACAGAAAAGTAAATATAATTTTGTAGTTTAGTCAATTGGAAATCGGATTTTCGTAGTTCAGTCAATATAATATCGTCCACAGGGAGAGCAACATAAGATTTCACAATTGATCAAGAGATATTATGAAAGTTATAACCTTGCTGAGTCAATCAAATACTTTCAAGTTTTCTTAGCCACCACTTATACTCAATAATTCACACAAATATGTAGCTTGTACAATTCCTTATGAAACAATCTTTAAATCTCATAAAGGAATCATAGAAGTCTCACTAGGATTTACATAGCTATTAACACACTTAGTGATTAGTTATCTCTGAATACAATTAACAAACTTATGCGCAACCTTGCATGTTGAAGTTGAAGTTGAATATTCACTGAACTTGTATGAAAAAGAACTCCGCAAACAGCATTCTCCTCTAATTAGGGGGAAAAAAGCCTTCCTTGGAAGTGGAAAATATGGTCGTTGCAAATGAAGTTCAAGTATTCACTACTTACTCGTCGATAATGACGTGGGCTACTCTAAAGGAGCCCAAAGAAAGACATGGCATTTGGCAATAATGCAATTAAGTAATTCTAATTTCATTTTGGCGTGACATTTCCCTTGTTGTTCAGTTTGGGACGATGCTTTTGCAATCCTAATGAACAGGTTGTCTCCTCTCATTCCCCGCTTACACCATTAGCATGGAATAGGGATTGGCCTGCTTTATAACCTCAAGGCCGTGAGGCTTGCTGGTCGGGCCTGCCTCTTCAAAACATAGTACCAACCGGTCAACATTCAAACCAGATCCTTTATCACTCAAGTTTTAAGTAACTTTCTAATGCGCTGGAGTAGGATGAGCTACGGGTACTTCCTTATCATTATTATGCTTCATCAAATATTTCATGGTGACATAAATTTATTCAATATGAATGAACACATATAATGAATTGGAGCGATCAACATGGGTCAGACTCTCCTAAAAGATTTTAGGTTGTGAAATTTTTAGGGTGGGTTTCAACTTACTTCAAGTTCTTTTCTACTTCATACGACTTTTGAGGGTAGGTTTCAACTTACATCTTTAAGGAAAATGAAAATTTTAATTGAACTTAAGAACTAAAAAGCTTTAGGAAACTAATGCTTGCCATGTGATGACTTCAAATGTATAGGAATAGTACACTTCACAATGGCAAATAAGGAATCACATCCTAAAAAGTGAGACAAAATATTTTATAAATTTAAGTTTCTATGGTTAAATATAAGAAAATTCAATGAAACTTAACAGAAAATAATATTTATTCAAGTAAAATCGTATAATGTAAGGAGTAATATACATTTTTTATTTGGAATAATTGTCTAAAAAATGTTAAATTATTGCACAACGGCCAATTCAGTTTTAATTTTTTTTAACGATTTGTCAATTTAGTCATTAACTTTTTAGGAATTTAATAATGTAGTCGTTCCAATTAATTTTAACTGAAAATTTCCAATGTGGCGATCGTACCACATAAGATGGCCAACATTCACGTCAAAGATTTTCTATCAAAGTTGGTCATTCCTAGTTTAGGCACTAGAATATGGTATTGATGATTCGAGAACCTGTAACCACCCCCCCCACCCCTCCCTGGGCGCTTGCAAAGGGAGGTCTCGTATGGGCTTACGAGAATGACGAGCTTGTTGAATGGTTTGCTGTCGTCTATGGTGCATCAGCGAATGGAATGAAGAAGTTGTGGAAGGGAGGAGGATTACGACGAAAAACTGCAGAATTGTAGAGAAGAATTTTTCTTATGGAAGTTGGGCAACTTAGGACAGGGAGAGGTTGAAATTATGGTTTTCGTCATCTCTTCGAGTTTAGAGAAAGTATAAAAAGCTATATAAATTATAAAGGTCATTGGAGAAAGCTACTTCTCTCATGCAGACTCGACCGTGGAAGTCGAAGAATTAAATCCTTGTGTTAATGGGATTTTATTGAGCATGCATTATAAGCGAAATACGTATCTATAGGCCTGTAAAGTCTAAGATACCTTAGCTTATCATATCAGTTAAATAATTAGTGGTGAAAGGGACTAGTACATTTTTCTAATTCTGTAACTTGTGTACATCACTCCGTTTTGGGTCAATACTACAAAAAACCTCAAATCAGCTCACTTATAACAAATTGACCGCAAACTAATTGAGGATTTTTGTAATACTATTCCTTCAATTTTTTATGGTCTTAATTTTAGATTTGTCGTTATTATTCAGTCCCATTTGTCCCTGCATGAACTCCATGCGGTTAAACTGTACCGAGATAATTTTCTTGTTAGCTTATTCCAGAAAATTTATGACATTCTTTGACCCAGAGGACTTTGAAATTATAATTAATAAGTCAGACACAGAACGTTACGTTGGTAATTGATTCAAAATATTCAATGTTACGATGGAATTCAATACCTAAATGAGTGAAAGTGTTGGTTGTTGGTGACGCCTCAATTTTTCACCAGTAAAATTTTTCTCATCAAACATTTTACTGATAAATCGAAATATACATTTTTGCAGGAATAATAATAAAAATGAATAATGAACGAAACACCGGGCCCATGACTCCACAGCCCATCCATGACTAGAAGATGTAGACTACTGAATCGAGAGTTTGGCCCAAGGGCTTTTAAGCTGGTTCAGGTGATGAATGACACCAAGAAGACCCACAAAGGATGAAATGGAACTTTCAATCTAGTCAAAGGGTCTTTTCCATTCTTACAACTACACCGTAAGAAAACCATATCGAGGTCAGTACAAATTACAAGTTACTGTCTGCTGCGACAATTCAAGATTAAATTACTATGCTGAGGTGATTAACATTCTCATGGTACTAAGTCTATAGCTTAACTAATACACGAAAAAGAAAAATAATAACTATAGGTGCAATCCATATTACACCACGATCAGTTAAATTACAATGCTGGAGTTAAATTACTAGGTACAAGAACTACAAGGTATGACCTTAAAGGAAATTTATAATACAAGGAGTAACATCTCTTAAGATGAAGTCATTTACCTTAGAGGAAGTAATTTCATATACGTTTGAAATGAGTAATTTAGCTTGAAAGTAAAGTTCACCATGCAAAATAAAGTTCGTAAACTTTTTATGTCATAACATTCGGTAACTTGCTACTGCAGGTCATTTTATATATTCATTGCATGCAGAAGGGAATCCGGTCACGTACTTTCCTATCAATGCATATTCATTATTGACGAAGTGCAGCTTCAGACAACACAGGCCTCCGAGACTTCTTAAGTCAGTCACGATCCCCAAGAGCATCAATCTTCCTCAACAATGAACTGAATATATAGGTTTCGAACCTTGATATCAAGGTCTTCATTGCATTAACTCTTCTGTGATCCTCCTCTCCATGTAGATGCAAAGTGGGAGAACCAGATTCTAACCAAACAACCCCCACTACGTTTTCACTTCTTGCCACGCGCCCTCGTCTGTAACATGCAGGAAAAGAAGGGACTGATGGAATCTACTCCTGTCACTGCAGGCATGAACTCAGATCCCACTTAGTGCATGAAAGTCTCAACTCATCAACTCATAAGCAGAGGGCACATCATGCAAGGGATGGCCTTTCCGGTTTCTCTCCATTATCCTTCTTGCCAGGGAAACTTGCTTCCCAACTGCAAAGACAAACGCTTTGCCTGTCCCTCCAGCACCTCTCGCTGTTCTTCCAACACGGTGGACATATTCGCTCGGATCCCGCAGGAAGTCAAAGAGAATAACATGATCCACTCCAGTGAAGTCAATTCCTCGCGATGCCCTGCCATATGGATGAAAAATCATCAGGATCTCGCAAAAGGATGAGAGTGACATGTCTTTGGTAAATTTGTATGTGCCCAGCGACCCCACCAACAGTTAAAAGCGGCCACCTTTTATTTGACCGCATCACAACCAGTGCTGTTAAAAGCACCAGGCCCTCTTAAGAGGCTTAGAGCCCACAATGCATCAGGCGCTAGGCTGAATGATGGGAGTGCCAAGTAAAAGTGGGGATTAAGCCATCAAGAAACAAATTAGTAGGTCTTTCAATCACAAATTAATCAAGGTCTGCATCGTAGCAAATATGCAGTGCTGCAAGATGTGAGTGTATAAAAGTTAACAAAGAATTAGAAAGGACAGATTACAAGATTAGTAGATCGACCTTCATTGTTTATTTTTTTGGTTCTGTCCTTCCTCACAAGCTTTGGAGGACAATGGAACAAGAGAGAACAACTGTAGCCGTTTTGAGATGAAAGAAGCTAAAAATCTTTCGGCTTCTTAGAGCCTAGAAGCTGTCCTCCACTTCCAACAGCTCTTTCAAAAAGATATTTATCTATTCTGTTCTTCATTTTTAGGGATAATGACAAAAATGGTCATTGAACTTTGACCCGATGTGCAATGCGATCAATGAACTTTTAATTTTTTCAATGTGGTCCCTAAACTTTATCCTAATGTGCAATGTGATCCTAAACTTTCATTTTGTTCAATATGATTCCTGAACTTTTAGTACATGTTCAACATAATTCTTGAATTATATGGAAATGTTCAATATTGTCCTTTCATTAATTCAAGAGTAGGACTACACTGAACATTTTCATATAGTTCAGGGACTAAACTGAACATGAACAAAAAGTTTATGGACCATATTAAACAAATTAAAAATTTAGGAACCACATTGCACATTGGATTAAACTTAATGAACTAGTTGTGTCATTTTCCCTCATTTTTACTAAGGACAGGATAAAAAAGTTGAAGGAAAAATGTCAATCTAGACAGATCTTTTCTAAGGCAACACCTCACATGAGAAGGACCTCACCTCGGGCCCTTCACCTCACTTTGCCTGAGCACCTAGGTGAGTGCCTCGAGTGTTAGCTAACGCTAAGCTCTTGCCCATCAATGAAATGGAGCTGAGCCCAATACCCAAAAACTTGCAAGTACACAGGCCCAATAATTTGAAAAATCCACTAGACAGAACAAGGCCTATCCCAGCCATTGCTATTTTCGTCTAATTCTTGTTGACACTGACTACATTATAATTGTGCAAGCTTGAATTGATAACTGAAGGCCGGGTCTTTGCAGGCCACGCATAGTTTAACTAAAGGCTTACTTTTAGGGATCAAGCTTGGCTGCTGAGCAGATATATCTCTAGAAACATAGTCTGATTAGTTTTGGACAAGGCAACTGTACATACCTGTCGGTGCAAACCAAAAACAAGGAGACATCTTTAGATGGAGAAGCAGCAAACTCTTTCATATTTGCCTGCCGCAACTCTTGTGAAACAGCAGCATGAAAAGGTAGAACTCTTGTACGAGAACCTTTTCTGTCAATGCGCTTCAATGCATTTTCAACTTTTCGACATGTCTCAATCTGTATATGGAGAAGAGGAAGGACGAGTTAAAAAGTATTGATGAGTTCTCCATCGAGGTGGCTTCAGAGCTGTCTCTCAAACTCCAGGTCAGAAGTTAGCAAGATGGGCGGGAGACAGAAGTAAATGTAATGATGAATCAATTTCAAGCAGCTCACACTGAAAGATCAACATACCTTGTTACAGAATACAATCGTTTTGGTTACTGGGCTTTCTTCCGCAAGCTGAATAAGAGCAGACTTCTTATTCAGGAATGCAGTATCTGAAGTCTTTTCACCGTCTTCCTCTCCACTACAATCTACAAGAAACTGGACATAATATGTGACAGTTAAATTTTTCCTCTATTACAATGGTATTCGGTCAGTTTTCTTCTTGACAGGAAAATAGGAGGAATGCCACTGGTCAGCTACCATAGCAAATTTATGCAACATGTTCATCAAGAAGGAAGGACAAAGCAATGTCATGTAACAGGAGATAACTGTTCAACCTGAATGAGAAAGCTCTTAGCCTATCTAGGATTACTGTCGCGAAAATAATCCTTCTCCAGTATATGCAGCCTAAATTAGTTTGTATAATACCTTTGTACAAAGTAAAAATTTGAAAATCAACAAACAGGCAAAGTGAAATAGAAAGAATTTTCGGGAGAACTGCACAAACTCTTCTGCAAATTGAGGAAAGAGAGAGATAGCATCCTAATATAATCCACAATCATCTCAGCGAGATCAATGAAATTTCAGAGCCTTCTCCTTTTCTTCACCTCCAAGCAGTTTTAATGTCTTACAGAATGCTGGTGGCATCTTTAGATAGTATAGACTGCTTTTGACCACAAGAATAGTATAGACGATCGATACATATGTGCTAAGAGTCACTCGAGGAAAAATTTCATTCCAATTCCCATCTCCCCCATCATATGCAGTAACAATCCACCCCCAAATCCAAAGCATCAAGGTAACCATGCTCCATCACTTTTAGGGAGCATAAACGACAGTTTAGTTATGAGTAATATATAGTCCAAAAGCATCCAGAAAAATGTATATACACGGAAGTGAATCCTTGTGTGCCTAAATTAGATAACAGTAATGTATCCACTGGCAAATAATGGAAGGGGGAATAATACAGCTTTAAAACAACCTCTTCAAGGTGAGGGCTTGTCCGATGAATGCCAGGTCCCATGATCACTTCACAGTTGGGGAAAATTTCAACTATTTTGCTATAAATATCTACTGGCAATGTGGCTGTCACAAACAGATACTGTGTAGCAACAGGTGAAGAATTGATTATGCTTTGAAAAGCTGCTTCAAACTCCTCATCCTTGCAGAGAATATCCACCTTGTCCAAAATCACGCTGCGCCATAAAGCCATAAATTATAGCAGAAGTTGCAAAAGAATCTGCAACATGTACAACGAAACCATTCTTCTATTTTTCAGTACACTATAGCTACATAGAGTTCTTTGTTTGTAGTATAGCATGGACTGAAATCTGCCGAATGCCAAAACCATCCAGGCTTTGATGTCATTCAAATTCTTAGCGGGAAAATCCATTAACGAAAGATTTTTTAACTTCATATCCTATATCCAACAATATGACGAGTGGAGCTTTCACAATTTGTCACCGGTCATTTCTCAAAGTTTCTACTGGGGCTAACGGATAGCAATATATCTAGCCTTTTTGTAAATCAAAGCAAAGGTCTCCATAACTCAAGCCAGAAAATCGAGTTTCAGCTGTGTAGGTAAGAGTAAGAATAGAAATTTCGCTAATATTTTCCTTTCCTCAAAGAATGGTAATGATACATGGTGATAGTACTAAATCTAGGAAACAGTAGCACAATTACATTCATTACTCAAAAACAGATGAGAAGAAGATGATTTTGAATAGCTCGTGCACCCAAACTCATTCATGCAACATTATACAATGCAGGCTCACCATCTAAGATCCTTCCAACTCCAAAAAGCCTTCTTTAATGAGAAAAATAAAGCGACCAGGAGTGGCTATTAGGACATCAACACCTTCTTCTATATTTTCCAGCTGAGTTTTCTGTCTGAAACCACCCGTGGCAACCATAGACCGGAATGGAGCCCCACACTTTGATATGGATCGGCAGTTACTCAAAACCTGCATAAAACTTACTATAGATATTAAGTATCACTCATGTGGACTACGTTAGTTTGTAATCAACAACTAGCAAAAACACACATGGCTATAAATAAAACAAACTAGAGAGTGTCTCCAAATTCAGAACACCTACATTTTCAACAGCTCCACAGAGATTACCAGTTTTGCCACATGAACGGATTATGCACATCATATAAGCAACTGTGCCACTCAAATTGCATATTTGTCTTTGCAGGAACCCAATACAATCTTTCAGATTGCAACACTTAGGAATCTCCATATTTTTATTTTTATTTTCATTTTTGAAAGAAGAGATGACAATTTGAGTATTATAGGCAACAAGTTGTTCAAAAGAATTTGACTGCCGCCGAAAATAAATTGCAGTGCTTTTTTACCACAAATTTGCTGCTTAAGCAAGAGCCTATCACAGTATGGGATGAGAGCCTAAAATGGCCATAAACAAGTAAAAGTTGGTGACTTGATTGCCAAAGCACGTAAGGGTAAAAGAAAAGGCACAAGAAAGGATACCGACTACCAACCTATGAAGCTAACTCAGCAGTTGGCACCAAAATGACAACTCGAGGGCTTCGTGAGAAGGATTTGCTAAGTCCCTGCAATTCTTCTTGTCTGAGACATTGGACTACTGGTGGAAGATAAGCCAGCGTTTTTCCCGAGCCACTCTGATCAGCTATAATACAAGTCTTTCCCTCAATTACAGGTTTGAATGCCATTGCCTGCAGTCATTCATAGTTAGCATCAATCTGAGTTGCAGTACACTAGGAGAAGATCTTCCTTTTGTCAAGTTGTAGATAGAACATCTTGATGGAATTACTTATCAATACCCATGAGAAGGAAAAGACAAAAACCGATGCTATAGGTTGGCCCTTCAATGACTTCTACATCCATCAGCTCCAAATTCATGCTTACAGATAAAATATTGATGATGACAAATGCAAGCTTACCTCTAGAACTATACGGAAACAAGGTCATCATTGATTTAAAGCCCAATGTGGATATCATGCAGACAGTAGATATAATGGAAATAATTAGAACGTGCTCAAATTTAGTATACTGCCAGCTAAAACAGCAGTAAGGAAGCAACGACCAAGTTCCTTTCATTTACCAGCCAAAAAAGAGAAAACAACAAGTTGAAACCTTTGACTTCGAGTAGGTCATACTATTGATGTACCTGAATATGTGAGGGGTGCAGAAACTGCTGCTTCCTCAAAGATTCAATCATATAGTCACTACAACCCAAATCTTCAAAGGACTTTCGACTATAGAAGTCACCATTGGAGGAAACTTTCCTATGCAAATTTAGATCTTTTGACTCAGATCTAAAGTCATCCACAGACACCCCCCTGCCCCATCCTCTGAAATCTGCATTAGAACTACGAACTGAATGCTCTGTTCCAACTACTCTGGTGGCAGATATGCCATGTTTATTGGGTTCCGTTCGGTACGCTGAATGATCCACATCTGCAGTGTCAGTCCTCCCTGCAGTGTCTTTGGCAGCTTTGGATCGGTAAGCACCCGAATCCTTTCCTTTAAGTCCAATGATAGCTGCTTCCTTCTTTTTCCCCTGTTGGTCCAATTTGGAATAAGAGAGATCAGGCACATCAAAAGGCACATTTTCTATTTCTTGTTCATAATCCTTGTGACTCGCTTCCTTTAGCTTGGAAGATTTTTCAGCAAGAGCTTTGACTCTCTGCGATTTCAATCGTCAAAACTTCTGCCCCTCACACTTGCTGCAGGAGAATCATCTTTTGGCAGCGTTGACCCATGATGATTGCCTGCAAAAGAAATGACTGTCAGATTTCATTTTATCGATGTAAAAACAAATTCATCTCCAAGCTCCGACTTTACACGTTACACAGAGGGATTAAGTATGCTGTGAGAAAGTCTAACACGGATTGAAATGGGAGAGAAATTTCTATCTTGTTTGCATATATTTGTTTTCGAGCCAAACTAAGAAAACCAAAATCTTCTGCCCAAGACTGCATGATTCAAATAAGCTCCAAAAGAAGAACTAGTGTTGGACTTAGTTATGCATCTGAACACAATAGTTCAGCTTTGGCATTTGCACAGCATGAAATGAATATAACAAATTGCTTGAGTTGTTCCAACGGCTCAGGTACCAATTATCAACAATGCATACACCATAAAAAAAAAAAAAAAAAAAAAAATAAAGGGAATCGTCATAAACGGAATAATCAAAAAAATAATAATAATAACTAATAATATAACTAACCTAACTTTCAGCTCAGCAACCCAAATGAGAGTACGCTAGTAACATCAAACCATCGTCCCAAAAAAGATAGCGAAAGTAAGACACAAATCCCCTTTATCTGCCACGCTCTTAAAACCAAATACTACCCAATCATCCACATGACCAAAGACTCAATTCGCAGCGAAGCATCACCTCCACTAGAACCGCCGCCGCCGCTCTTCCTCGCGGGCTTCCACCGGAGGACGTCCTCGGGCGGAGCCGGGGAGTCGGCCGGGTCGTCGCTGCCGCCCCAGACGATGAAACGCTCGCCCGTCTCGTCGTCGATCAGCTGGTAGGCCCCCGGAGTGTCCAAGGGGGTCCTCGTGTAGCCCCCGACCGGACGGCGAAATTAAGTCCCGCCGCCGGGAAGGCGGGGGCGGCGGCGGCGGCGATCGCCGAGGGCCCGGGAGGCGAGGAGACGGGGACGGAAGGAGAAAGGCACGCGACGGAGGTGGAGGTGGAGGTGGGGGTGTGGAATTGAGGCTGATGGAAGGAGAAGGAGCTTTCGCTAGCATCATCGTGCATGCCCAGAAAAATTAAGAAAATGAAGATGAAGAAGATGACGATGATAACGAAGATGAAGATTTTTTTTTTTTAACCCAAAACACTCCAAAATTGACATCTTTTCTGGAGAAAGTTTTCAAAGATATAAACTATCCAAACATCGTACCATAAGTTTTGAATTTTATTCATTAATGGGTCGATTTTAAGAAGGAAGGCCCACAGATAAAAGATATAAAATGTATTACTGAAATTTTATAAGGCCTAGATTTTTTGAAGTCTTGATAAGGAAGTGATGGAGATTTTTCGATCTATTATTTTCAATCTAATTTGGTGCATACTAATATATTTTGTAAGTTTTTCTCCTGACTAAGAATTAATATATACGAGAACGAAAAATGAAGCCATACAGAGTTACTACTACCACATCACATTTGAGAGTGTAATTGAATATTTCAGGGCATTCCATGATTTATTGTGATATATTGACGATCACTTCATTATGCAGTTTATCAATATGTGAGGAAAAGAATTAATAACCTAGGAAGCATCGACAATTTTCAAGAGCTTCCATTTTATGTCAAACGTTTCAACACATATTTAATATTAGCCAAGATGACTTTGAAGTCTTCATAAGACCCACTTAGAAGTTCTTTGAAGTCTTGATAAGGAACTTATCGAAGTTTTCGATCAATTATTTTCAGTCCAATTTGATGCGTATTTATAAATTTTGTAAACCTAACTAAAAAATAATATATACGAAAAGGAAAGAGGAACTCCTCTAAACGTATTGCCACAACACATTGAGAGTATCATCGAATATTTCAAGGCATTCCCTAATTTATTGCAATATCACCACTATAACTTCATTTGGCAATATATTAGTATATGAGGAAAGGAATTTTCTGAAATTAACTCACATAATGAGATACTAATAATCTAATAGAGACTATAATTTTTATGGGAGTATTTTCGCCAAATTTATATGTATTTTTTCACTAGTCAAAGACACCATTGAATAGATTCAAAAATTTCATCCCATGCCTTGCTTGGCTCGGTTGAACTAATTAGTCTTAATAGGCTAGTGCACGATCTTTGTTTAAGTTGGACTTCTTGAATTTATCTATTTCAATTATAGTTTCCCATAGCAAGACTTTCTCATCTTCTTCCAAATGTCAAGTACTTTTAAATTTTTTATTTTCACTTTTTAATGAAGTCATAGTTATTTTTTCACGTTTGTATCACTTTTCGAGATAAAGGTTCAAAAGTTATGTCCCAGTCCATGAAAATTCAGTAAGTGGCAAGCGGCGAGATTACAGGCCACGAGGTATCACAGAACCAGCTTCTCTCTCTCTCTCTTTTTATCTGTGTGTGAATAAAATCAGCTTCTCTTGCTGTTTTCTTGCTTGCGTACAGTCTCGTCTCTCAGCCCTTTTTCTTTGGTATCTTGTCGCCAAAGATGTCAATGCAAAAAACGGGTGTGTTTCTTGATCGCTTCCCTCAACTTGTTTGCACTTTGCAGTCGTTTTCAGTTGATGTTTCCTTTTCTCTGTGAATAAAATCAGCTTCTCTTGCTGTTTTCTTGCGTGCTACGGTCTTGTCTCTCAGCCCTTTCTCTTTTAGTTAAGAGATTTTATTGAGTATGTTTTCTTTGATTTAGCTTAGGTTTACGTAGATTGATCTCTTGAACAAGAAATTTGACTTAACTCGAACTTAGCATATGGAGGTTACTATCTTGATACATGTTATTAACGAGTGAAGTGTCATCCCATGCCTCACTTGGCTCCTAATTAGTCTTAATAGACTAGTGCGCAACTTTGTGTAAGCTGGACTTCTTGAATTTATCCATTTCAATTATAGTTTCCCAATGTCAAATAAGATAAGGTTTCCAAAGGAAGGACTCAAGTCATTTTGGAACCATTAGTTTGCTTTTGGCATTATTCCTAAACTCGTCAGATCTTGACAATGCTCATACAAGAGGGTCACGAGATAGAAAAATATTTTTCAAATCATTTATTTTTATGCAATAAACAACTAGTAAATTTGTTTTTCTCACTTTTCTTATCACACTAGAACATCCATGGAGCCATAGAGAGGCGAGTAGGGGATATTTCCCCATGCCCTTAATAGAAAACGAAAATAGAGCGAACACGTTGTAGGAAATACTTCTTTGTTGAATTCAAGCTAATCAAAATCTTTTAAATTAATTTTTCTTGTGATATTTTTTTTTTTTTAATATGGAATAGCTTTTAATACTTCATAACCACGATAAACACAATACATGGAATCTTCCATAAGTTGAGATTTTACCTCAACACAATGCAATATATCATATAATATGTCTAAAAGATTGTATCGGTTCAATATAAATTTTTATGATACTCTTTATATCTTTTATCTCATTTAATAGCTAAAATTGATCCTACTCCTTAATTAATACACAAGACTCGAGATTAAGACATTCTATGCTTTCATTTTTGACACCTAAATGGTCTTGATACTTTTTATCACATTTTGATTTAACATTAAACTTCTATAAATTTCTTGGTTTTTTTTTTTTCTTTCTTTTAGTCTTACTCAATACAATTGTTACCAAAAGTTAGGGTTGAAAAATGACTCAATCGTTGGGCCCCACTTGCTCCTCATCTCACCGCCTCCACCAGGGTTCCTCTTCCTCCGCCGCCGCCTCTCCGCCGCCTCCAGAGCTTCTCCGTCTCCCCCGCCGCCTTCTTGCTCCCTCATTGGTAGGTATATTCGGTGGTTGATTCTGTTGCCTCATTCGGTTAAAATTCATTCTATCTGTTCGATGAAATGCCTAGATCAATAGACATTTCATTCATTATTTTACCTCACGCGATTATATTATTATATTTCCAGGGACCCTGTTTTTTTCAGGCTTGATCCGAGAGTACCTGGTCTCTAGCGTGTCTGATTACTTTATCTTTTCATGTTCTAGTAGTGATGGCTATAGATTTAGTAGTACTTGCAGTTCCATAGCGATGTGCGGGTCATCCACTCATTTGATTTGATGGAATAACTCTTCTTGACAGTCTAGAAGATAAGTTCAGCTGAAGAGGGGTTTTGGGGGGGAGAGAACAAGATGCCTCTGTATGACTGCGTGCTTTTGCTGAAACCCCATGTCAAGAAGGAAGCTTTGATGGATATGGTGGCTCGGATAGGAAGAGACGTCTATAAGAAAAACGGGGGTCGTCACTGAGGTAAAATCATTCGGGACGGTCCAGTTGGGTTATGGTATCAAGAAGCTTGATGGGCGATTCTTTCAGGTGATTCTTCTGTTGAAATTCGAGCCCTTCTGCTTGCTTGTTCCGAGCTTTCCATCTACAGATAATTCTCTTGTTGGCTTGTCAATTCATGTTGTGCTTGTGATATGCAATTAGATTTGATTCATCTTCTTTGTTTAAATTCCTGGTTTATGTAACTTGGAAGCTACAAATGAGCTATCTGTTTTGACAGAATGACGGAGAGTACTCTCTAGAACAAGATAACGTAACAGAATATGACAGAAGATGATGCAGAAATGCTGAATCTATTAGGTTTCACAACTGGAATGCTTAACGCGACCATGTATTTGGCTGGCTCTTTCCCTCATGTTCGAAGTAGCAAGCTGCAGGAGAAATTGATTATGTTGGCACATATGTCGAGCAAAATTATCCTAGCTTATGAGAAAATCTCATAATGTGATAATGTCTTCGGCTGGCTCCTTGCCTTATGTTAGGAGTGGAAGCCATAGGAGATGGTAATTATACAGGCAGATATGTTGGAACAAATATTAACTAGCTTATGAGGAAATCCCATACTGGATTGGAGTTGTATGTTCGGTTTTGCACTGATGCTGTTACCATCCTAGCTTATTGCTGTTAATACTTACCATGGTCATTTTTTCATCTAAGTTAATCAATGGCTACTGTAGCAATTGATGGAAGATTTAATTTTGCAATGTTGGTCTGGCAGGAAAATCACACCAGAGTTCACTCTACTATTCACTCACTTTCGAAGTGGCTATTCATTTTCAAACTTTCATTCACTTTGGTTTTGCTTTCAATCGAATAACTTTGGTGATTGACCTGCGAAAAACTCATTGGAAACCTGATTCGACAGCTGGTTTTGATAATTTTAATCTGATTTTGATATTAATTTGAAATGGCAGTATGAGTTCAATATTAAAGTCTAGTGACTGAAATGAAATTTATCTAAAGTTGAGTGAGTGGCAAAGCAAAATTACCTACAGTTGACTGACCTACAATGAAAGTCTAATAAAACACATGCACCTTCCGTGTCAATATTACAATGATGCCAGGTCAAACTTCTAATGGGATTTTGAATGGCTAGTCAACAGAGTGACCTTATGGAGAACAAAACCAAAGTTGAGTGATCTATATGCTGAACTTGAAAGTTGAGTGATCTATTTGAAAGTTAAAAGTTGAGTGATGTATAGTGTAATTTACCCTTGTCCTGGCAGTAATATGTACTGTTTGGATGGGCTCTCTATCTGCTACTCTTCCTGATGAAGCAGTAAGATGATATTTAGTTGGTTGCACTTTTACCTTGTGGAGGAAAGAGGATTCTAGGTCTCTTGCTATTTCTCTCATGTTGATTTCTTTGATCTAGACACTGATATCACTTTTATGTTTCTGTTGCTCATCATGCAGGGTCAGATGATGCAGTTGACCATGATGGCTTCACCAATGATGAGCAAAGAGCTGCATTACTTGAATAGGGAAGATAGATTATTGCGCTGGCTTCTTGTGAAGCACCGAGACACAAAATATGGGCTGGAATTTCTTACTGAAGAAGATGAGAAGCGTGAACTGAGCAGATTTCCTCGTAGTTCTATATTTGATGATGAGGATGCAGATAAGGATGTAGATGATGATGAGGATGACGACGACGACGAATATGAGGTGGACGGAGAGGAAAGGAAAGAACAATAAAGAGCAAATCGTCATGTCTGGGGTCATGAATTTTGTTGATTTGATGCGTATTCGGGTCTTGCTTCAGTGTTAGCAGATGCTCATGCTCGTGTTTAGTATCTCTCAAATGCAAAATGTGATTCATTTTTTGTGATTCTGCCATCTACCTGTTGAAAGTAGCTGTGAGAATGAAGGTTTTAGTTCATTTTTGCAGGTTTCTTTTGTCAGTGAGTGGTTTGAAGTACCATACTTTAACTAGTACCATATACAGAAATGAGGGAGACTATTGCATGACTGCATGTTGGATTTGTGTCTCACGAGCAGGCCAATCTCAAGATCTTCATCTGATTATGGAACTTCTGAAGTTTGGCATTTCTTGTTTCGATTTATCTCGTCTTCAGTTCTTGTTTAGTATGTAAAGCCAAACCAATCAGAGAGCAGTTTCAACAGCATGACCTGTGGTAGATGATAGTTAACAGCTGGTGTGGGTCTTGTTCAACGTGATGCCTGGAGGAAGAAATTCTAGATCTTTTGAGTGTTACTAACGCATCGCCCACTAGCAGTGTTTCGTGAGGGATGCTGCTGAGCTTAGAATGACATTGGCATTTTGTTACCGAACTTTATGGTGCCACTGGAACTCTTTCCATTTTAATCCATGAAATTGTAGGAAATGCTGAATGAATATCGCGGATGCAACTGACTTTATTCACCAATATTTTGGCATCCTCAGATTGCTTGACACTCCATGAGCAGAATGTGGTATGAGACTCCGAAGTTTATGGTGTCCCTCCATATATTATTACTGGCGAATGACATAATTTTTGTTAATATGTCGCATTTAGAATGAATTGGAAAACCACATTAGTGTAACGCTTGAATCAATTTTTCTCTCTCAGTGAATCAAGCAAACAAATCAGCAATAGCAGCTAGATTAACAGGACGAAGCCAAGAGGTAAAAGTTCTCCCAGAGAAAGGCATCTGCATTTTGAAGCACACCAATGTAGAACTGCTTCATAATCTCTATACTCCTAATATTTGTATGAATTGGTTGAGGCCACATTCGCAGATCAGGTTCGACCAAAAGGAGAAAACCGAGAAGATCTTTGCAACATAAAGTTCATCTAAGACAGTGAACTGCATTGACTGTTAACTTTCTAAGCATAAAAAAAGAACTAATGGCTGGAATATGTATTTAATTTATGCTCTATCACTTTCCTCGCCCACTCTATATCACGCCTACTCTTATCAGCTTGCTTACAGAGAACATCAATATCTGCCATGACATCTTCCACCCTTTTCTTGATCTCCAACACTCCACGCTTCACCGCTTCTTCCTGTTCTTCTCCAAGAGCGAAGTCAGCATTTTGCACGATCGACTCAATCTCAGTTTCCAGCTTACTCACAAGCGATTGAATCGTCTCCAACTCTTTGATTGAGATCATGGTTCCACTTCCCGCAGTCATTAAGTTAATCAACTCCCTTTTTTTCAAGTTCCTTTGGTATTTTTTCCACCGAGAGTAACACCACTCGCCGACTGTCCCTATTGGAGCTGTCAGAGCAGTAGCTACAGCAATCACAACAGGCGGTGCACCGATCGCAACTGCAACGACTGAGAAGATCACAGTGGCCACGAAGGCGGTCACAAATATGGCATTGGCTCACCCTTCTGCAAGCTTGTGCAGATTTAATTTTTTTGGCAAGCTTCTTCTTACAACTCTGCAACTTCTGCAACATCTCTGCCTGCTGCTCATTCACCGAGTGAAGGAGAGTGAAGAACTTGTCCGTGAATGGGTTGGCTGCTTCGTTGAATTTCTTGAGCTCCCGCAGTGTCTCGACATACTTCTTCCCTCCCACATTCTCTCCTCTCTCTTCTTCAAAGTCCGTAAGTGCATCGCGAATCTCCCACTGGTTACCATGGGCCTGACTCAGGCAATCATTGAGGGAGGAATACAATTTTAATATATTTTGGACACAGTCGAAGTAACAAATCACTAAATCGGACAGCTCTTTGTCATTTACATTTAGAGGAAGTAATTTAATTTACCTTTTGAGTAATTTAGCTTGAAAGTAAAGTTGGCTATGCGGTATAAAGTTTGTAAATTATATTTTGTGCTCGTAAATTAGCTTCTTATACCGTAACGCTCAGTAACTTGCTATAGCAGGTCATTTTATATATTCATTGCATACAACAGGGGATACGGTCCCGAACTTTCCTATCATTGCATATTCATTATCAACAAAGTGCAACTTCAGACAATATGGGCCTCCGAGACTTCTTAACTCGGTCTCGATCCTCAGGAGCATCAATCCTCCTCGACAATGAACTGAATAAAGACCGAAATATATAAGTTTTGAACCTTGATATCAAGCTCTTCATTGCATTGACGCTTCTGTGATCCCCTCAACATGGAGATGCAAAATGGGAGAACCAGATTCTAACCAAACAACTCCTTTACGTTTTCACTTCTTGCCTCGCGCTGCTCCTCCGTAACATGCAGGAAAAATAGAATGGACCGATGGGATCTACTCACGTCATGAATTCAGATCCCGCTCAGTGCATGAACGTCTCATCAACTCATAAGCGGAGGGCACATCATCCTAGGGATGACCTTTCCAGTTTCTCTCCATTATCCTTCTTGCCAGGGAAACTCGCTTCCCAACTGCAGAGACGAACGCTTTGCCCTTCCCTCCAGCACCTCTCTCTGTGGCAGACATATTCGCTCAGATCGCGCGGGAAGTTGAACAGACTAACATGGTCCACTCCAGTAAAGTCGAGTCCTCGTAACGACCTGTCATATGGTTGAAAAATCATCAGGATCTTGCAAATGCCTAAGGAAAGATGAGAGTGACATGTCTTAGGTAAATTCATGTGTATCCAGTGACCCTGCTCTGCCTTTCGTTTGACCATGTTGCAAACAGTGCCGTTAAAATCACTAGGCGCTGTTAAGAGACTTAGACCCCACAGTGCCTCAGGCACTAGGCTGAACAATGAGAGGTGCCAAGTAAGAAGTGGGGATTAATCCATCAACAAACAAATTATTAGGTCTTTCATACTTAGAATCACAAGTTATTCGAGGTCTGCATCGTAGCACAAATTGCACTGGTGCAAAGACGTTAACCTAGACAAATCTTTTCTGAAGCAATGCCTCAGAGGAGGAGCACCTCATCTCAGGTGCTTACCTTAAATGAAGAAACCTTGCCTGAGATGAGGTGAGTAGCAGAGGCTTCGCCTCGCTTTGCTAAAACGCCCAGGTGAGTGCCTCGAGTGTTAGCTAAAACTCAGCTCTTGCCTATCCCAATTATTCACAAAACCCACAAGACAGAACAAGGCCTATCCCAGCCATTACTATTTTCATCTAATTCTTGTTGAGACTGACTCCATTATTAAATGTGCAAGCTTGGATTGAGAACTGAAGGCCTGGGTCTAGGCAGGTTATGCACAGTTTAACTTAAGGCCTACTTTTAGGGATGAAGCTCCGCCGCAGAGCAGATCTATTTCTAGAAGCATAGTTTGATTGATATCGCACAACGCATCTATACATACCTGTCGGTGCAAACCAAACACAAGGAGACATCTTTGGATGGAGAAGCAGCAAACTCTTTCATATTTGCCTGCCGCAACTCTTGTGAAACAGCAGCATGATAAGGTAGAACTCGTGTATCAGCACCTTTTCTGTCAATGCGCTTCAATGCATTTTCAACTTTTCGACATGTCTCAATCTGTATATGGAGAAGAGGACAAAGTAATGATGACTCCTCCATTCAGTGGCTTCAGAACCTTCTCTCAAACTCCAGGTCAGGAGTCAGTGAGATGGTCGGGAGAGAGAAGGAAATGTAATGATGAGTCAATTTCAAGCAGTCTTTACTGAAAGATCAACATACCTTGTTACAGAAAACAATCGTTTTGGTTACGGGTCTTCTTCCATAAGCTGAATAAAAGCAGACTTCCTATTCAGGAATGCAGTATCTGGGGTCTTTTCACTGTCTTCCTCTCCACTACAATCTATGAGAAACTGGACATGATATGTAACTCTTAAATTCTCCCTATTACAATGGTATTCCATTAGTTTTCTTCTTAACAGGAAAATAGGAGGAAAAGCGCTGGTTAGCTACCACAGCAAATTTATGCAACATGTTCATCAAGGGGGAAGGACAAAGCAATTTCATGTAACAGAAGATTACTGTTCCACCTGCATGAGAAAGCTCTTAGCCTATTTAGGATTAATGTTGTGAAAATAATCCTTCTCCAGTATATGCAGCCTGAATTAGTTTCTACAATACCTCTATACAAAGTTAAATTCAGAGAGTCAATGAACTGGCAAAATGAATAGAAACAACATTTAGGACAACTGCAAAAACTCTTCTGCAAATTGAGGAAAGAAGAGAAACAGATAGGACCCTAATATAATCCTTAATCATCTCAGCACAATCAATGAAATTTCAGAGACTTCTCCTGATTTTATTTCTCTTCACCTCCAAGCAGATAAAATGACTTACAGAATGCTGGTGGCACCTTTAGATGGTATACACTGCTTTTAGCCAAAAGAATACTATAGACTACTAATACGCATGTGCTAAGAGACATTCAAGGAAAATTTTTTATTCCACTCTTCATCCACTTTCCATCTTCCCCCATCAGTATGCAGTAACAATCCACCCCCAAAACCAAAGCATCAACGTAAAACGATGCTCCATCACTTTTAGGGAGCATAACCAACAGCTTAGTTATGAGTAATTTGTTGTCCAAAAGCATCCAAAAAAATGTTCAGACACGGACGTGAATCCTTTTGTGCCTAAATTAGATAATAGTAATGTATCCATTGGCAAATAATGGAAAGGGAAATACTACAGCTTTAGACCAACCTCTTCGAGGTGAGGGCTTGTCCGATGAATGCCAGGTCTCATGATCACTTCACAGTCGGGAGGAATTTCAACTATTTTGTTATATATATCTACCAGCAATGTGGCTGTCCCAAACAGATACTGGGTGGCTACAGGTGAAGAATTGATTATGCTTTGAAACGCTGCTTCGAACTCCTCATCATTGCAGAGAATATCCACCTCATCCAAAATCACGCTGCAGCGTGAAGCCATAGATTATACCAGCAGTTGCAAAACAATCTGCAGGATGCATAAAGATATCATTCTTCTGTTATTGAGTACATCATAGCTACGTAGAGCTCAGTGTTTGTAGCATAGCATGGACTGAAATCTGCCAAATGCCAAAATCATCCAGGCTTTGACGTCATTCAAATTCTTAGCAGGCAAATCCCTTAACAAAAAGATTTTTAACTTCATATCCTATATCAAACAATATGACAAGTGGAGCCTTCTCAATTTGTCACCAGTCATTTCTCAAAGATTTGTACTGGGGCTAACGAATAGCAATATATCTAACATTTTTGTAAATCAAAGCAAAGTTCTCCATAACTCGAGCCAGAAAATCAAGATCCAGCTGTGTATATAAGAATAGAAATTTCGCTAATCTTTTCCTTTCCTCAAAGATTCGAAGAATGGCGATGATGAATGGTGGAAGTACTAAATCAAGAAAACAGTAGCACAATGACATTCTTTACTCAAAAACAGATGAGAAGATGATGATTTCGAATAGCTCGTGCACCCGAACTTATTCATGCAGCATTATACAATGCACAGGCTTACCATCTAAGATCCTTCAACTCCAAAAAGCCTCCTTTACTGAGAGAAATAAAGCAACCAGGAGTGGCTATTAGGACATCAACACCCTCTACTATACTTTCCAGCTGAGTTTTCTGCCTGAAACCACCTGTGGCAACCATAGATTGGAATGGAGTCCCAAACTTCGATATGGATCGGCAGTTACTCAAAACCTGCATAAAACTCACTATAGAATTTTAATGCTCACTCATGCGAGCGCAAAAAATTATGTTATGTTTGTCATCCACTACTAGCAAAAACAAGCATTGCTGTACATAAAACCAACTATAGAGTATCTCCAAATTCAGAACACCTCCATTTTCAACAGCTCTAAGGAGATTACCAGTTTTGCCTCATGAGTAAATTATGCACATTATTAAGAAACTTTGCCACTTAAATTGTCTATATGCCTTTCCAGGAACCCAATACAATCTTTCAGATTGCAACACTTAGGAATCTATTTTTCTTTTTCTTTTTCTTTTTTTCTTTTTTTCCCTTTTCTGAAAGAAGAGATGACAATTTGAGTATTATAGGCGACAAGTTGTTAAAAACAGGTTGACTGCAACTGAAAATGAGTCGGAGTGCTTTTTTACCACAAATTTGCTTCTTAAGCAATAGCCTATCACAGTATAGGATGAGCGCTTAAATTGGCCATAAACTAGTAAAAGTTGATGAGTTGCTTGCCAAAGCACGTAAGGGCAAAGGAAAAGGAACAAGAAAAGACACCAACTACCAACCTGTGAAGCTAACTCAGCAGTAGGCACCAGAATGACAGCTGCTTTGTGAGAACGATTTGCTAAGTCCTTGCAGCTCTTCCTCCCCAAGATGTTGGCCTACTGGTGCAAGATAAGCCAGCACTTTTCCCGAACCACTCTGATCAGCTATAATACACGTCTTTCCCTCAATTAAAGGTTTGAATGCCATCGCCTACAGTCATCCATTGTTAGCAGCAATCTGAGTTGCAGTACACCAGGAGAAGACCTTCCTTTTGTCAAGGTGTAGATGGAACATCTTGATGTAAAGGCATCCACAGAAACCCCTGCCCCATCCTCTGAAATCTGCATTAGAACTGCCAAGTGAAGGCTCTGTTCCAACTATTCTGGTGGCAGATATGCCTTGTTTATTAGTTTCCATTAGGTGCGCTGAATGATCCATTTCTTCTGTGGCAGTCCTTGCTGCAGTGCCTTTGGCAGCTTCAGATTGGTAAACACCTGATACCTTTCCTCCAAGTACAAGGATAGCTGCTTCCTTATTTTTCCCTAGTCGATCCAATTTAGGAAAAGAGAGATTTTCTGCTACTGCTTCATAATCTCCACGACTCACTTGCTTTAGCTTGGACAATTATTCAGCAAGAGCTTTGACTCTCTGCCATTTCACATTGCACAGAGGGATTCAGTACACTACAAGAAAGTCTTAGCACAGATTGAAATGGGAGAGAAATTTCTAACTCTGTTCGCATACATTCGTTTTCAAGCTAGACTAAGAAAACCAAAATCATTTGCCCAAGACTGTATGATTCAGATAAGCTCCAAAAGAAGATCTAGTGTTGGATTTGTTATCCTCCATCTGAACACGATGCATACAACAAATCGCTCGAGTCGTTCCAAGAGCTTGGATACCAATTGTCAACAATGCAAGCATAGAAAAAGAAACCCCCGACAAATAAAAAGGGAAATTCGTCATCAGAACAAACCGCATCAGTCATTCCGACTTGCACATTAACATGGAACACGTCTACAGTCGAATGCAAACTAACAGCTCGATTACTGAGATAAATCCAACCCTTACCGTCTCGTCATCGATCAGACGGAATCTCCTAGGGCATCCCGCGTTGCCCCCCGACCGGACAGGCGGAAGGAGAAAGAGTGGGGGCGCGACTGAGCCGGAGCTGGAGGTGGAGGTGGAGGCGAAGGAGCTTTCGGTAGCCATCATTATAGTTTCCGACGCCCAGAAGCTTCAGCTTTTACCCGATGATCTAAAATTTTGGGGTCTGAAATACGAACCCCGTCCCTCTTCAAAAAGAGCCAAGGCCTCAGATATTAAAAATACCCTTAATCTCTTCCCATGTTGAATATTCAGAGTCCGAATCCCTTCTTCCTCTCTAAGTAATTGACTCGGAGAAGAGATCACCCAATGTGACTACTGGGATTTCGCGGATGAGGGGCCAATAGCTGCCGGTCCCTTTCCTGCATCGCTTCTCCAGAATCCCACATCCTTCGATCCAGAGATATTCTAGGGAGGGAGGGAGGCCATCCTGGGGCAACTCCCTCAGCTTCGGGCAATCGAAGATCCATAAGTTCTGTAGAGAGGGAGGGAGACTGCTGGACAGTCTTTCCACTTTCCCATATCTCTGATATAGAGATAGGTCAGAGAGGAAGGGAGCGGAAGCACAAGATCCTCCTCCTCTCCCACTCCTCCCACGCTGCCGTCGATGTCTAGGCAACCAAGGGAGGTGAGGGGGTAAGCCACTCCCTCACCGGCTGCTTCATATTCTCGCATTTTATTATCTTAAGAAACTCTAGCTGGGGCGGCAGTCCTCCATCAGGGAAGCGCGTAATACTCTCACACCTACAAATTCATCAGAGTTTGGAGACTCGTGAGTCGATGCAACTGATTAGGTAACGATTTTATCTTCGGACAATCTTGAAGATTAAACCACGAGATGCCGGGAGGAAGAGGAGGGAAGCACTCCAGCTCCAATGCAGGACACTTCCACAAACACAAGGAAGTGAGATGGGAAAGTGTGTCCAGCCCCTGTGGTAAGCTTCTCAAGTTCTTGAAAGAGGTAATACTGATCCTTTGAAGTGATTGAAGACGGTCTATAGGTATCTCCGCAAGCGACTCCACTCCCCTACACGACGAAATTTCAAGTGTCTTGAGGGTCGCTTGTAAAAAACTACTCTCGCTGAATGAAGAGGTTGGTAGAGAATCGCATTTGTAGATTTGTAGTTTTTGCAAACAAGACGTCATGTCACCATGATTATTGGCGCTGCTGCTTGATTCATCCATATGAACACTTAATCCTCTAGGTAAAGATTGCAACATCTCGCAATCTCCGATATTTAATGATATCAATGACGCCAACATATCTATTTCGGGGAAGGACACAAGTTTTGGACACTCTTGACGGTCAAGTCTTGAAGAGAGGAAAGGGTATAAATCTTGTTTGGCTGCTTCTCCAAATTGATGCAATTCTGTGAGTCCATTGTCTCCAGCTTGCTAGGCAACTCTATATCTCCTTCTCCAACTGAAAATGATATCAATTCTGGACAATTTTTGACAACTAAGCTCTTCAGACAAGCGAGATTCTGAATTACATCTCTCTCTTGCCACAAGTACATCAAATTTTTACAACTTTCCATCTCCAACTTCTCCAGCTTCACCAAGGAGCTTGTAAACCCGAAATTTAAGCAAGTTAATTCAACAACATCTCGTATGACAAGAGCGATTAGAGATGTCAAGTTTACCAAACTCTTCAACACCCCCTCATTACAACCTCTAAAGTTTAATTCATTGAGGGCTGGAAGGCTATAGATAAAGGATGAGGTATCCATATAAGGACAAGAGTTGATTTCTAGCTTTCTGAGGGAGCTTAGTTGACTAGGCAATCTTCCAATCAACATAGGACAATCCTGAACGACCAGATGTTCAAGACAAGGGAATAAAACTCCTTCTTCTTCATTGCCGACGCGATGAGACCAATCCTCCCACGATGGCATGTCCTTTAATTCCAAAGTCATTAAAGATGGAAAAGGACTTCCAGTTCCATAAAATTCGGACCCTACCGTGCGTATTGCATTTAGACCTTCGATGTACAGTTCTTTTAGAGAAGATAGTTGTCCCAATGAGGCTAGCACTTTGGCCTGACAACACCCATGTAAACGTAAATGCACCATCTTAACATATGAGGGACTTCCTAACCATGATGGAAATTCTAAGCCACCATAGTAGGATATTGTGAGATTTTCAAGTTTTGGGTGAGGGCGAAGAAAGTCAAGGACTTTTGCTTCAAGCTCTTCATTTCGGAAATTTCCAAAATCTTCGCACCATTGCATGGTCAATCGGCATATTCCCTCCTTCATGCATAAATTGGCATCCATGGCATCTCTGGCTTCTCGAATCTTATGCAAATTAAAGATGCATAACTCCCCTCCAAGGTTCTCTAGATTTTTCAACTCCTTCAATCTCGACCCTATTTCCGTTCCCACTACAAATTTGGACAGCATCTCAAGACCCACCAAATTACCTATATATAATGGCATCGCTTTTAGGCGTCGAAGTGTTGGTCAAGTCAAGAAATTTTAGATTGATCAATTTCTCCATACCTTCCGGTAATTCGATAAGATATAGACATCCCCGCAACATCAAGTCCTCTAGGTAGTATAATGCAACAATTGACTTTGGAAGGATTTCAATATGAGTATACGACAAATTGAGGCACCTCAGGTGCCTCAGTTTGCCAATGCAATCCGGGACCTCTCTAATGTAATAGTGACATAATGAAAACACCCTTAAGTATTTCAATTCGGATAACAAGTCACCTAACACTTTCTGGGACAAATAAAACGAATAATAATAGTTAGGTTGCTTCACTAACAATATGAAGCTCCTAAGTCCCTTCATTTCATAATATATCTTGAATCTTTTTCGTGGACAATGTGTTGGCTAGAAATGAATGAGGCATGACGAGCTAAAAATGCATTATTTTGATCATCCTCAAGTCAAACCCCCCAAGCTAAAGCAAGTTACACTGGCAACTAGCTTTGCCAGGTCATTCACAAGATCATGCATCAAGAATCGTGATTCACTACTACTTGACTTTTGAAGTAAAGATCTAGATACTAAGTTCGTTAATAAGTTTCAAACCTACATTCCAACGGTTCTTTCCTTCTTTTCCTTCCAACAAGCCCTCTGCAATCCACCAATGAATCAACTCGTCTCGTTCAATTTCATAATCCTTGGGAAATATAGCGCAGTAAGCAAAACATCTCCTCAAATTTGAAGGGAGATGGAGATAGCTAAGTTTCAAGGCCGGAAGGATATCATTACTTTCTTTTGGTAGGTCCCAAATTTTGCTATCCAATATAGCTTTCCAATCATGGGGATTGAAGTTAAAGCTCAGCAACCCAGCCAAAGTCTTCACAGCTAATGGCAACCCTCGGCATTTATCCACTATTTTCATGCCCAATACTTCAAGATCAGGATGATGATCGAAATTTCTTGCTCCAAGAGCATGAAATGTGAACAAAGTCATACAAGCATCTTGTGACAACGGTTTGAGAGTATAGGGTCGAGCACGGGCTATTTCAGCAACGCGGAAATTACGAGTCGTGACAATGATCTTGCTTCCCTTTGCTCCCAATTGAAAAGGCTTCATGAGGATAGTCCAGTTTCCATAATTCTCGTTCCAAACATCGTCTAAAACGACAAGAAACTTCTTCCTAGCAAGGTGTTCCTTGAGCTTTTCATGAAGCCAATCCAAGTCCTTACCTTCACAAGACAAATGGCCATTGGTTGTCTCAAGGATCTTCTTTGTAATAGCAAGCACGTCGAAATCATCAGAAACGCAAGCCCATGCTTTCACATCGAAATAGTCGCTGACTCTATCATCATTGTAGACTTGCTGAGCCAGAGCCGTCTTCCCAAGACCCCCCATCCCTACGATGGGAATCACTTTTGGATCCACACATGCCCTATCATTTTCTTCTTCGGTCAATAATTCAAGGATTTCCATTTTCTCAACCTCCCTACTAACAAAACAAGGCTCAGGCAAATTTGTAGTGTGAAATGGCTTATCCACTTGACGGTATGCTGATCGCTTCTCATTATTCTCTCTCAGGTGCAGAATATTTTTCTGAGTAATGATATCGTTTAACCTGCCATCCATCTCTTCCATCTTGGATCTCATTTTACGATCGAACATAAATGCGCTCGGGCTCAATCTGAAGCAACAACTCGGAAGAAGGGAACGCACCTTGCTAGTGCCGGGTTCTACCTCGGACTTATTCTTTGCGGACTCTATGGCGAACTCATCCAGCAAGTCTTCAATGTCGTAGGCCAAGTCCCTGAGAGTTTTGAGCCACGAGTTCACCCCGCCATCACCATTCAATTGCCTATCCTCTGCATCATCCAACACCTGGTTGATGCTGACCAGCATCTCCTCCCATTTTTTCAGCAGTACATCGATACCCTCACGCCGTGCAAAGCTGAGAAGCTCACGAGAGGCCAACCTATCAAACAGCACCTGAAGAAAGGCGCTAAGAAAGAGCTCCGCGATAGGCATGGCTTGGTTCGAGTGTAGAGGATTAAATGAGAGCACCCGGAAGGGTCGAAAGAAAGTGTATAGAGCCTTTCGTTTTTTTGTTTTTGGGGGGAGGGGTGTGGGGTGGACAAGAGTTCTTATTTTCAAGACAACAGCATCAAATGATAATGTGAAATCAAAGACTTTTAAGCTGTGAGATGATGACTTTCGTCTCAGGACACTAGTGGTGGTGACTAGTTAGTAAAGTAAATATAAAATGCGGAAAATCATAGATCTGTATATATTCATACTTTTTTAAGGGTGATCCATTGGTATTGCTCAATTGTTTACAAGTCCACTGTTCTCATCTCGATTGAGGTGACCGGCAACGTGCTACCAAATTTTCAGCTTCGGAAGGAATTGATTGGTGTTTAGTAAAGTTCTTGACTAAATAGCTCCATAAGTGGGCCCAAATTTGCCATGTGTCGATCCATGTATGATTTATTATATCATCCTACATGGTCTATTAAATGCACCTTATATTTTCTCCCATAGCCCAAAGCGATCTCCTCTTTCTTCCTTGGGTCTTTGTTTAAGGTTCTAAAATAGTTGGATTGCTAGTACTGGATTTCGGCCGTTGATAATAAAATATTCCAACAAAAAGTTGAAGTGTTTCTTTCTTCATTCCTCCACGCTCCCCTTCCTTCATCCTTTTCTGCACTCAAATCTGTTTTGCTCTTTCTTCTCCTCGGCACAACCATTCTTCTCTCCTTCAGTATCCGTCGTTCTTTATCATCATTCTCCCACGCGTCTCTTTGTTTTTATGTTGCCCTTTCTCAGAAGAAACCGCCGTTGCATTTCATCTCATATCATCAGATTTAATTTCATTTCTTTTGATTTAATTTCCCGAAAACCATTTGGTCAGAAATGGGAAAGTCTTGGCATCATTAAAGCCACTCAACGCTCAGAAGGCAAAGAAGTCGGCCCGAATTCCAAGACTTCTTTATAATTGTTCATCAGCTCTCTCTCACCACTTACATCACATGATTCCCAAATGCACCCATCCACCATCATGCATCACATAGATCATATGGCATCATGGTTTTATTGATGCAGCCTCGTGCTGCTTTATCAAAAAGAAGAAGTTATTACATAAATTTTAGTTTATGTAGAGCAAATATGGTCGTGACCATTGATCATATGGGTCTCAACATTATTCAACGTAGTATAAGAGCTCAATGCATTGAAAGCTCCAAAAATTATTCAGTTGTTTGCTCAACAAATGTCCAGAAATACTTGATTAAAAAATCATTTTTGACTATTGGCTAGAAAGAACTAAAAACTGTTGCTTTTCTTCGTTATTATGGTTGCTACTTAGCTTCACTCTCTGAAAAGTACGTTACGCATTAGATTAGCAGCCAAAAAATAAGTGGCCATAGATCAAATTATATTGCATACTTTCAAGCATCATTTTCTTTTTCTCTTTTATAATGATTATAATCATAACGAAGGAAGCATTTTATTTAGTCCGCGGGTCATATTAACATATGCTTACTGTTTTGCCAACCTAACTACATTTGGTCCACGAGGTAAATATTTTATCCAAAGATGGACAAATTGATAAGTTTAATTAATTACAAGGTTTAAGCGGCGGTTCAAGAAGTGAGTTAGCCTGAGGACGCTGTTTAAGGGGGGTTTAAGAAATGGGAGCGGACCTTATGTGGAGTTGCAGTAGTTATTCTCTATCTACTCTCTTCACCATGTGCAGTTCAGGGCTCATGTGCAAAGCATCGAAAGAATGGGGAGGAATCAAACTTTGTGCATCCATTGAATGGTTGGCAGGACATGCAGTTCAGGGCAAGCATCAAGGAATCAAACTTTGATAATGCATGTATTACTTCTCCATTTTCATTGCTCCTTTTGAGCAAATAATTTATTTATTAAACGCCATTCTCTCTCTACCCTCTTCATCATTCCCAGACGCAGGCCCCATGTGCAAAGCATAGAAAGAAGCGAGCGTGGCAGGACGTGCGCAGAAGCCAAGGAATCCAACTATTATAATTCATATCTTAATTCCCTATTTTCATTGCTCTTTTGTAATGAGTTATTTATTACTCTCTCTCTCTCTCTCTCTCTCTCTCTCTGTCTCTATTACTTTTCGATTTTCTTTGCTTTTTTATTGACAGTTTGTATGTTGCTGTCCTTCTGATGCTTTGCACACATGGGGCCTGCAACTGCATATGGAGAAGAGGGTAGAGAGAGAATGATGTTTGATCCCTTCTTACACTCCTTCGAACAGTACTTCTTGTTGTCTGCCCTCCGTTTCTTGGTGCCAAGAGATACTTGCTCATGGCGAAATTATAAGGTCCTGTTGAGATGCAGTCCTCCTCTGAACAATGTGCATGCTCCTTAGGGTGAAGTGCACTGTCCTCACGATAAATCGCTCAGTGAAGTCCATGCTTCTCATGATAATATACCATCTCATTCACAGAAGAAAATTACCAAAAAAAGAAATTTATAATTTTTTTGTAATTATATTAATTTAGTCATAGATCTTTTAATTTAGTCAAAGAACAGGTTTAAGACTAGTGTTTAATTCATGATTATCCTTTCGCGGTGGAGGAAAGAATTGAGACTTAAACATCAATGGTGGTGACTCTGACCAGTAAAGTAGACACACTTTTTTATGGATCACCTTTTGCTATTACTGGATTGTTTATAAGTCCACTATACTTGTCTTGATTGAGGTAACGGGCAACGGTGGTCTTTCTTTGTTATTTAGTTTTGGCCGGTGACGACTTGGAGCAATCCACTACGAAATTTTCAGCTTCCCAAATAATTGACTGGTTTTTAGCTAAGGCCTTAACTAAGGTTAAGCTACAGTGCTCCATAGTCCATATCCATCTCCTCTTTCTTCCTTGTCGTTTGGGTCTGTGTTTACTAAATCTCGGCCATTGATAATTAGATATTCCAGCAAAAAGTAGCTGTGTTTTTTTCTCCGCCAATTGCTCTTTGACGCTGCCCTTCTTTCGTTCTTCTCTGCACTCAAATCTCTACACCTTCTTAGTCTCTCATCATTCATTTCATTTTGTTTAATTTCATGGGAACAAGTTGGTCGGAAATGGGACCCTAAGTCTTGGCATTATTAAAGCCACAGAAAGGCTGGAATCAGAAATAAGGCTGTTCTTTCATTTCTCTCCCACTCATTTTTTGCACCCACCCACCCATCATCATCATGCATCACATAGACACTGGCATCATCGTATCATCGATGCAGCCATGTGAACTTCATCGCATTTTCAAACGAGGGAGAAATTAATATATAATTCAATTTATGTAGATCAATACCAACATATAACTTTTGATCATATGGATCCTAATCATTTTTCATATTACATGAGAACTCAATACACTAAAAGTTGTGTATTAACAAAAGTGTTTTTAAGTAATGGCCAGAAAAAAAAGTGCTACTTTCTCTTCATTACTGTTGTTGCTACCTAGCTTTGTTCTTTGAAAGATACATTATGTATTAGATTAGCGGCAAAAACATTCAGTGGCCGTAGATCAAATTAAAGTGCAAACTTTCAAGCATCATTTTCTTTTTCCGTTTTAAAATGATTATATTCATAATAAAGCTTTCTTGTTATATTTTATCTAGGGTCATATTAAAATATGCTTATTGTTTTGTCTGCCTGGCACGGCATGCGCAGAAGCCAGGGAATCCGACTTTTTTAATTCATATACCACTTCCCTATTTTCATTGGTCTTTTGCACAGATAATTTGTATATTACTCTCCCTCTCTCTCTCCATGTATATTATTTTTCAATTTTTCTTTGCTATTTTGTTCATATGTTTTTGTTGTTCTTTCGATGCGTTGCACATGGGGCCTGCATCTGACAATGGGGAAGAGGGTAGAGAGAGAATGACGCTTGATTCCCTCCTCCTCTCCTATGAACTATACTTCTTGTTGTCGTATGGCCTCCATTCCTTGAAAGACGTCAACAAATGCTTGTTTACGGAGAAATTACAAGGTTCCTGTCGAGATGCAGTCCTATTCTAAATAATGTGCGTGCTCTTTATGGTGGAGTGCACCTTCCTCACAACAAATTGCTCACTTTTTACAGTGAAGTGTACGATCTTGTTCACATCAAGTGTCCAATCCTTAAAGGCTAAATGCATCTCCTTCTTAGAACCGAGTGAACACTCGTCATGGTCAAGAGTGAACTTCTTCAAGTGTCTGAATTAGAAACGTACCTCTTTTGATGAGGAGCATACCTCTTTAGCGGGTCAATGTTGACAAGGCACCAAAATACTCTTATCACTCTATCAATATAATTGCGGAATTATTTAGAAAATCAATGTTCACTTTCTATTGTTGTAGGAACCGATTAATCCAAAATAGAGATGAGATTTTTTTATCATTTTAACCGTTGTTCAAAATTTAGTGTAAGCTCACACCTAAAAGTCCCTATTTAGAGCATTCGACCCTTTCGTGTCTTAAATCAAAATTGAAGCGGTGGCCATCTATCTAGAGGTTGCAACTTAGCCTTTGATGCTCTGCGCAGCCCCTGATCTATGCTCTACTCTAAATCTAGGAAAGGCCATGATTAAGAGTAATCCCATCCTCTCGTTTCTCCAACTAATGGTGTCTTCTTGCATGGCTCTTTAGATGATCAATGAATGATAATGCTTTCTAGAAAAATTATAAAAAGTATAGTTAGATTAATTAATTAAATTGAAATACTATGCATGTGTTGAACTTTTCTAATATGTTGTATATCATCCATTTGTTTAAAGGTCCATTTGCACTATGATATATCACTTGGTGTATCAATCTAGTTGATTGTTCCAAAAATTGTCTAGTTTAGTCATCTCCACA